>NC_138293.1:98042500-98515000 GCF_965601325.2 Salmo salar | reverse complement strand
CTCAAACCTCGTGCATTTGCACATGACCTTTTGAACGAGTACACGTTAGAACACTGCAGTCCATTCATCACATTCAGCATTTACAAATACACACATCCAAGGTTAGGCTATAGGGTTAGGCTATAAGGCTATAGGGTTAGGCTATAGGGTTAGGTTATAGGGTTAGGCTATAAGGTTAGGCTATAGGGTTAGGCTATAGGGTTAGGCTATAGGGTTAGGCTATAAGGCTATAGGGTTAGGCTATAGGGTTAGGCTATAAGGCTATAGGGTTAGGCTATAGGGTTAGGCTATAAGGCTATAGGGTTAGGCTATTGGGTTAGGCTATAAGGTTATAGGATTAGGCTATAGGGTTAGGCTATAAGGTTATAGGGTTAGGCTATAGGGTTAGGCTATAGGGTTAGGCTATAAGGTTATAGGGTTAGGCTATAGGGTTAGGCTATAGGGTTAGGCTATAGGGTTAGGCTATAGGGTTATGCTATAGGGTTAGGTTATAGGGTTAGGCTATAGGGTTAGGCTATAAGGCTATAGGGTTAGGCTATAGGGTTAGGCTATAAGGCTATAGGGTTAGGCTATAGGGTTAGGCTATAGGGTTAGGCTATAAGGCTATAGGGTTAGGCTATAGGGTTAGGTTATAGGGTTAGGTTATAGGGTTAGGCTATAAGGTTAGGCTATAGGGTTAGGCTATAGGGTTAGGCTATAGGGTTAGGCTATAAGGCTATAGGGTTAGGCTATAGGGTTAGGCTATAAGGCTATAGGGTTAGGCTATAGGGTTAGGCTATAAGGCTATAGGGTTAGGCTATTGGGTTAGGCTATAAGGTTATAGGATTAGGCTATAGGGTTAGGCTATAAGGTTATAGGGTTAGGCTATAGGGTTAGGCTATAGGGTTAGGCTATAAGGTTATAGGGTTAGGCTATAGGGTTAGGCTATAAGGTTATAGGGTTAGGCTATAGGGTTAGGCTATAGGGTTATGCTATAGGGTTAGGTTATAGGGTTAGGCTATAGGGTTAGGCTATAGGGTTAGGCTATAGGGTTAGGCTATAGGGTTAGGCTATAAGGCTATAGGGTTAGGCTATAGGGTTAGGCTATAAGGCTATAGGGTTAGGCTATAAGGCTATAGGGTTAGGCTATAGGGTTAGGCTATAGGGTTAGGCAACCCTATAGGGTTAGGCTATAGGGTTATGCTATAGGGTTAGGCTATAGGGTTAGGCTATAAGGCTATAGGGTTAGGCTATAAGGCTATAGGGTTAGGCTATAGAGTTATGCTATAGGGTTAGGCTATAGGGTTATGCTATAGGGTTAGGCTATAAGGCTATAGGGTTAGGCTATAGAGTTATGCTATAGGGTTAGGCTATAGGGTTAGGCTATAAGGCTATAGGGTTAGGCTATAGGGTTAGGCTATAGGGTTAGGTTATAGGGTTAGGCTATAAGGTTAGGCTATAGGGTTAGGCTATAGGGTTAGGCTATAAGGCTATAGGGTTAGGCTATAGGGTTAGGCTATAAGGCTATAGGGTTAGGCTATAGGGTTAGGCTATAGGGTTAGGCTATAAGGCTATAGGGTTAGGCTATTGGGTTAGGCTATAAGGTTATAGGATTAGGCTATAGGGTTAGGCTATAAGGTTATAGGGTTAGGCTATAGGGTTAGGCTATAGGGTTAGGCTATAAGGTTATAGGGTTAGGCTATAGGGTTAGGTTATAGGGTTAGGCTATAGGGTTAGGCTATAAGGCTATAGGGTTAGGCTATAGGGTTATGCTATAGGGTTAGGTTATAGGGTTAGGCTATAGGGTTAGGCTATAGGGTTAGGCTATAGGGTTAGGTTATAGGGTTAGGCTATAAGGTTAGGCTATAGGGTTAGGCTATAGGGTTAGGCTATAGGGTTAGGCTATAGGGTTAGGCTATAGGGTTATGCTATAGGGTTAGGTTATAGGGTTAGGCTATAAGGCTATAGGGTTAGGCTATAAGGCTATAGGGTTAGGCTATAGAGTTATGCTATAGGGTTAGGCTATAAGGCTATAGGGTTAGGCTATAGGGTTATGCTATAGGGTTAGGCTATAAGGCTATAGGGTTAGGCTATAGAGTTATGCTATAGGGTTAGGCTATAAGGCTATAGGGTTAGGCTATAGGGTTAGGCTATAAGGCTATAGGAGAGTAGCCTAGCATGGGCCTATTACCCAATGGACATGACGCATTGGTCTGTTTCTATATATAAGGTTATTCTATGTAGGCCACTGTAGGAAATTCGAAAATTGTTGTAGGCTACAATAGATACACTTCAATTAAACTTTCCACAGTAAAATGCACGTTACCTGTGTAGAAGACACTCGTTGCCAAGGGTGATGCAAAACTTTGGTCCAGGAGCAGTTTGCGGAAAAGCATTCCGGGAGATTTTCCTGGAAAACGGCTCTCCAAAGCCCGCAACCAGAAATAATTAAAGTTTCCATGGAAGCTGATGGCCACTATGGCAACATTTCTGGTGTGTTTCCAGTCCATCTCTTCTCTTTGTGCGATCATCTGATGAACGAAGTCGCCGCCGGCAAACAGGCAGCCATACAGAGTAACGTTGGCTAACCATGGGAACCGTTTAACCGCTTCTTTTAATACGGCTTTCCTCATTTTCAACACGTTCATTTTGAACTGCGGTGTTCTACGACAACAGAACAGAGTAGAATATAATTGTGTAGTTAGTCCACTGTTGGGTGAAACTTCAAAAGGAAAGTTGTCCTCTGCCTTTCCAAATCGTCCGAGGTGAAGAAACACACACGTTGAGAGAGGCACCGGTCGGTCAGTGGCAGTACAGCGGCCCTGGAGCAGGTTATAGGTTAAGTGCCCTATCCAAGGGCACAATGGCGGGATAGATATTTTAAAGTTCCTCCTATTCACACACTTGGCATGCCAGCTAAATGTAGTCTACGCTTGTATACCTGAGATTGTTATCTGATGTTAGTGAGCAAGCAGAACCCGAAAATACATTAATATTAGCCAAAAGGTTTAGACGTTACTTCCAACCATTAAAGTACTGTTACGCATTCTTAGATCTGCTTGTTTTAATGAGAAAGTAAAACGGCTCCATCACAAAGGTCCCACAAGACAGTGTTGTAACGCACCAAATCTGCCACCATTACGTTGGGTCTCTTCATTTTGGAATCCAAACAGGAAAGGTCCCTATTTAGCTCTCCGGTCATAGCTCATCTAGCCTATTTAACCGTTAGGACTACACACATTCTATCCTTATAACAACGGACTCATTTGATCATGGAAGAGTAGCGAAATCCATCGATACGTTACATTTAAAGCATTTCATTCTAGATCAACCCGTCCCTGTATACCGACCAGTACGGTACAGTATCAGGTTGCTATCTACGAAATCCATCCTGTGCGTCAACCGCTAATCTAGAGGATTGTCCCGTGAGGCGCTCAGATTTATAGCGCGCTTCAACAACTCCACAAATCTCAATGACCCGGGTTAGTTTTTAGACCAATCAAATGTGTTGTTAAAATCTGTGAAGCTGCGAGCACTGGACACTGCACTTCACTTTTACACGCATGTATGGTGGCCGGCGTGTACTTTTACGCACGGCTCTCTCTCTCTCTCATATATATTATTTTGGCATGGGAAACATATATTTACATTGCCAAAGCAAGTGAGTAAACAATCAAAAATGAAAAGTTATCATTACACTCACAAAAGTTCTAAAGGAATATATACATTTCAAATCTCTCTCTCTCTATCGCGCGCACACATAGAACAACTAACACAGAGCAATCAACATTTAAACCCAACTTTTATTATTTTCATTGGATAAGCATAACAATTTGTTGTTTTCTAAGAGAGTTTCTGTCTGAAATGCTTTAACCAATGATGACAAGTTTTGACAACAGTTTGATTTATAAAACCTTAGAGCTCAAATAAATGCAGTGTCTTTGCCTAACTATCATCGATAGGTGGTCTTGAAACGGTATACAGACAGAGACATGGCTGTCTATCACCACTAGGAGGTGGTCTTGAAACGGTATACAGACAGAGACATGGCTGTCTATCACCACTAGGAGGTGGTCTTGAAACGGTATACAGACAGAGACATGGCTGTCTATCACCACTAGGAGGTGGTCTTGAAACGGTATACAGACAGAGACATGGCTGTCTATCACCACTAGGAGGTGGTCTTGAAACGGTATACAGACAGAGACATGGCTGTCTATCACCACTAGGAGGTGGTCTTGAAACGGTATACAGACAGAGACATGGCTGTCTATCACCACTAGGAGGTGGTCTTGAAACGGTATACAGACAGAGACATGGCTGTCTATCACCACTAGGAGGTGGTCTTGAAACCGTATACAGACAGAGACATGGCTGTCTATCACCACTAGGAGGTGGTCTTGAAACGGTATACAGACAGAGACATGGCTGTCTATCACCACTAGGAGGTGGTCTTGAAACGGTATACAGACAGAGACATGGCTGTTCATGTGGCTATATACTGTATATTATTATGTTTTTAGATAGAGATTTTATTGGGATCCCCATTAGCCGACTCCAATGGCGACAATGGCTAGTCTTCCTGGGTTCCGACACATAACGAAAAAGACATTACAGACACAAATACTTAACGATTGACAAACATTTTAAAACAATATGTAGGGGAGAGGGGTTGTGTTGTGAGATGTTGTTTTATTCGTTTTTTTTTTAAAGCTAATTTAGCTGTTTTCTTGACTACTAATAAAACAAATGTAGACTGAACTGTATGCTATTTTCATACCATAATAAGGACCATCGAGAGCATCCTGACCGGTTGCATCATCGCCTGGTATGGCAACTGCTCCGCATCTGACCGTAAGGTCGCTACAGAGGGTAGTGCGTACGGCCCAGTACATCACTGGGGCCAAGCTTCCTGCCATTTATTGTCTATGTATAGTCACTTCACTCGCACCTACATGTACAAATTACCTCAACTAACCTGTACCCCCGCACACTGACTCGGACCGGTGCCCCCTGTACATAACCTCGTTATTGTTATGTTATTGTTACTTTTTTATATATTTTTTTACTTTTGTTTATTTGGTAAATATATTCTTAACTCTTCGTGAACTGCACTGTTGGTTAAGGGCTTGTAAGTAAGCATTTCATGGTAAAGTCTACACATTATTCAGTCACTTAGGTCTATGCAGTACATGTATTCTCAATCACATGCATATTTTGGCGATGATAAAATGTCCAAACAATAAAATCGCGCAGTTAGAATGTACATGTATTTGGTTGAGACTTGCATTTGGATGTTTATGCCGATGCATCATCCGAGTTTCTTCAGTGGTTTTAACTATTACAGCAAGGCTATTGTTTCACATTGCAACTCAGAGGGCGGGCACAGGGAGAGGAAGACTGGGCGATATCCTTCTTCTATTGGTTAGTTGAGCTGCCGATCAGCAGAAAGCCCAGTAAATTGTTGTTTTTGGATTGGCGCAAAAACGTCTTTGCATCGGTCGGTAGGCGAAACGGTATCGAACTTTAGAATGACCAGAAACTAAGTCCGAATCAGGTAGGATTCGATATCGCATTATTTAATAAGCTGCATGAAGCGTTTACTAATGTCTTGAATATTACTGTTGATGTACGATGAACTGGCTTATTTGGGTGTTTTCTTTGACATTTTCTGAAAATGTATTGTTTCACGAGGGTTGGTGAAAGCCAAGCCCTCGATGCTTTACTTTCATCCATCATCAACAATAATGAGAATTGTGTGAAGTGCATATGTATCGATAAAGGCATGTTGGGTGGTGACTTCTCGTGAAACGGGGGTGTTTAGAATTACGGAAGTTGATTTTGAGCGAGTATGGGCATGTTTTTCTGTTGCGCAAAGTTGCGTTGCCTCTCCACGACATCCGCTCGCTGCGTGATAATAATAGTTACGGTCGAAACTCCACACTCGTCTTTATGTGAGCATCTGTCATAACTTTCCAGGTTGAACACACAATGACAGACAGTTGTGTAGAATGACACGTCTGATGTAGGATTCTAGGTTAATGATTGTAGTAGCCTACTGCTGGATATGGTGAAATTAAATTAAAGGTCTAGAAATAACTATCAGAATGGCAATTTTCCAAAGTGATGAGATTTTGTAGGTTACTAATCAATCAATCCATCAAATCAATCAAATTTGATTTATAAAGCCCTTTTTACATCAGCTGATGTCACAAAGTGCTATACAGAAACCCAGCCTAAAACCCCAAACAATGCAGATGTAGAAGCACGTGGCTAGGAATGATTATACTGGATAGTGATTGTGGAATAACATTTGCTACTTTCCTTCCTTGACTAGGCTATCAGTAACACTCATGGAATTAAAGTGTAGACATGCCAGTAGGACTGTTTCCTAGCAACAGATCAATAGTATCTATAGGTCAGTGGTCTAAGTTCATAACAAGTCCGAAGCCAAATCCACGGTATGGATTTCGGTGCATACACGAAGTCCTGAAAAACAAAGGTTGCCTCCCAAATAGCATCATATTCCCTACATAGTGCACTACTTTTGACCAGGACCGTAGCAGACTTTGTTTCAGCTGGAGGGAGGGTGATTTCATGTTTCACTGACAGCATCTTCTCAACAATAGTCTGAGGCTTTCTGCGATCAACATTGTGTGTGTGTGTCTGTGTGTGATTATCCATGTGACCTGAATGTTCCTCCCACGCTGGGGTGAATCTGTTATATTGCTCCAAGATTACTGCCTTTAAATCCTGTGTGTGTGTGGAGGGAGGGGGTCTAGTCTTAGAAGTGGGGCATACACGTTCACGCCATACTATCTCTGTCACACACTATCTCTGTCACATGTAAACGCATGTGACAGAGATGAGAGAGAGAGAGACCAGGGCCCATAGCGATCAGACCAACAGTAGTGCACTACGTAGGGACTAGGGTTCTATTTGTGACGTAGCCAGTGTGTTCCAGCAGGAGGCCCGCTGCCGTCTGAATCTAGGTCACCAGCAGTAGCAGCATCATCAGTGGCAGCAGCATTACAGAGACAACACACACACACACACACACACACACACAAAGTTCTCCATCTTTCTAGTCCCATCTCGGTGCTAACTCAGTCCTAACCAATGTTCCCTCTAAACTGAGTGCGGGGTGCAGTAGCCTGAGATTGCTGCACAGCTAGAAACATCAGCCCACTGAGAGAAGCACGAGATTGAACTTTACTCAACTTTCTAGAGTGTTCCCTGTTAGTTAACACCATCTACGTTTCCCTTTACTGTGGCGACAGTGGCCAATTTCAATGCAACATACCTGAAACAAAGGCAGAACGCGGCAGAGTAGGATTCTATTGAGCACGTACTCTACACAGACTGGTGGGACATAACCTGTCAGAACTGCAGTAGGCCTATATGCAAATAGATCATTGCCATATATGGATCTGTGCCATTTACTTTAAACTGGACTGTGTTTACAGCTGTGATATCACTGACATTGCTTGTTCAAATACTTATATGTTCTTAATTCCATTCCTTTACTTAGATTTGTGTGTATTGTTAGATATTACTGCACTGTTGGACCAAGGAACACAAGCATTTCACTACACCCACAATAACATCTGCCAAACACGTGTATGTGACCAATAACATCTGATTTGATAGTGAGTAGATGTGCTTGTTTGGAGATCTGCATGTAGCCACGTGTCCACATTTTGTTCATACCCTTTGATAGTTAGTGAGTTATTAACCCAGTTATAGATCATTAGTCAGCAGTAGGGGAGTGATAGTTAGTGAGTTATTAACCCAGTTATAGATCATTAGTCAGCAGTAGGGGAGTGATAGTTAGTGAGTTATTAACCCAGTTATAGATCATTAGTCAGAAATAGGGGAGTGATAGTTAGAGAGTTATTAACCCAGTTATAGATCATTAGTCAGCAGTAGGGGAGTGATAGTTAGTGAGTTATTAACCCAGTTATAGATCATTAGTCAGCAGTAGGGGAGTGATAGTTAGTGAGTTATTAACCCAGTTATAGATCATTAGTCAGCAGTAGGGGAGTGATAGTTAGTGAGTTATTAACCCAGTTATAGATCATTAGTCAGCAGTAGGGGAGTGATAGTTAGTGAGTTATTAACCCAGTTATAGATTAGTAGTCAGCAGTAGGGGAGTGATTGCTTCCTACAAGAGCACAAAACGTGTACATTTCTAGAAAAGCAGGTCAGGTAAAGAGCTTTTCTTTGCCTTTGAAAGGGCAGTGTTGTATTTTGAGACAGGCTTGAATTCGCTAAACAGCCAATAGGCAGAGGGTAACATAATGTGTCTGATTCTCTGTAATAATGGTAGCGGAATAATTAAGCATTTTACTTTGTAAAGTGGTTTCTTGCATCAAACAACACAACATTTTCAGTCACCTCCTTGTCTAAAGGACAAGTAGATAAACAGGTTCATGTTAAGCCCTGTATGTTGTTATTTTCAGAAGTCTCATGGAATGTAGGCCAACATTGAACACCACACATTGGCTGCTACTGTAGACTGAATGATAGAACAGCTATTTCCATGTTAAAATGTTATGGGATGCATTTTCTCCATTGTTTTTGACGGTAGACCACTCTGGTAGGCCTACATTATGATCAAATCGCCACAGTGGCCTATGTGACTAATGTTAAAACTGTAACTTAAAACGGGTACAGCCTCAGTGTTCACAGTACGCTGGAAGTTGCGCAGAATTTTCACAGCGTTGAAGTTTGTGCTCAGCAGACCTGAAATTAGCTCAGTGCCTAAACATTGTTTGAGGTAACTCAGTGCTAGGACAGACAGAGAAAGGAAGCTGCTGTAGCAGCCAGACCAGCAGAGTTACACTGACATCACTGTGACACTACTAACACCTTCCTGTTTGGATTTTATACAATGAGGATGTTTTCATGTTGGCAGCACACAGGTTCAACAGGAACATATGGAATGGAAAATATGACCTGAATATATGAATTGATATGAATCTGAATATTGTATCTGTAACCCCCAACTAAAAAAATACAAAATAAATATAAATGTGGTCACACAAATGGATTATCTTTAGGAACCCTGAGAGAGACAGAGACAGTGTGTTATAATCTGCAGGATTCTAGAGACAGTGTGTTATAATCTGCAGGATTCTAGAGACAGAGACAGTGTGTTATAATCTGCAGGATTCTAGAGACAGTGTGTTATAATCTGCAGGATTCTAGAGACAGTGTGTTATAATCTGTAGGGTTCTAGAGACAGTGTGTTATAATCTGTAGGATTCTAGAGACAGAGACAGTGTGTTATAATCTGTAGGATTCTAGAGACAGAGACAGTGTGTTATAATCTGCAGGATTCTAGAGACAGAGACTGTGTGTTATAATCTGTAGGGTTCTAGAGACAGTGTGTTATAATCTGCAGGATTCTAGAGACTGAGACAGTGTGTTATAATCTGCAGGATTCTAGAGACAGACAGTGTGTTATAATCTGTAGGGTTCTAAAGACAGAGAGACAGACAGTGTGTTATAATCTGTAGGATTCTAGAGACAGACAGTGTGTTATAATCTGTAGGATTCTAGAGACAGTGTGTTATAATCTGTAGGATTCTAGAGACAGAGACAGTGTGTTATAATCTGTAGGATTCTAGAGACAGTGTGTTATAATCTGTAGGATTCTAGAGACAGAGACAGTGTGTTATAATCTGTAGGATTCTAGAGACAGAGACAGTGTGTTATAATCTGTAGGATTCTAGAGACAGAGACAGTGTGTTATAATCTGTAGGATTCTAGAGACAGAGACAGTGTGTTATAATCTGTAGGATTCTAGAGACAGAGACAGTGTGTTATAATCTGTAGGATTCTAGAGACAGTGTGTTATAATCTGTAGGATTCTAGAGACAGACAGTGTGTTATAATCTGTAGGATTCTAGAGACAGACAGTGTGTTATAATCTGTAGGATTCTAGAGACAGTGTGTTATAATCTGTAGGATTCTAGAGACAGTGTGTTATAATCTGTAGGATTCTAGAGACAGTGTGTTATAATCTGTAGGATTCTAGAGACAGTGTGTTATAATCTGTAGGATTCTAGAGACAGAGACAGTGTGTTATAATCTGTAGGATTCTAGAGACAGAGACAGTGTGTTATAATTTGTAGGATTCTAGAGACAGAGACAGTGTGTTATAATCTGTAGCATTCTAGAGACAGAGACAGTGTGTTATAATCTGTAGGATTCTAGAGACAGACAGTGTGTTATAATCTGTAGGATTCTAGACACAGAGAGACAGACAGTGTGTTATAATCTGCAGGATTCTAGAGACAGAGACAGTGTGTTATAATCTGTAGGATTCTAGAGACAGTGTGTTATAATCTGTAGGATTCTAGAGACAGAGACAGTGTGTTATAATCTGTAGGATTCTAGAGACAGTGTGTTATAATCTGTAGGATTCTAGAGACAGAGACAGTGTGTTATAATCTGTAGGATTCTAGAGACAGTGTGTTATAATCTGTAGGATTCTAGAGACAGTGTGTTATAATCTGTAGGATTCTAGAGACAGTGTGTTATAATCTGTAGGATTCTAGAGACAGAGACAGTGTGTTATAATCTGTAGGATTCTAGAGACAGAGACAGTGTGTTATAATCTGTAGGATTCTAGAGACAGAGACAGTGTGTTATAATCTGTAGGATTCTAGAGACAGAGACAGTGTGTTATAATCTGTAGGATTCTAGAGACAGAGACAGTGTGTTATAATCTGTAGGATTCTAGAGACAGACAGTGTGTTATAATCTGTAGGATTCTAGACACAGAGAGACAGACAGTGTGTTATAATCTGCAGGATTCTAGAGACAGAGACAGTGTGTTATAATCTGTAGGATTCTAGAGACAGTGTGTTATAATCTGTAGGATTCTAGAGACAGTGTGTTATAATCTGTAGGATTCTAGAGACAGTGTGTTATAATCTGTAGGATTCTAGAGACAGAGACAGTGTGTTATAATCTGTAGGATTCTAGAGACAGAGACAGTGTGTTATAATCTGCAGGATTCTAGAGACAGAGACTGTGTGTTATAATCTGTAGGATTCTAGAGACAGTGTGTTATAATCTGCAGGATTCTAGAGACTGAGACAGTGTGTTATAATCTGCAGGATTCTAGAGACAGACAGTGTGTTATAATCTGTAGGGTTCTAGAGACAGAGAGACAGACAGTGTGTTATAATCTGCAGGATTCTAGAGACAGTGTGTTATAATCTGTAGGATTCTAGAGACAGTGTGTTATAATCTGTAGGATTCTAGAGACAGTGTGTTATAATCTGTAGGATTCTAGAGACAGTGTGTTATAATCTGTAGGATTCTAGAGACAGAGACAGTGTGTTATAATCTGTAGGATTCTAGAGACAGAGACAGTGTGTTATAATTTGTAGGATTCTAGAGACAGAGACAGTGTGTTATAATCTGTAGCATTCTAGAGACAGAGACAGTGTGTTATAATCTGTAGGATTCTAGAGACAGACAGTGTGTTATAATCTGTAGGATTCTAGACACAGAGAGACAGACAGTGTGTTATAATCTGCAGGATTCTAGAGACAGAGACAGTGTGTTATAATCTGTAGGATTCTAGAGACAGTGTGTTATAATCTGTAGGATTCTAGAGACAGAGACAGTGTGTTATAATCTGTAGGATTCTAGAGACAGTGTGTTATAATCTGTAGGATTCTAGAGACAGAGTGTTATAATCTGTAGGATTCTAGAGACAGAGACAGTGTGTTATAATCTGTAGGATTCTAGAGACAGTGTGTTATAATTTGTAGGATTCTAGAGACAGAGACAGTGTGTTATAATCTGTAGGATTCTAGAGACAGTGTGTTATAATCTGTAGGATTCTAGAGACAGTGTGTTATAATCTGTAGGATTCTAGAGACAGAGACAGTGTGTTATAATCTGTAGGATTCTAGAGACAGAGACAGTGTGTTATAATCTGTAGGATTCTAGAGACAGAGACAGTGTGTTATAATCTGTAGGATTCTAGAGACAGAGACAGTGTGTTATAATCTGCAGGATTCTAGAGACAGAGACAGTGTGTTATAATCTGTAGGATTCTAGAGACAGTGTGTTATAATCTGTAGGATTCTAGAGACAGAGACAGTGTGTTATAATCTGTAGGATTCTAGAGACAGTGTGTTATAATCTGTAGGATTCTAGAGACAGTGTGTTATAATCTGTAGGATTCTAGAGACAGAGTGTTATAATCTGTAGGATTCTAGAGACAGAGACAGTGTGTTATAATCTGTAGGATTCTAGAGACAGTGTGTTATAATCTGTAGGATTCTAGAGACAGAGACAGTGTGTTATAATCTGTAGGATTCTAGAGACAGAGACAGTGTGTTATAATCTGTAGGATTCTAGAGACAGAGACAGTGTGTTATAATCTGTAGGATTCTAGAGACAGAGACAGTGTGTTATAATCTGTAGGATTCTAGAGACAGAGACAGTGTGTTATAATCTGCAGGATTCTAGAGACAGACAGTGTGTTATAATCTGTAGGGTTCTAAAGACAGAGAGACAGACAGTGTGTTATAATCTGCAGGATTCTAGAGACAGACAGTGTGTTATAATCTGTAGGATTCTAGAGACAGTGTGTTATAATCTGTAGGATTCTAGAGACAGTGTGTTATAATCTGTAGGATTCTAGAGACAGTGTGTTATAATCTGTAGGATTCTAGAGACAGAGACAGTGTGTTATAATCTGTAGGATTCTAGAGACAGAGACAGTGTGTTATAATCTGTAGGATTCTAGAGACAGAGACAGTGTGTTATAATTTGTAGGATTCTAGAGACAGAGACAGTGTGTTATAATCTGTAGCATTCTAGAGACAGAGACAGTGTGTTATAATCTGTAGGATTCTAGAGACAGACAGTGTGTTATAATCTGTAGGATTCTAGACACAGAGAGACAGACAGTGTGTTATAATCTGCAGGATTCTAGAGACAGAGACAGTGTGTTATAATCTGTAGGATTCTAGAGACAGTGTGTTATAATCTGTAGGATTCTAGAGACAGAGACAGTGTGTTATAATCTGTAGGATTCTAGAGACAGTGTGTTATAATCTGTAGGATTCTAGAGACAGAGTGTTATAATCTGTAGGATTCTAGAGACAGAGACAGTGTGTTATAATCTGTAGGATTCTAGAGACAGTGTGTTATAATTTGTAGGATTCTAGAGACAGAGACAGTGTGTTATAATCTGTAGGATTCTAGAGACAGTGTGTTATAATCTGTAGGATTCTAGAGACAGTGTGTTATAATCTGTAGGATTCTAGAGACAGAGACAGTGTGTTATAATCTGTAGGATTCTAGAGACAGAGACAGTGTGTTATAATCTGTAGGATTCTAGAGACAGAGACAGTGTGTTATAATCTGTAGGATTCTAGAGACAGAGACAGTGTGTTATAATCTGTAGGATTCTAGAGACAGACAGTGTGTTATAATCTGTAGGATTCTAGAGACAGAGACAGTGTGTTATAATCTGCAGGATTCTAGAGACAGAGACAGTGTGTTATAATCTGTAGGATTCTAGAGACAGTGTGTTATAATCTGTAGGATTCTAGAGACAGAGACAGTGTGTTATAATCTGTAGGATTCTAGAGACAGTGTGTTATAATCTGTAGGATTCTAGAGACAGTGTGTTATAATCTGTAGGATTCTAGAGACAGAGACAGTGTGTTATAATCTGTAGGATTCTAGAGACAGTGTGTTATAATCTGTAGGATTCTAGAGACAGAGACAGTGTGTTATAATCTGTAGGATTCTAGAGACAGAGACAGTGTGTTATAATCTGTAGGATTCTAGAGACAGAGACAGTGTGTTATAATCTGCAGGATTCTAGAGACAGAGACAGTGTGTTATAATCTGTAGGATTCTAGAGACGAGACAGTGTGTTATAATCTGTAGGATTCTAGAGACTGAGACAGTGTGTTATAATCTGCAGGATTCTAGAGACAGACAGTGTGTTATAATCTGTAGGATTCTAGAGACAGAGACAGTGTGTTATAATCTGTAGGATTCTAGAGACAGTGTGTTATAATCTGTAGGATTCTAGAGACAGTGTGTTATAATCTGTAGGATTCTAGAGACAGTGTGTTATAATCTGTAGGATTCTAGAGACAGTGTGTTATAATCTGTAGGATTCTAGAGACAGAGACAGTGTGTTATAATCTGTAGGATTCTAGAGACAGAGACAGTGTGTTATAATCTGTAGGATTCTAGAGACAGAGACAGTGTGTTATAATTTGTAGGATTCTAGAGACAGAGACAGTGTGTTATAATCTGTAGCATTCTAGAGACAGAGACAGTGTGTTATAATCTGTAGGATTCTAGAGACAGACAGTGTGTTATAATCTGTAGGATTCTAGACACAGAGAGACAGACAGTGTGTTATAATCTGCAGGATTCTAGAGACAGAGACAGTGTGTTATAATCTGTAGGATTCTAGAGACAGTGTGTTATAATCTGTAGGATTCTAGAGACAGAGACAGTGTGTTATAATCTGTAGGATTCTAGAGACAGTGTGTTATAATCTGTAGGATTCTAGAGACAGAGTGTTATAATCTGTAGGATTCTAGAGACAGAGACAGTGTGTTATAATCTGTAGGATTCTAGAGACAGTGTGTTATAATTTGTAGGATTCTAGAGACAGAGACAGTGTGTTATAATCTGTAGGATTCTAGAGACAGTGTGTTATAATCTGTAGGATTCTAGAGACAGTGTGTTATAATCTGTAGGATTCTAGAGACAGAGACAGTGTGTTATAATCTGTAGGATTCTAGAGACAGAGACAGTGTGTTATAATCTGTAGGATTCTAGAGACAGAGTGTTATAATCTGTAGGATTCTAGAGACAGAGACAGTGTGTTATAATCTGTAGGATTCTAGAGACAGTGTGTTATAATCTGTAGGATTCTAGAGACAGAGACAGTGTGTTATAATCTGTAGGATTCTAGAGACAGTGTGTTATAATCTGTAGGATTCTAGAGACAGTGTGTTATAATCTGTAGGATTCTAGAGACAGAGACAGTGTGTTATAATCTGTAGGATTCTAGAGACAGAGACAGTGTGTTATAATCTGTAGGATTCTAGAGACAGTGTGTTATAATCTGTAGGATTCTAGAGACAGAGACAGTGTGTTATAATCTGTAGGATTCTAGAGACAGTGTGTTATAATCTGTAGGATTCTAGAGACAGAGTGTTATAATCTGTAGGATTCTAGAGACAGAGACAGTGTGTTATAATCTGTAGGATTCTAGAGACAGTGTGTTATAATCTGTAGGATTCTAGAGACAGAGACAGTGTGTTATAATCTGTAGGATTCTAGAGACAGTGTGTTATAATCTGTAGGATTCTAGAGACAGTGTGTTATAATCTGTAGGATTCTAGAGACAGTGTGTTATAATCTGTAGGATTCTAGAGACAGAGACAGTGTGTTATAATCTGTAGGATTCTAGAGACAGAGACAGTGTGTTATAATCTGTAGGATTCTAGAGACAGAGACAGTGTGTTATAATCTGTAGGATTCTAGAGACAGAGACAGTGTGTTATAATCTGTAGCATTCTAGAGACAGAGACAGTGTGTTATAATCTGTAGGATTCTAGAGACAGACAGTGTGTTATAATCTGTAGGATTCTAGACACAGAGAGACAGACAGTGTGTTATAATCTGCAGGATTCTAGAGACAGAGACAGTGTGTTATAATCTGTAGGATTCTAGAGACAGTGTGTTATAATCTGTAGGATTCTAGAGACAGTGTGTTATAATCTGTAGGATTCTAGAGACAGAGTGTTATAATCTGTAGGATTCTAGAGACAGAGACAGTGTGTTATAATCTGTAGGATTCTAGAGACAGTGTGTTATAATTTGTAGGATTCTAGAGACAGAGACAGTGTGTTATAATCTGTAGGATTCTAGAGACAGTGTGTTATAATCTGTAGGATTCTAGAGACAGTGTGTTATAATCTGTAGGATTCTAGAGACAGTGTGTTATAATCTGTAGGATTCTAGAGACAGAGACAGTGTGTTATAATCTGTAGGATTCTAGAGACAGATGTGTTATAATCTGTAGGATTCTAGAGACAGAGACAGTGTGTTATAATCTGTAGGATTCTAGAGACAGTGTGTTATAATCTGTAGGATTCTAGAGACAGTGTGTTATAATCTGTAGGATTCTAGAGACAGAGACAGTGTGTTATAATCTGTAGCATTCTAGAGACAGAGACAGTGTGTTATAATCTGTAGGATTCTAGAGACAGTGTGTTATAATCTGTAGGATTCTAGAGACAGAGACAGTGTGTTATAATCTGTAGGATTCTAGAGACAGTGTGTTATAATCTGTAGGATTCTAGAGACAGTGTGTTATAATCTGTAGGATTCTAGAGACAGTGTGTTATAATCTGTAGGATTCTAGAGACAGTGTGTTATAATCTGTAGGATTCTAGAGACAGAGACAGTGTGTTATAATCTGTAGGATTCTAGAGACAGAGACAGTGTGTTATAATCTGTAGGATTCTAGAGACAGAGACAGTGTGTTATAATCTGTAGCATTCTAGAGACAGAGACAGTGTGTTATAATCTGTAGGATTCTAGAGACAGACAGTGTGTTATAATCTGTAGGATTCTAGACACAGAGAGACAGACAGTGTGTTATAATCTGCAGGATTCTAGAGACAGAGACAGTGTGTTATAATCTGTAGGATTCTAGAGACAGTGTGTTATAATCTGTAGGATTCTAGAGACAGAGACAGTGTGTTATAATCTGTAGGATTCTAGAGACAGTGTGTTATAATCTGTAGGATTCTAGAGACAGAGTGTTATAATCTGTAGGATTCTAGAGACAGAGACAGTGTGTTATAATCTGTAGGATTCTAGAGACAGTGTGTTATAATTTGTAGGATTCTAGAGACAGAGACAGTGTGTTATAATCTGTAGGATTCTAGAGACAGTGTGTTATAATCTGTAGGATTCTAGAGACAGTGTGTTATAATCTGTAGGATTCTAGAGACAGAGACAGTGTGTTATAATCTGTAGGATTCTAGAGACAGAGACAGTGTGTTATAATCTGTAGGATTCTAGAGACAGAGACTGTGTGTTATAATCTGTAGGGTTCTAGAGACAGTGTGTTATAATCTGCAGGATTCTAGAGACTGAGACAGTGTGTTATAATCTGCAGGATTCTAGAGACAGACAGTGTGTTATAATCTGTAGGGTTCTAAAGACAGAGAGACAGACAGTGTGTTATAATCAGCAGGATTCTAGAGACAGTGTGTTATAATCTGTAGGATTCTAGAGACAGTGTGTTATAATTTGTAGGATTCTAGAGACAGAGACAGTGTGTTATAATCTGTAGGATTCTAGAGACAGTGTGTTATAATCTGTAGGATTCTAGAGACAGAGACAGTGTGTTATAATCTGTAGGATTCTAGAGACAGAGACAGTGTGTTATAATCTGTAGGATTCTAGAGACAGAGACAGTGTGTTATAATCTGCAGGATTCTAGAGACAGAGACAGTGTGTTATAATCTGTAGGATTCTAGAGACAGAGACAGTGTGTTATAATCTGTAGGATTCTAGAGACAGTGTGTTATAATCTGTAGGATTCTAGAGACAGTGTGTTATAATCTGTAGGATTCTAGAGACAGTGTGTTATAATCTGTAGGATTCTAGAGACAGTGTGTTATAATCTGTAGGATTCTAGAGACAGAGACAGTGTGTTATAATCTGTAGGATTCTAGAGACAGAGACAGTGTGTTATAATCTGTAGGATTCTAGAGACAGAGACAGTGTGTTATAATTTGTAGGATTCTAGAGACAGAGACAGTGTGTTATAATCTGTAGCATTCTAGAGACAGAGACAGTGTGTTATAATCTGTAGGATTCTAGAGACAGACAGTGTGTTATAATCTGTAGGATTCTAGACACAGAGAGACAGACAGTGTGTTATAATCTGCAGGATTCTAGAGACAGAGACAGTGTGTTATAATCTGTAGGATTCTAGAGACAGTGTGTTATAATCTGTAGGATTCTAGAGACAGAGACAGTGTGTTATAATCTGTAGGATTCTAGAGACAGTGTGTTATAATCTGTAGGATTCTAGAGACAGAGTGTTATAATCTGTAGGATTCTAGAGACAGAGACAGTGTGTTATAATCTGTAGGATTCTAGAGACAGTGTGTTATAATTTGTAGGATTCTAGAGACAGAGACAGTGTGTTATAATCTGTAGGATTCTAGAGACAGTGTGTTATAATCTGTAGGATTCTAGAGACAGTGTGTTATAATCTGTAGGATTCTAGAGACAGAGACAGTGTGTTATAATCTGTAGGATTCTAGAGACAGAGACAGTGTGTTATAATCTGTAGGATTCTAGAGACAGAGACAGTGTGTTATAATCTGTAGGATTCTAGAGACAGAGACAGTGTGTTATAATCTGTAGCATTCTAGAGACAGAGACAGTGTGTTATAATCTGTAGGATTCTAGAGACAGACAGTGTGTTATAATCTGTAGGATTCTAGACACAGAGAGACAGACAGTGTGTTATAATCTGCAGGATTCTAGAGACAGAGACAGTGTGTTATAATCTGTAGGATTCTAGAGACAGAGACAGTGTGTTATAATCTGTAGGATTCTAGAGACAGTGTGTTATAATCTGTAGGATTCTAGAGACAGAGTGTTATAATCTGTAGGATTCTAGAGACAGAGACAGTGTGTTATAATCTGTAGGATTCTAGAGACAGTGTGTTATAATTTGTAGGATTCTAGAGACAGAGACAGTGTGTTATAATCTGTAGGATTCTAGAGACAGTGTGTTATAATCTGTAGGATTCTAGAGACAGTGTGTTATAATCTGTAGGATTCTAGAGACAGAGACAGTGTGTTATAATCTGTAGGATTCTAGAGACAGAGACAGTGTATTATAATCTGTAGGATTCTAGAGACAGAGACAGTGTGTTATAATCTGCAGGATTCTAGAGACAGATACAGTGTGTTATAATCTGTAGGATTCTAGAGACAGAGACAGTGTGTTATAATCTGTAGGATTCTAGAGACAGAGACAGTGTGTTATAATCTGTAGGATTCTAGAGACAGAGACAGTGTGTTATAATCTGTAGGATTCTAGAGACAGAGACAGTGTGTTATAATCTGCAGGATTCTAGAGACAGAGACAGTGTGTTATAATCTGTAGGATTCTAGAGACAGAGACAGTGTGTTATAATCTGTAGGATTCTAGAGACAGAGACAGTGTGTTATAATCTGTAGGATTCTAGAGACAGAGACAGTGTGTTATAATCTGTAGGATTCTAGAGACAGAGACAGTGTGTTATAATCTGTAGGATTCTAGAGACAGAGACAGACAGTGTGTTATAATCTGCAGGATTCTAGAGACAGAGACAGTGTGTTATAATCTGTAGGATTCTAGAGACAGTGTGTTATAATATGTAGGACTCGAGAGACAGTGTGTTATAATCTGTAGGACTCGAGAGACAGTGTGTTATAATCTGTAGCATTCTAGAGACTGAGACAGTGTGTTATAATCTGCAGGATTCTAGAGACAGAGACAGTGTGTTATAATCTGTAGGATTCTAGAGACAGAGACAGTGTGTTATAATCTGCAGGATTCTAGAGACAGAGACAGTGTGTTATAATCTGTAGGATTCTAGAGACAGAGACAGTGTGTTATAATCTGTAGGATTCTAGAGACAGAGCAGTGTGTTATAATCTGTAGGATTCTAGAGACAGACAGTGTGTTATAATCTGCAGGATTCTAGAGACAGAGACAGTGTGTTATAATCTGTAGGATTCTAGAGACAGTGTGTTATAATCTGTAGGATTCTAGAGACAGAGACAGTGTGTTATAATCTGTAGGATTCTAGAGACAGTGTGTTATAATCTGTAGGATTCTAGAGACAGAGTGTTATAATCTGTAGGATTCTAGAGACAGAGACAGTGTGTTATAATCTGTAGGATTCTAGAGACAGTGTGTTATAATCTGCAGGATTCTAGAGACAGAGACAGTGTGTTATAATCTGTAGGATTCTAGAGACATAGACAGTGTGTTATAATCTGTAGGATTCTAGAGACAGTGTGTTATAATCTGTAGGATTCTAGAGACAGTGTGTTATAATCTGTAGGATTCTAGAGACAGTGTGTTATAATCTGTAGGATTCTAGAGACAGAGACAGTGTGTTATAATCTGTAGGATTCTAGAGACAGAGACAGTGTGTTATAATTTGTAGGATTCTAGAGACAGAGACAGTGTGTTATAATCTGTAGCATTCTAGAGACAGAGACAGTGTGTTATAATCTGTAGGATTCTAGAGACAGACAGTGTGTTATAATCTGTAGGATTCTAGAGACAGAGAGACAGACAGTGTGTTATAATCTGCAGGATTCTAGAGACAGAGACAGTGTGTTATAATCTGTAGGATTCTAGAGACAGTGTGTTATAATCTGTAGGATTCTAGAGACAGAGACAGTGTGTTATAATCTGTAGGATTCTAGAGACAGTGTGTTATAATCTGTAGGATTCTAGAGACAGAGTGTTATAATCTGTAGGATTCTAGAGACAGAGACAGTGTGTTATAATCTGTAGGATTCTAGAGACAGTGTGTTATAATTTGTAGGATTCTAGAGACAGAGACAGTGTGTTATAATCTGTAGGATTCTAGAGACAGTGTGTTATAATCTGTAGGATTCTAGAGACAGTGTGTTATAATCTGTAGGATTCTAGAGACAGTGTGTTATAATCTGTAGGATTCTAGAGACAGAGACAGTGTGTTATAATCTGTAGGATTCTAGAGACAGTGTGTTATAATCTGTAGGATTCTAGAGACAGTGTGTTATAATCTGTAGGATTCTAGAGACAGAGACAGTGTGTTATAATCTGTAGGATTCTAGAGACAGAGACAGTGTGTTATAATTTGTAGGATTCTAGAGACAGAGACAGTGTGTTATAATCTGTAGCATTCTAGAGACAGAGACAGTGTGTTATAATCTGTAGGATTCTAGAGACAGACAGTGTGTTATAATCTGTAGGATTCTAGACACAGAGAGACAGACAGTGTGTTATAATCTGCAGGATTCTAGAGACAGAGACAGTGTGTTATAATCTGTAGGATTCTAGAGACAGTGTGTTATAATCTGTAGGATTCTAGAGACAGAGACAGTGTGTTATAATCTGTAGGATTCTAGAGACAGTGTGTTATAATCTGTAGGATTCTAGAGACAGAGTGTTATAATCTGTAGGATTCTAGAGACAGAGACAGTGTGTTATAATCTGTAGGATTCTAGAGACAGTGTGTTATAATTTGTAGGATTCTAGAGACAGAGACAGTGTGTTATAATCTGTAGGATTCTAGAGACAGTGTGTTATAATCTGTAGGATTCTAGAGACAGTGTGTTATAATCTGTAGGATTCTAGAGACAGAGACAGTGTGTTATAATCTGTAGGATTCTAGAGACAGAGACAGTGTGTTATAATCTGTAGGATTCTAGAGACAGAGACAGTGTGTTATAATCTGTAGGATTCTAGAGACAGAGACAGTGTGTTATAATCTGTAGGATTCTAGGACGAGCAGTGTGTTATAATCTGTAGGATTCTAGAGACAGAGACAGTGTGTTATAATCTGTAGGATTCTAGAGACAGAGACAGTGTGTTATAATCTGTAGGATTCTAGAGACAGAGACAGTGTGTTATAATCTGCAGGATTCTAGAGACGGAGACAGTGTGTTATAATCTGCAGGATTCTAGAGACAGAGACAGTGTGTTATAATCTGTAGGATTCTAGAGACAGAGACAGTGTGTTATAATCTGTAGGATTCTAGAGACAGAGAGACAGACAGTGTGTTATAATCTGCAGGATTCTAGAGACAGAGACAGTGTGTTATAATCTGTAGGATTCTAGAGACAGTGTGTTATAATCTGTAGGATTCTAGAGACAGTGTGTTATAATCTGTAGGATTCTAGAGACAGAGACAGTGTGTTATAATCTGCAGGATTCTAGAGACAGAGACAGTGTGTTATATTCTGTAGGATTCTAGAGACAGAGAGAGAGACAGTGTGTTATAATCTGTAGGGTTCTAGAGACAGACAGTGTGTTATAATCTGCAGGATTCTAGAGACAGTGTGTTATAATCTGTAGGATTCTAGAGACAGAGACAGTGTGTTATAATCTGCAGGATTCTAGAGACAGAGACAGTGTGTTATAATCTGTAGCATTCTAGAGACAGACAGTGTGTTATAATCTGTAGGATTCTAGAGACAGAGACAGTGTGTTATAATCTGTAGGATTCTAGAGACAGTGTGTTATAATCTGTAGGATTCTAGAGACAGTGTGTTATAATCTGTAGGATTCTAGAGACAGTGTGTTATAATCTGTAGGATTCTAGAGACAGAGACAGTGTGTTATAATCTGTAGGATTCTAGAGACAGAGACAGTGTGTTATAATCTGTAGGATTCTAGAGACAGAGACAGTGTGTTATAATTTGTAGGATTCTAGAGACAGAGACAGTGTGTTATAATCTGTAGCATTCTAGAGACAGAGACAGTGTGTTATAATCTGTAGGATTCTAGAGACAGACAGTGTGTTATAATCTGTAGGATTCTAGACACAGAGAGACAGACAGTGTGTTATAATCTGCAGGATTCTAGAGACAGAGACAGTGTGTTATAATCTGTAGGATTCTAGAGACAGTGTGTTATAATCTGTAGGATTCTAGAGACAGAGACAGTGTGTTATAATCTGTAGGATTCTAGAGACAGTGTGTTATAATCTGTAGGATTCTAGAGACAGAGTGTTATAATCTGTAGGATTCTAGAGACAGAGACAGTGTGTTATAATCTGTAGGATTCTAGAGACAGTGTGTTATAATTTGTAGGATTCTAGAGACAGAGACAGTGTGTTATAATCTGTAGGATTCTAGAGACAGTGTGTTATAATCTGTAGGATTCTAGAGACAGTGTGTTATAATCTGTAGGATTCTAGAGACAGAGACAGTGTGTTATAATCTGTAGGATTCTAGAGACAGTGTGTTATAATCTGGAGGATTCTAGAGACAGAGTGTTATAATCTGTAGGATTCTAGAGACAGAGACAGTGTGTTATAATCTGTAGGATTCTAGAGACAGTGTGTTATAATTTGTAGGATTCTAGAGACAGAGACAGTGTGTTATAATCTGTAGGATTCTAGAGACAGTGTGTTATAATCTGTAGGATTCTAGAGACAGTGTGTTGTAATCTGTAGGATTCTAGAGACAGAGACAGTGTGTTATAATCTGTAGCATTCTAGAGACAGAGACAGTGTGTTATAAACTGTAGGATTCTAGAGACAGTGTGTTATAATCTGTAGGATTCTAGAGACAGAGACAGTGTGTTATAATCTGTAGGATTCTAGAGACAGTGTGTTATAATCTGTAGGATTCTAGAGACAGTGTGTTATAATCTGTAGGATTCTAGAGACAGTGTGTTATAATCTGTAGGATTCTAGAGACAGAGACAGTGTGTTATAATCTGTAGGATTCTAGAGACAGAGACAGTGTGTTATAATCTGTAGGATTCTAGAGACAGAGACAGTGTGTTATAATTTGTAGGATTCTAGAGACAGAGACAGTGTGTTATAATCTGTAGCATTCTAGAGACAGAGACAGTGTGTTATAATCTGTAGGATTCTAGAGACAGACAGTGTGTTATAATCTGTAGGATTCTAGACACAGAGAGACAGACAGTGTGTTATAATCTGCAGGATTCTAGAGACAGAGACAGTGTGTTATAATCTGTAGGATTCTAGAGACAGTGTGTTATAATCTGTAGGATTCTAGAGACAGAGACAGTGTGTTATAATCTGTAGGATTCTAGAGACAGTGTGTTATAATCTGTAGGATTCTAGAGACAGAGTGTTATAATCTGTAGGATTCTAGAGACAGAGACAGTGTGTTATAATCTGTAGGATTCTAGAGACAGTGTGTTATAATTTGTAGGATTCTAGAGACAGAGACAGTGTGTTATAATCTGTAGGATTCTAGAGACAGTGTGTTATAATCTGTAGGATTCTAGAGACAGTGTGTTATAATCTGTAGGATTCTAGAGACAGAGACAGTGTGTTATAATCTGTAGGATTCTAGAGACAGAGACAGTGTGTTATAATCTGTAGGATTCTAGAGACAGAGACAGTGTGTTATAATCTGTAGGATTCTAGAGACAGAGACAGTGTGTTATAATCTGTAGCATTCTAGAGACAGAGACAGTGTGTTATAATCTGTAGGATTCTAGAGACAGACAGTGTGTTATAATCTGTAGGATTCTAGACACAGAGAGACAGACAGTGTGTTATAATCTGCAGGATTCTAGAGACAGAGACAGTGTGTTATAATCTGTAGGATTCTAGAGACAGAGACAGTGTGTTATAATCTGTAGGATTCTAGAGACAGTGTGTTATAATCTGTAGGATTCTAGAGACAGAGTGTTATAATCTGTAGGATTCTAGAGACAGAGACAGTGTGTTATAATCTGTAGGATTCTAGAGACAGTGTGTTATAATTTGTAGGATTCTAGAGACAGAGACAGTGTGTTATAATCTGTAGGATTCTAGAGACAGTGTGTTATAATCTGTAGGATTCTAGAGACAGAGACAGTGTGTTATAATCTGTAGGATTCTAGAGACAGAGACAGTGTGTTATAATCTGTAGGATTCTAGAGACAGAGACAGTGTGTTATAATCTGCAGGATTCTAGAGACAGATACAGTGTGTTATAATCTGTAGGATTCTAGAGACAGAGACAGTGTGTTATAATCTGTAGGATTCTAGAGACAGACAGTGTGTTATAATCTGTAGGATTCTAGAGACAGTGTGTTATAATCTGTAGGATTCTAGAGACAGTGTGTTATAATCTGTAGGATTCTAGAGACAGTGTGTTATAATCTGTAGGATTCTAGAGACAGAGACAGTGTGTTATAATCTGTAGGATTCTAGAGACAGAGACAGTGTGTTATAATCTGTAGGATTCTAGAGACAGAGACAGTGTGTTATAATCTGTAGGATTCTAGAGACAGAGACAGTGTGTTATAATCTGCAGGATTCTAGAGACAGATACAGTGTGTTATAATCTGTAGGATTCTAGAGACAGAGACAGTGTGTTATAATCTGTAGGATTCTAGAGACAGAGAGACAGACAGTGTGTTATAATCTGTAGGATTCTAGAGACAGAGACAGTGTGTTATAATCTGTAGGATTCTAGAGACAGAGACAGTGTGTTATAATCTGTAGGATTCTAGAGACAGAGACAGTGTGTTATAATCTGCAGGATTCTAGAGACAGAGACAGTGTGTTATAATCTGTAGGATTCTAGAGACAGAGACAGTGTGTTATAATCTGCAGGATTCTAGAGACTGAGACAGTGTGTTATAATCTGCAGGATTCTAGAGACAGAGACAGTGTGTTATAATCTGTAGGATTCTAGAGACAGAGACAGACAGTGTGTTATAATCTGTAGGATTCTAGAGACAGAGAGACAGACAGTGTGTTATAATCTGCAGGATTCTAGAGACAGAGACAGTGTGTTATAATCTGTAGGATTCTAGAGACAGTGTGTTATAATATGTAGGACTCGAGAAACAGTGTGTTATAATCTGTAGGACTCGAGAGACAGTGTGTTATAATCTGTAGGATTCTAGAGACAGAGACAGTGTGTTATAATCTGTAGGATTCTAGAGACAGAGACAGTGTGTTATAATCTGTAGGATTCTAGAGACAGAGACAGTGTGTTATAATCTGTAGGATTCTAGGGACAAAGACAGTGTGTTATAAATCTGTAGCATTCTAGAGACAGAGACAGTGTGTTATAATCTGTAGGATTCTAGAGACAGACAGTGTGTTATAATCTGCAGGATTCTAGAGACAGAGACAGTGTGTTATAATCTGTAGGATTCTAGAGACAGTGTGTTATAATCTGTAGGATTCTAGAGACAGAGACAGTGTGTTATAATCTGTAGGATTCTAGAGACAGTGTGTTATAATCTGTAGGATTCTAGAGACAGAGTGTTATAATCTGTAGGATTCTAGAGACAGAGACAGTGTGTTATAATCTGTAGGATTCTAGAGACAGTGTGTTATAATTTGTAGGATTCTAGAGACAGAGACAGTGTGTTATAATCTGTAGGATTCTAGAGACAGTGTGTTATAATCTGTAGGATTCTAGAGACAGTGTGTTATAATCTGTAGGATTCTAGAGACAGAGACAGTGTGTTATAATCTGTAGGATTCTAGAGACAGAGACAGTGTGTTATAATCTGTAGGATTCTAGAGACAGAGAGACAGACAGTGTGTTATAATCTGTAGGAATCTAGAGACAGAGACAGTGTGTTATAATCTGTAGGATTCTAGAGATAGAGAGACAGACAGTGTGTTATAATCTGTAGGATTCTAGAGACAGAGACAGTGTGTTATAATCTGCAGGATTCTAGAGACAGAGACAGTGTGTTATAATCTGCAGGATTCTAGAGACGGAGACAGTGTGTTATAATCTGCAGGATTCTAGAGACAGAGACAGTGTGTTATAATCTGTAGGATTCTAGAGACAGAGAGACAGAGACAGTGTGTTATAATCTGTAGGATTCTAGAGACAGAGAGACAGACAGTGTGTTATAATCTGCAGGATTCTAGAGACAGAGACAGTGTGTTATAATCTGTAGGATTCTAGAGACAGAGAGACAGACAGGTTGTTATAATCTGTAGGGTTCTAGAGACAGACAGTGTGTTATAATCTGCAGGATTCTAGAGACAGTGTGTTATAATCTGTAGGATTCTAGACACAGAGACAGTGTGTTATAATCTGCAGGATTCTAGAGACAGTGTGTTATAATCTGTAGGATTCTAGAGACAGTGTGTTATAATCTGTAGGATTCTAGAGACAGAGACAGTGTGTTATAATCTGTAGGGTTCTAGAGACAGTGTGTTATAATCTCTAGGATTCTAGAGACAGAGACAGTGTGTTATAATCTGCAGGATTCTAGAGACAGAGACATTGTGTTATAATCTTTAGGATTCTAGAGACAGAGACAGTGTGTTATAATCTGTAGGGTTCTAGAGACAGTGTGTTATAATCTGCAGGATTCTAGAGACAGAGACAGTGTGTTATAATCAGCAGGATTCTAGAGACAGAGACAGTGTGTTATAATCTGTAGGATTCTAGAGACAGTGTGTTATAACCTGCAGGATTCTAGAGACAGAGACAGTGTGTTATAATCTGTAGGATTCTAGAGACAGCGTGTTATAATCTGTAGGGTTCTAGAGACAGACAGTGTGTTATAATCTGTAGGATTCTAGAGACAGTGTGTTATAATCTGTAGGATTCTAGAGACAGAGACAGTGTGTTATAATCTGTAGGGTTCTAGAGACAGAGACAGTGTGTTATAATCTGTAGGATTCTAGAGACAGTGTGTTATAATCTGCAGGATTCTAGAGACAGAGACAGTGTGTTAAAATCTGTAGGATTCTAGAGACAGTGTGTTATAATCTCTAGGATTCTAGAGACAGAGACAGTGTGTTATAATCTGCAGGATTCTAGAGACAGAGACAGTGTGTTATAATCTGCAGGATTCTAGAGACAGAGACAGTGTGTTATAATCTGTAGGGTTCTAGAGACAGAGACAGTGTGTTATAATCTGTAGGATTCTAGAGACAGTGTGTTATAATCTGCAGGATTCTAGAGACAGAGACAGTGTGTTATAATCTGTAGGATTCTAGAGACAGTGTGTTATAATCTGTAGGATTCTAGAGACAGAGACAGTGTGTTATAATCAGCAGGATTCTAGAGACAGAGACAGTGTGTTATAATCTGTAGGATTCTAGAGACAGTGTGTTATAATCTGCAGGATTCTAGAGACAGAGACAGTGTGTTATAATCTGTAGGATTCTAGAGACAGAGAGACAGACAGCGTGTTATAATCTGTAGGGTTCTAGAGACAGTGTGTTATAATCTGCAGGATTCTAGAGACAGAGACAGTGTGTTATAATCAGCAGGATTCTAGAGACAGAGACAGTGTGTTATAATCTGTAGGATTCTAGAGACAGTGTGTTATAATCTGCAGGATTCTAGAGACAGAGACAGTGTGTTATAATCTGTAGGATTCTAGAGACAGTGTGTTATAATCTGCAGGATTCTAGAGACAGAGACAGTGTGTTATAATCTGTAGGATTCTAGAGACAGTGTGTTATAATCTGTAGGATTCTAGAGACAGAGACAGTGTGTTATAATCAGCAGGATTCTAGAGACAGAGACAGTGTGTTATAATCTGTAGGATTCTAGAGACAGTGTGTTATAATCTGCAGGATTCTAGAGACAGAGACAGTGTGTTATAATCTGTAGGATTCTAGAGACAGAGAGACAGACAGCGTGTTATAATCTGTAGGGTTCTAGAGACAGTGTGTTATAATCTGCAGGATTCTAGAGACAGAGACAGTGTGTTATAATCAGCAGGATTCTAGAGACAGAGACAGTGTGTTATAATCTGTAGGATTCTAGAGACAGTGTGTTATAATCTGCAGGATTCTAGAGACAGAGACAGTGTGTTATAATCTGTAGGATTCTAGAGACAGTGTGTTATAATCTGTAGGATTCTAGAGACAGAGACAGTGTGTTATAATCTGTAGGATTCTAGAGACAGTGTGTTATAATCTGTAGGATTCTAGAGATAGAGACAGTGTGTTATAATCTGTAGGATTCTAGAGACAGAGACAGTGTGTTATAATCTGCAGGATTCTAGAGACAGTGTGTTATAATCTGTAGGATTCTAGAGACAGAGACAGTGTGTTATAATCTGTAGGATTCTAGAGACAGTGTGTTATAATCTGTAGGATTCTAGAGACAGAGACAGTGTGTTATAATCTGTAGGATTCTAGAGACAGTGTGTTATAATCTGCAGGATTCTAGAGACAGAGACAGTGTGTTATAATCTGTAGGATTCTAGAGACAGTGTGTTATAATCTGCAGGATTCTAGAGACAGAGACAGTGTGTTATAATCTGTAGGATTCTAGAGACAGTGTGTTATAATCTGTAGGATTCTAGAGACAGAGACAGTGTGTTATAATCAGCAGGATTCTAGAGACAGAGACAGTGTGTTATAATCTGTAGGATTCTAGAGACAGTGTGTTATAATCTGCAGGATTCTAGAGACAGAGACAGTGTGTTATAATCTGTAGGATTCTAGAGACAGAGAGACAGACAGCGTGTTATAATCTGTAGGGTTCTAGAGACAGTGTGTTATAATCTGCAGGATTCTAGAGACAGAGACAGTGTGTTATAATCAGCAGGATTCTAGAGACAGAGACAGTGTGTTATAATCTGTAGGATTCTAGAGACAGTGTGTTATAATCTGCAGGATTCTAGAGACAGAGACAGTGTGTTATAATCTGTAGGATTCTAGAGACAGTGTGTTATAATCTGTAGGATTCTAGAGACAGAGACAGTGTGTTATAATCTGTAGGATTCTAGAGACAGTGTGTTATAATCTGTAGGATTCTAGAGATAGAGACAGTGTGTTATAATCTGTAGGATTCTAGAGACAGAGACAGTGTGTTATAATCTGCAGGATTCTAGAGACAGTGTGTTATAATCTGTAGGATTCTAGAGACAGAGACAGTGTGTTATAATCTGTAGGATTCTAGAGACAGTGTGTTATAATCTGTAGGATTCTAGAGACAGAGACAGTGTGTTATAATCTGTAGGATTCTGGAGACAGTGTGTTATAATCTGTAGGATTCTAGAGACAGAGAGAACAGCTACCAACAACAAACCACACCCTTTTAGAAAGCTTTCTGAGAAACATACAATGGGGGAAAAAAGTATTTGATCCCCTGCTGATTTTGTACGTTTGCCCACTGACAAAGAAAGGATCAGTATAATTTTAATGGTAGGTTTATTTGAACAGTGAGAGACAGAATAACAACAAAAATATCCAGAAAAACACATGTCAAAAATGTTATAAATTGATTTGCATTTTAATGAGGGAAATAAGTATTTGACACCTCTGCAAAACATGACTTAGCACTTGGTGGCAAAACCCTTGTTGGCAATCACTGGTTTCCCCCATATACAAGTCTCTGGGGGAAACCAGTCATTATACAAGTCTATGGGGGAAAACAATGCACTTGAGATTGTGGTTTTAGTGAAGACTGAAGTAAGCTTCCTCTATCCTGTACCTTCATCCAAACCACCTCAACATGTTCTGGTCTGGTACAGGCTGTACTATACCTTCAGCCAAACTACCTCAACATGTTCTGGTCTGGTACAGGCTGTACTGTACCTTCAGCCAAACTACCTCAGCATGTTCTGGTCTGGTATAGGCTGTACTATACCTTCAGCCAAACTACCTCAACATGTTCTGGTCTGGTACAGGCTGTACTATACCTTCAGCCAAACTACCTCAGCATGTTCTGGTCTGGTACAGGCTGTACTGTACCTTCAGCCAAACTACCTCAACATGTTCTGGTCTGGTACAGGCTGTACTATACCTTCAGCCAAACTACCTCAGCATGTTCTGGTCTGGTACAGGCTGTACTGTACCTTCAGCCAAACTACCTCAACATGTTCTGGTCTGGTACAGGCTGTACTATACCTTCAGCCAAACTACCTCAGCATGTTCTGGTCTGGTACAGGCTGTACTGTACCTTCAGCCAAACCACCTCAACATGTTCTGGTCTGGTACAGGCTGTACTATACCTTCAGCCAAACCACCTCAGCATGTTCTGGTCTGGTACAGGCTGTACTATACCTTCAGCCAAACTACCTCAACATGTTCTGGTCTGGTACAGGCTGTACTATACCTTCAGCCAAACTACCTCAGCATGTTCTGGTCTGGTACAGGCTGTACTGTACCTTCAGCCAAACTACCTCAACATGTTCTGGTCTGGTACAGGCTGTACTATACCTTCAGCCAAACTACCTCAGCATGTTCTGGTCTGGTACAGGCTGTACTGTACCTTCAGCCAAACCACCTCAACATGTTCTGGTCTGGTACAGGCTGTACTATACCTTCAGCCAAACCACCTCAGCATGTTCTGGTCTGGTACAGGCTGTACTATACCTTCAGCCAAACTACCTCAGCATGTTCTGGTCTGGTACAGGCTGTACTGTACCTTCAGCCAAACCACCTCAACATGTTCTGGTCTGGTACAGGCTGTACTGTAACCATAACCCTCACTCTTTTGTGTCATACTCATGGATTTCTGTTTGTATCTGCTATGTGGGAAACAGTCATCTTGAACATGAAAAGGGACTATCTGCTTGTAGCTGGTTGCTGCTAGTGTCTGGTCTCTGGTTGGCTGGTTGCTGCTAGTGTCTGGTCTCTGGTTGGCTGGTTGCTGCTAGTGTCTGGTCTCTGGTTGGCTGGTTGCTGCTAGTGTCTGGTCTCTGGTTGGCTGGTTGCTTTCCTCCAGTTAAATGGGAAGTGGTTTGATCTGTTTTTCACATCATCGTCAGACATCCTCTACTGTCTCTCCTCTTATCTCCCCTACTGTCTCTTCTCTTATCTCCCCTACTGTCTCTCCTCTTATCTCCCCTACTGTCTCTCCTCTTATCTCCCCTACTGTCTCTCCTCTTATCTCCCCTACTGTCTCTCCTCTTATTTCCTCTACTGTCTCTTCTCTTATTTCCCCTACTGTCTCTCCTCTTATTTCCCCTACTGTCTCTCCTCTTATCTCCCCTACTGTCTCTCCTCTTATTTCCTCTACTGTCTCTTCTCTTATTTCCCCTACTGTCTCTCCTCTTATTTCCCCTACTGTCTCTTCTCTTATCTCCCCTACTGTCTCTTCTCTTATCTCCCCTACTGTCTCTCCTCTTATCTCCCCTACTGTCTCTCCTCTTATTTCCTCTACTGTCTCTTCTCTTATTTCCCCTACTGTCTCTCCTCTTATTTCCCCTACTGTCTCTCCTCTTATCTCCCCTACTGTCTCTCCTCTTATTTCCCCTACTGTCTCTCCTCTTATTTCCCCTACTGTCTCTCCTCTTATCTCCCCTACTGTCTCTCCTCTTATTTCCTCTACTGTCTCTTCTCTTATTTCCCCTACTGTCTCTCCTCTTATTTCCCCTACTGTCTCTTCTCTTATCTCCCCTACTGTCTCTTCTCTTATCTCCCCTACTGTCTCTCCTCTTATCTCCCCTACTGTCTCTCCTCTTATTTCCTCTACTGTCTCTTCTCTTATTTCCCCTACTGTCTCTCCTCTTATTTCCCCTACTGTCTCTTCTCTTATCTCCCCTACTGTCTCTCCTCTTATCTCCCCTACTGTCTCTCCTCTTATTTCCCCTACTGTCTCTTCTCTTATCTCCCCTACTGTCTCTCCTCTTATCTCCCCTACTGTCTATTCTCACTGCTGTCTGCCTGGTCTTAGTGTCTCTGTGGTGGTGCAGAGCATCAAAATGACTTCAGGGGAATACACACATTCCAGTCTGAACACTATCAGAGTGAAAGAGTATCAGGCCACAGGGACATGAAGTTACAAACATCCGCTAATAACGTACGTGTGTGTGTGTGTGTGTGTGTGTGTGTGTGTGTGTGTGTGTGTGTGTGTGTGTGTGTGTGTGTGTGTATATATATATATATATATATATATATATATATATATATATATATATATATATATATATAGGAGCCAGGCTGTACAGCAGGATGTCTATAGAGGCTGAGGCGTTGCTGCAGGAGGCTAAGGAGAGTATAGAAGCAGCTCAGAATTACAGGAGCGAACTACAACAACGCCTACATGGACTCAGCCAAGCACGCAAACAGGTAATAACACTACAACACCTACATGGACTCAGCCAAGCACGCAAACAGGTAATAACACAACTACAACACTAGTCCAACAATCATTCAGACTAGAGGTCGTCATACGGAATGGCCGATTAATTAGGGCCGATTTCAAGTTTTCATAACAATTGGTAATCTGCATTTTTGGACACCGATTATGGCCAATTACATTGCACTCCACGAGGAGCCTGCGTGGCAGGCTGACCACCTGTTACACGAATGCAGCAAGGAGCCAAGGTAAGTTGCTAGCTAGCATTAAACTTACCTTATAAAAAAACTATCAATCTTCACATAATCACTAGTTAACTACACATGGTTGATGATATTACTAGTTTAACTAGCTTGTCCTGTGTTGCATATAATCGATGCGGTGCCTGTTAATAATTTATCATTGAATCACAGCCTACTTCGACAAACGGGTGATGATTTAAAAAAAGCACAATCGTTGCGCGAATGTACCTAACTATAAACATCAATGCCTTTCTTAAAATCAATACACAAGTATATATTCTTTAACCTGCATATTTAGTTAAAAGAAATTCATGTTAGCAGGCAATATTAACTAGGGAAATTGTGTCATTTCTCTTGCGTTCATTGCACGCAGAGTCAGGGTATATGCAACAGTTTGGGCTGCCTGGCTTGTTGCAAACTAATTTGCCAGAATGTTACGTAATTATGACATAACATTGAAGGTTGTGCAATGTAACAGGAATATTTAGACTTAGGGATGCCACCCGTTTGATAAAATACGGAACGGTTCCGTATTTCAGTGAAAAAATAAACGTTTTGTTTTCGAAATGATAGTTTCCGGATTTGACCATATTAATGACCTAAGGCTCGTATTTCTGTGTGTTTATTATATTATAATTAAGTCTATGATTTGATATTTGATAGAGCAGTCTGACTGAGCGGTGGTAGGCACCAGCAGGCTTGTAAGTATTCATTCAAACTTTACTGTGTTTTCCAGCAGCTCTTCGCAATGCTTGATCCACAGCGCTGTTTATGACTTCAAGCCTATCAACTCCCGAGATTAGGCTGGCAATACTAAAGTGCCTATAAGAACATCCAATAGTCAAAGGTATGTGAAATACAAATCGTATAGAGAGAAATAGTCCTATAATTCCTATAATAACTACAACCTAAAACTTCTTACCTGGGAATATTGAAGACTCATGTTAAAAGGAACCACCAGCTTTCATATGTTCTCATGTTCTGAGCAAGGAACTTAAACGTTAGCTTTCTGACATGGCACATATTGCACTTTTACTTTCTTCCCCAACACTGTGTTTTTGCATTATTTAAACCAAATTGAACATGTTTCATAATTTATTTGAGACTAAATAGATTTTATTTATGTATTATATTACGTTAAAATAAGTGTTCATTCAGTATTGTTGTAAATGTCATTATTACAAATATACTGTATATAAATCAATGCCGATTAATCCTCCGATTTTTATATATATATATATATATATATATATATATAAAATGTAATAATGACATTTACAGATACAGATGAAGTCTTCACCTGAACTCAGCAGCCTGTTTTCAATAGAATGTGCTTTTTAGTTCAGGAGTTGGACTACTCTGCATTCACACCACCTCCGGTTTGGCCAATGAGTCGTGTTTGTCTCTCTTTTCATATACCTCTCTTTCTCTGCTTTACTTTTAGAGGAGCAGGAAATAACAACATTGTTTACAATTAGCCTGAAGGGGGATAGAGAGGGGGAGGGGAGAGGGAAGGCTGTAACATCTTCCTGATACTAGAAGAGAGTTGTGTCTTAAACCGTCACCGTATTGTCACCACTGCTCAACCAGAATTGTCAGAGACTCCAGTCACCCAAGTTATAGACTGTTTTCTGTGCCCACCGCACAGCAAGCGGTACTGGAGCGCCAAGTCTAGGATCAAAAGGCTCCTCAACAGCTTCTACCCCCAAGCCATTAGACTGCTGAACAATTCATAAAAATCGCCACCATACAATTTACATTGACCCCCCCCTCTTGTACACTGCTGCTACTCGCTGTTTGTTTGTTACCTATGTATAGTCACTTCACTCCCACCTGCATGTACAAATTACCTCAACTAACCTGTACCCCCGCACACTGACTCAGTACTGGTGTCCCCTGTATATAACCTCGTTATTCTTATTGTGTTACTTTTTATTATTACTTTTTATTTTAGCCTACTTGTTAAATGTTTTCTTCTTCTTGAACGGCACTGTTGGTTAAGGGCTTGTAAGTAAAGCATTTCACAGTAAAGTCTACACTTGTTGTATTCGGCGCATGTGGCAAATAAAGTTTGATTTGATTTGAATAGCCTATGCAGCTGCCAACACCTCAAACATGTTGACACATTTACGCCGACATCACCCCAGTATTCCTACCACCGGAACAAGATGGAAACACAAAAAAACAACACCGCTTGGTCTCCCCTCTGCATTCAAGCAGCCCTTCACAGCTGGTTCTGACTGGGCCAAAGACATGCCAAGGGTGATAGGTATGTTTACACTAGTGGATAGGAACCCTTTCTCAGTGGTTGAGAAGAATAGAGGGAATCGGCATCTTGTGAAAGTGCTCGAGCCACGTTACGAACTTCACCCTCTCGCAAGCATTTCAGCAAACGGGTAGTACCCGCTCTATATAACCAAGAGAACGGGTAGTACCCGCTCTATATAACCAAGAGAAGGGTTAGTACCCGCTCTATATAACCAAGAGAACGGGTCGTACCCGCTCTATATAACCAAGAGAACGGGTAGTACCCGCTCTATATAACCAAGAGAACGGGTAGTATCCGCTCTATATAACCAAGAGAAGGGGTAGTACCCGCTCTATATAACCAAGAGAACGGGTAGTACCCGCTCTATATAACCAAGAGAACGGGTAGTATCCGCTCTATATAACCAAGAGAAGGGGTAGTACCCGCTCTATATAACCAAGAGAACGGGTAGTACCCGCTCTATATAACCAAGAGAAGGGGTAGTACCCGCTCTATATAACCAAGAGAAGGGGTAGTACCCGCTCTATAAAAGAACTCCAAAGTTATCAATGAATTGAAACTGACACTTTTATCTACAGAATGGTTCTGTTCTGCTGCTCTCTGGTGCCCACTGTTCCCACCCAGTATCTGGCACGTCTCTCTCCTTTCCCAGCTGTAGAGTCCAGTTTTGGGCCATTTTTCCCATAACCCCCCTCTTCCCCAGGGATGAGTCATCATCACTGTAATATGAGACGAAGCAGGCAGGAAAAGCTGCTCTGTAACACACACAGATTACCAGGATGGTGTGACGTCCGTGAGCAGTGTGTGCCTTAGATACTTCTGGCTTCTGGATGAGAGGGAGTCAAAACATCCTGTAGTTATCTCTCTCTAGTCTCTCTCTCTCTGGTCTCTCTCTGGTCTCTCTCTAGTCTCTCTCTCTCACTGGTCTCTCTGGTCTCTCTCTAGTCTCTCTCACTCTGGTCTCTCTCTCTCTGGTCTCTCTCTGGTCTCTCTCTAGTCTCTCTCTCTCTGGTCTCTCTCTCTCTCTCTCTGGTCTCTCTCTCTGGACTCTCTCTCTCTGGTTTCTCTCTCTCTCTGGTCTCTCTCTCTGGTCTCTCTCTGGTCTCTCTCTCTCTCTGGTCTCTCTCTCTGGTCTCTCTCTAGTCTCTCTCTCTGGTCTCTCTCTCTCTGGTCTCTCTCTCTCTCTCTGGTCTCTCTCTGGTCTCTCTCTCTCTCTCTGGTCTCTCTCTCTTTGGTCTCTCTCTCTCTCTGGTCTCTCGCTCTCTCTCTGGTCTCTCGCTCTCTCTCTGGTCTCTCGCTCTCTCTCTGGTATCTCGCTCTCTCTGGTCTCTCGGTCTCTCGCTCTCTCTCTCTGGTCTCTCTCTCTGGTCTCTCTCTCTTCTCTCACTCTCTCTGTCACCTCACCTCTCTCTCTCTCATACCTCTTATCTCTCTCTCCCCAGCCTGTATGTCCTCTACTCCCAGTGGTCATGTCATTGTATTCCAGATGACAATATTAGCTTTCCCATCCTTCACCGTCCATAAATATACATTATCTTTGGCAACATCCCAAATGGCACCCTATTCCCTCCATAGTGCACTACCTTTGGGCCCTGGTCAAAATGAGTTCACTATATAGAGAATAGGATGCCATTTAGGATACTGCCCTTATCGCCACAAAACTGATCGACACCAGGAAGTGATGCAATGGCTCCAGTGAGGCATTTCCTGTGTCCTGCTGTCCATACACACTGATCTCTGATAGTGTTCTATGTAGGTCTTTCCATCCTCATCCAACTATTCTTTTCTCTTGTTTATCAGTGCAGCTCCTCTGCTCTTCTGTTTCCTGCTCGCTCTCTCGCTCTCTCTCTCTGGTCTCTTGCTCTCTGGTCTCTCTCTCTGGTCTCTCTCTCTCTGGTCTCTCTCTCTCTGGTCTCTCTCTCTCTGGTCTCTCGCTCTCTGGTCTCTCTCTCTCTGGTCTCTCGCTCTCTTTCTCTCTGGTCTCTCACTCTCTTTCTCTCTGCTCTCTTTCTCTCTGGTCTCTCGCTCTCTGGTCTCTCTCTCTCTCGCTCTCTTTCTCTCTGGTCTCTCGCTCTCTCTCTCTCTGGTCTCTTTCTCTCTGGTCTCTCGCTCTCTGGTCTCTCGCTCTCTGGTCTCTCACTCTCTGGTCTCTCGCACTCTGGTCTCTCTCTCTCAGGTCTCTCGCTCTCTTTCTCTCTGGTCTCTTGCTCTCTTTCTCTCTGGTCTCTCGCTCTCTTTCTCTCTGGTCTCTCGCTCTCTTTCTCTCTCTCTGGTCTCTCGCTCTCTTTCTCTCTGGTCTCTCGCTCTCTGGTCTCTCTCTCTCTCGCTCTCTTTCTCTCTGGTCTCTTGCTCTCTCTCTCTCTGGTCTCTCGCTCTCTGGTCTCTCGCTTTCTGGTCTCTCGCTCTCTTTCTCTCTGGTCTCTCGCTCTCTTTCTCTCTGGTCTCTCGCTCTCTTTCTCTCTGGTCTCTCTCTCTCTCTGGTCTCTCGCTCTCTTTCTCTCTGGTCTCTCTCTCTCTCGCTCTCTTTCTCTCTGGTCTCTCGCTCTCTTTCTCTCTGGTCTCTTGCTCTCTCGCTCTCTGGTCTCTCGCTCTCTGGTCTCTCGCTCTCTGGTCTCTCTCTCTCTTTCTCTCTGGTCTCTCGCTCTCTTTCTCTCTGGTCTCTCGCTCTCTTTCTCTCTGGTCTCTCGCTCTCTGGTCTCTCTCTCTCTCTCTTTCTCTCTGGTCTCTCGCTCTCTTTCTCTCTGGTCTCTCGCTCTCTGGTCTCTCGCTCTCTGGTCTCTCGCTCTCTTTCTCTCTGGTCTCTCTCTCTTTCTCTCTGGTCTCTCGCTCTCTTTCTCTCTGGTCTCTCGCTCTCTTTCTCTCTGGTCTCTTGCTCTCTCTCTCTCTGGTCTCTCGCTCTCTGGTCTCTCTCTCTCTGGTCTCTCGCTCTCTTTCTCTCTGGTCTCTTGCTCTCTCTCTCTCTGGTCTCTTGCTCTCTCTCTCTCTGGTCTCTCACTCTCTGGTCTCTTTCTCTCTGGTCTCTCGCTCTCTGGTCTCTCTCTCTCTCTTTCTCTCTGGTCTCTCACTCTCTTTCTCTCTGGTCTCTCGCTCTCTTTCTCTCTGGTCTCTTGCTCTCTCTCTCTCTGGTCTCTCGCTCTCTGGTCTCTTTCTCTCTGGTCTCTCGCTCTCTTTCTCTCTGGTCTCTCGCTCTCTTTCTCTCTGGTCTCTTGCTCTCTGGTCTCTCGCTCTCTGGTCTCTCTCTCTCTTTCTCTCTGGTCTCTCCCTCTCTTTCTCTCTGGTCTCTCGCTCTCTTTCTCTCTGGTCTCTCGCTCTCTTTCTCTCTGGTCTCTCGCTCTCTCTTTCTCTGGTCTCTCGCTCTCTGGTCTCTTTCTCTCCCTCTCTTTCTCTCTGGTCTCTCGCTCTCTGGTCTCTGGTCTCTCGCTCTCTGGTCTCTCTGGTCTCTCACTCTCTTTTTCTCTGGTCTCTCCCTCTCTCTCTCTCTGGTCTCTCACTCTCTTTTTCTCTGGTCTCTCCCTCTCTCTCTCTCTGGTCTCTCTCTGGTCTCTCTCTAGTCTCTCTCTCTCACTGGTCTCTCTGGTCTCTCTCTAGTCTCTCTCTCTCTGGTCTCTCTCTCTCTGGTCTCTCTCTCTCTCTCTCTGGTCTCTCTCTCTCTCTCTCTCTCTCTGGTCTCTCTCTCTGGACTCTCTCTCTCTGGTCTCTCTCTCTCTGGTCTCTCTCTCTCTGGTGTCTTTCTCTGGTCTCTCTCTGGTCTCTCTCTCTCTCTGGTCTCTCTCTCTGGTCTCTCTCTCTGGTCTCTCTCTAGTCTCTCTCTCTCTGGTCTCTCTCTCTCTGGTCTCTCAATCTCTCTCTGGACTCTCTCTCTGGACTCTCTCTCTGGACTCTCTCTCTCTGGTCTCTCTCTCTGGACTCTCTCTCTCTGGTCTCTCTCTCTCTCTGGTCTCTCTCTCTCTGGTCTCTCTCTCTCTGGTCTCTCTCTCTGGTCTCTCTCTCTGGTCTCTCTCTCTTTGGTCTCTCTCTCTCTCTGGTCTCTCGCTCTCTCTGGTCTCTCGGTCTCTCGCTCTCTGGTCTCTCTCTCTGGTCTCTCTCTCTTCTCTCACTCTCTCTGTCACCTCACCTCTCTCTCTCTCATACCTCTTATCTCTCTCTCCCCAGCCTGTATGTCCTCTACTCCCAGTGGTCATGTCATTGTATTCCAGATGACAATATTAGCTTTCCCATCCTTCACCGTCCATAAATATACATTATCTTTGGTAACATCCCAAATGGCACCCTATTCCCTCCATAGTGCACTACCTTTGGGCCCTGGTCAAAATGAGTTCACTATATAGAGAATAGGATGCCATTTAGGATACTGCCCTTATCGCCACAAAACTGATCGACACCAGGAAGTGATGCAATGGCTCCAGTGAGGCATTTCCTGTGTCCTGCTGTCCATACACACTGATCTCTGATAGTGTTCTATGTAGGTCTTTCCATCCTCATCCAACTATTCTTTTCTCTTGTTTATCAGTGCAGCTCCTCTGCTCTTCTGTTTCCTGCTCGCTCTCTCGCTCTCTCTCTCTGGTCTCTCGCTCTCTGGTCTCTCTCTCTCTGGTCTCTCTCTCTCTGGTCTCTCGCTCTCTTTCTCTCTGGTCTCTCACTCTCTTTCTCTCTGCTCTCTTTCTCTCTGGTCTCTCGCTCTCTGGTCTCTCTCTCTCTCGCTCTCTTTCTCTCTGGTCTCTCGCACTCTGGTCTCTCTCTCTCAGGTCTCTCGCTCTCTCTGGTCTCTTTCTCTCTGGTCTCTCCCTCTCTTTCTCTCTGGTCTCTCGCTCTCTTTCTCTCTGGTCTCTCGCTCTCTTTCTCTCTGGTCCCTCGCTCTCTTTCTCTCTGGTCTCTCGCTCTCTGGTCTCTCTCTCTTTCGCTCTCTTTCTCTCTGGTCTCTCGCTCTCTTTCTCTCTGGTCTCTCGCTCTCTTTCTCTCTGGTCTCTTGCTCTCTCTCTCTCTCTGGTCTCTCGCTCTCTGGTCTCTCGCTCTCTGGTCTCTCTCTCTCTGGTCTCTCTCTCTCAGGTCTCTCGCTCTCTTTCTCTCTGGTCTCTCGCTCTCTTTCTCTCTGGTCTCTCGCTCTGGTCTCTTTCTCTCTGGTCTCTCGCTCTCTTTCTCTCTGGTCTCTCGCTCTCTTTCTCTCTGGTCTCTCTCTCTCTCTGGTCTCTCGCTCTCTTTCTCTCTGGTCTCTCGCTCTCTGGTCTCTCGCTCTCTGGTCTCTCTCTCTCTCGCTCTCTTTCTCTCTGGTCTCTCGCTCTCTTTCTCTCTGGTCTCTTGCTCTCTCTTTCTCTCTGGTCTCTCTCTCTCTCTGGTCTCTCGCTCTCTCTCTCTCTGGTCTCTCGCTCTCTGGTCTCTCTCTCTCTTTCTCTCTGGTCTCTCGCTCTCTTTCTCTCTGGTCTCTCGCTCTCTTTCTCTGGTCTCTCGCTCTCTGGTCTCTCTCTCTCTTTCTCTCTGGTCTCTCGCTCTCTTTCTCTCTGGTCTCTCGCTCTCTGGTCTCTCGCTCTCTGGTCTCTCGCTCTCTGGTCTCTCGCTCTCTGGTCTCTTTCTCTCTGGTCTCTCGCTCTCTTTCTCTCTGGTCTCTCTCTCTCTTTCTCTCTGGTCTCTCGCTCTCTTTCTCTCTGGTCTCTCGCTCTCTTTCTCTCTGGTCTCTTGCTCTCTCTCTCTCTGGTCTCTCGCTCTCTGGTCTCTCTCTCTCTGGTCTCTCGCTCTCTTTCTCTCTGGTCTCTTGCTCTCTCTCTCTCTGGTCTCTTGCTCTCTCTCTCTCTGGTCTCTCGCTCTCTGGTCTCTTTCTCTCTGGTCTCTCGCTCTCTGGTCTCTCTCTCTCTCTCTTTCTCTCTGGTCTCTCACTCTCTTTCTCTCTGGTCTCTCGCTCTCTTTCTCTCTGGTCTCTTGCTCTCTCTCTCTCTGGTCTCTCGCTCTCTGGTCTCTCGCTCTCTGGTCTCTCGCTCTCTGGTCTCTCACTCTCTTTCTCTCTGGTCTCTCGCTCTCTTTCTCTCTGGTCTCTTGCTCTCTCTCTCTCTCTCTGGTCTCTCGCTCTCTGGTCTCTCGCTCTCTGGTCTCTCGCTCTCTTTCTCTCTGGTCTCTCGCTCTCTTTCTCTCTGGTCTCTCGCTCTCTTTCTCTCTGGTCTCTTGCTCTCTTTCTCTCTGGTCTCTTGCTCTCTTTCTCTCTGGTCTCTCGCTCTCTCTCTCTCTGGTCTCTCGCTCTCTGGTCTCTTTCTCTCCCTCTCTTTCTCTATGGTCTCTCGCTCTCTGGTCTCTGGTCTCTCGCTCTCTGGTCTCTCTCTCTCTGGTCTCTCACTCTCTTTTTCTCTGGCCTCTCCCTCTCTTTCTCTCTGGTCTCTCGCTCTCTTTCTCTCTGGTCTCTCGCTCTCTGGTCTCTGGTCTCTCGCTCTCTGGTCTCTCTCTCTCTGGTCTCTCTCTCTCTGGTCTCTCTCTCTCTGGTCTCTCTCTGGTCTCTCACTCTCTGGTCTCTCTCTCTCTCTTTCTCTCTGGTCTCTCGCTAGTGCATAGTGCATAGTGCACTACTGGTCTCTCGCTCTCTGGTCTCTCTCTCTCTGGTCTCTCGCTCTCTTTCTCTCTGGTCTCTCGCTCTCTTTCTCTCTGGTCTCTCTCTCTCTGGTCTCTCTCTCTCTCTCTTTCTCTCTGGTCTCTCTCTCTCTCTCTCTGGTCTCTCTCTCTCTCTCTTTCTCTCTGGTCTCTCTCTCTCTCTCTCTGGTCTCTCGCTCTCTTTCTCTCTGGTCTCTCTCTCTCTGGTCTCTTTCTCTCTGGTCTCTCGCTCTCTTTCTCTCTGGTCTCTCTCACTGGTCTCTCTCTCTCTCTCATAGTCAGAGTCATAGTGAGAGGAGGACTGTCATTCAGTGGGTGTGTCCCAAAAAGCTCCCTACATAGTGCACTACTTTTGACCAGAGCTCTATTGGCCCTTCCTCTCTATGGGCCCCTCCTCTCTATGAGCCCGAATGCACTATAAAGGCACTAAGGGTGCCATTTGGGACTGAGATAGTCTGGTAGTTTCATACTGACAGGAGTTCAGCTCAGCATGGTTGTCTGTTAAGAGGAACTGAAACAGAGACTACGTTTCACTGCAATCGACTAACCACCAGCTTCCTGTTCCGTTGGGGGACTGGCACTGTTTCCACATCTTAACGTTTTAGCATTTCTGGTAGAAAGTTAGCATATCAATTGACCCTCTCCCACCGTCTCTCTCTCTCTCTCCTACCCTCTCTCCCTCATCCTCCTCTCTCTTCCTCTCCTCTCGCTCCTCCAGGTACGAGGCAGCTCGTCTCAGGCCAGGGAGGGGTTGAAGCGTCATTTCTCAGAGCTCCAGACGGCTGTGACCCGCCTCCTGACGGAGCGTCTGAGCGTGCTCCTTAGCGAGGTGGACGTCATCGAGCAGGACAGCGTACGGCCGCTGGACGACTGCCAGAAACTCATAGAACACGGAGTCAACACCGCAGACGAGCTGCTCCGAGAGGGTGAGGTATAGATAGACGGAGGGACGCATGGTTCAAATCCCGGAGCCCTTGAGCAATGCAGGTTATCCTCTTACATCTAGACGTTCCGCTAGCGGAACACCATAACAGGTTAACCCTGACTGATCCAAGGTGACCCTGGTCGTAACCCCACTCCCTGAGACTGTCTCAGGGGGAGTAGGGATATGCACAAAAACACATGTCCCTTACAAACTGTGTAACAGGACTAATAAAATATGATAATATAATCACCTGACAAATTATTATGACTTTCTATTACACACCGTCAGAATAATGTTTCTCCTCTCCTCCTCCTCCTCCTCCTCAGTACCATCAGAATCATGTTTCTCCTCTCCTCCTCCTCCTCCTCAGTACCATCAGAATCATGTTTCTCCTGTCCTCCTCCTCCTCAGTACCATCAGAATCATGTTTCTCCTGTCCTCCTCTTCCTCAGTACCATCAGAATCATGTTTCTCCTGTCCTCCTCCTCCTCCTCCTCCTCCTCAGTACCATCAGAATCATGTTTCTCCTGTCCTCCTCCTCCTCAGTACCATCAGAATCATGTTTCTCCTGTCCTCCTCTTCCTCAGTACCATCAGAATCATGTTTCTCCTCTCCTCCTCCTCCTCCTCAGTACCATCAGAATCATGTTTCTCCTGTCCTCCTCCTCCTCCTCCTCTTCCTCAGTACCATGAAACCTCAGTGGTCTCCTATTTCATGATTCATCTCCTGTAATTAAACACTGATTAAAGGTTTGAATCTCTCTTTCTCTCTCCCCTTGTCCTCTCTTCAGGTGAGGTAGCTATCCGCTGTGGTCTGGGGGAGAAGGAGGACAAGCTGGGGAGTTTCACCAAGAAGGCCCTTCAGATCCAGCTGGACAGGTGAAGGAGAGAGAGAGAGGGAATTATCATACTCTCTTTCACTATGTCATGTATGTTCTAACTTTAACAATACAATGTAAAGGTTAACTCTGTGTGTGTTTATTTTAACTGTGTGTGTGTTTATTTTAACTGTGTGTGTGTTTATTTTAACTGTGTGTGTGTTTATTTTAACTGTGTGTGTGTTTATTTTAACTGTGTGTGTGTTTATTTTAACTGTGTGTGTGTTTATTTTAACTGTGTGTGTGTGTTTATTTTAACTGTGTGTGTGTGTTTATTTTAACTGTGTGTGTGTGTTTATTTTAACTGTGTGTGTGTGTTTATTTTAACTGTGTGTGTGTTTATTTTAACTGTGTGTGTGTTTATTTTAACTGTGTGTGTGTTTATTTTAACTGTGTGTGTGTGTTTATTTTAACTGTGTGTGTGTTTATTTTAACTGTGTGTGTGTTTATTTTAACTGTGTGTGTGTGTGTGTGTGTGTTTATTTTAACTGTGTGTGTGTGTGTGTGTGTGTGTTTATTTTAACTGTGTGTGTGTGTGTGTGTGTGTGTGTGTGTGTGTGTGTGTGTGTGTGTGTGTGTGTGTGTGTGTGTGTGTGTTTATTTTAACCGTGTGTGTGTGTGTGTTTATTTTAACTGTGTGTGTGTTTATTTTAACCGTGTGTGTGTGTGTGTGTGTGTGTGTGTGTGTGTGTGTGTGTGTGTGTGTGTGTGTGTGTGTCTCAGCCTCCCAGAGGTACCAGTGTTAGTAGACGTGCCGTGTGTGTCTGCCCAGCTGGATGACTCTCTGCTGTACGCGCTGAGAGACAGAGTGTCACGACACGGATCAGTCTCTTCACACCCTCCAGTCCAGATAGAGGAACTCCAGGAGAGACCTGGCAGTGTGTTAGTACGCTGGTGTAAGGTGAGGACACACACACACTCCAGGTGTTATGACACTGTTATTAACTAGTACACTGTCCTGTGGGGGTGTTATGACACTGTTATTAACTAGTACACTGTCCTGTGGGGTGTTATGACACTGATATTAACTAACAAGTACACTGTCCTGTGGGGTGTTATGATACTGATATTAACTAGTACACTGTCCTGTGGGGTGTTATGATACTGTTATTAACTAACAAGTACACTGTCCTGTGGGGTGTTATGATACTGATATTAACTAGTACACTGTCCTGTGGGGTGTTATGATACTGTTATTAACTAACTAGTACACTGTCCTGTGGGGTGTTATGACACTGATATTAACTAACTAGTACACTGTCCTGTGGGGTGTTATGATACTGATATTAACTAACTAGTACACTGTCCTGTGGGGTGTTATGATACTGATATTAACTAGTACACTGTCCTGTGGGGGTGTTATGACACTGTTATTAACTAGTACACTGTCCTGTGGGGTGTTATGACACTGTTATTAACTAGTACACTGTCCTGTGGGGTGTTATGACACTGTTATTAACTAACTAGTACACTGTCCTGTGGGGTGTTATGACACTGATATTAACTAACTAGTACACTGTCCTGTGGGGGTGTTATGACACTGTTATTAACTAACTAGTACACTGTCCTGTGGGGTGTTATGACACTGATATTAACTAACTAGTACACTGTCCTGTGGGGGTGTTATGACACTGTTATTAACTAGTACACTGTCCTGTGGGGTGTTATGACACTGTTATTAACTAGTACACTGTCCTGTGGGGTGTTATGATACTGATATTAACTAGTACACTGTCCTGTGGGGGTGTTATGACACTGTTATTAACTAGTACACTGTCCTGTGGGGTGTTATGACACTGTTATTAACTAGTACACTGTCCTGTGGGTGTTATGACACTGTTATTAACTAGTACACTGTCCTGTGGGGTGTTATGACACTGTTATTAACTAGTACACTGTCCTGTGGGGTGTTATGACACTGTTATTAACTAGTACACTGTCCTGTGGGGTGTTATGATACTGATATTAACTAGTACACTGTCCTGTGGGGTGTTATGACACTGTTATTAACTAGTACACTGTCCTGTGGGGTGTTATGATACTGTTATTAACTAGTACACTGTCCTGTGGGGTGTTATGATACTGATATTAACTAGTACACTGTCCTGTGGGGTGTTATGACACTGTTATTAACTAGTACACTGTCCTGTGGGGTGTTATGATACTGATATTAACTAGTACACTGTCCTGTGGGGTGTTATGACACTGATATTAACTAACAAGTACACTGTCCTGTGGGGTGTTATGATACTGTTATTAACTAGTACACTGTCCTGTGGGGTGTTATGACACTGTTATTAACTAGTACACTGTCCTGTGGGGTGTTATGATACTGATATTAACTAGTACACTGTCCTGTGGGGTGTTATGACACTGATATTAACTAACTAGTACACTGTCCTGTGGGGTGTTATGATACTGATATTAACTAGTACACTGTCCTGTGGGGTGTTATGATACTGATATTAACTAGTACACTGTCCTGTGGGGTGTTATGATACTGATATTAACTAGTACACTGTCCTGTGGGGTGTTATGATACTGATATTAACTAGTACACTGTCCTGTGGGGTGTTATGATACTGATATTAACTAGTACACTGTCCTGTGGGGTGTTATGATACTGATATTAACTAGTACACTGTCCTGTGGGGTGTTATGACACTGATATTAACTAGTACACTGTCCTGTGGGGGTGTTATGATACTGATATTAACTAACTAGTACACTGTCCTGTGGGGTGTTATGACACTGTTATTAACTAGTACACTGTCCTGTGGGGTGTTATGACACTGTTATTAACTAGTATACTGTCCTGTGGGGTGTTATGATACTGATATTAACTAGTACACTGTCCTGTGGGGTGTTATGATACTGATATTAACTAGTACACTGTCCTGTGGGGTGTTATGACACTGATATTAACTAGTACACTGTCCTGTGGGGTGTTATGATACTGATATTAACTAGTATACTGTCCTGTGGGGTGTTATGATACTGATATTAACTAACTAGTATACTGTCCTGTGGGGTGTTATGACACTGATATTAACTAACTAGTACACTGTCCTGTGGGGTGTTATGATACTGATATTAACTAACTAGTACACTGTCCTGTGGGGTGTTATGATACTGATATTAACTAGTATACTGTCCTGTGGGGTGTTATGACACTGATATTAACTAACTAGTACACTGTCCTGTGGGGTGTTATGACACTGATATTAACTAGTATACTGTCCTGTGGGGTGTTATGATACTGATATTAACTAGTACACTGTCCTGTGGGTTGTTATGATACTGATATTAACTAACTAGTACACTGTCCTGTGGGGTGTTATGATACTGATATTAACTAGTACACTGTCCTGTGGGTTGTTATGATACTGATATTAACTAGTACACTGTCCTGTGGGGTGTTATGATACTGATATTAACTAGTACACTGTCCTGTGGGGTGTTATGATACTGATATTAACCAGTACACTGTCCTGTGGGGTGTTATGATACTGATATTAACTAGTACACTGTCCTGTGGGGTGTTATGACACTGATATTAACTAGTACACTGTCCTGTGGGGTGTTATGATACTGATATTAACTAACTAGTATACTGTCCTGTGGGGTGTTATGACACTGTTATTAACTAGTATACTGTCCTGTGGGGTGTTATGATACTGATATTAACTAGTACACTGTCCTGTGGGGTGTTATGATACTGATATTAACTAGTACACTGTCCTGTGGGGTGTTATGACACTGATATTAACTAGTACACTGTCCTGTGGGGTGTTATGATACTGATATTAACTAGTATACTGTCCTGTGGGGTGTTATGATACTGATATTAACTAACTAGTATACTGTCCTGTGGGGTGTTATGACACTGATATTAACTAACTAGTACACTGTCCTGTGGGGTGTTATGATACTGATATTAACTAACTAGTACACTGTCCTGTGGGGTGTTATGATACTGATATTAACTAGTATACTGTCCTGTGGGGTGTTATGACACTGATATTAACTAACTAGTACACTGTCCTGTGGGGTGTTATGACACTGATATTAACTAGTATACTGTCCTGTGGGGTGTTATGATACTGATATTAACTAGTACACTGTCCTGTGGGTTGTTATGATACTGATATTAACTAACTAGTACACTGTCCTGTGGGGTGTTATGATACTGATATTAACTAGTACACTGTCCTGTGGGTTGTTATGATACTGATATTAACTAGTACACTGTCCTGTGGGGTGTTATGATACTGATATTAACTAGTACACTGTCCTGTGGGGTGTTATGATACTGATATTAACCAGTACACTGTCCTGTGGGGTGTTATGATACTGATATTAACTAGTACACTGTCCTGTGGGGTGTTATGACACTGATATTAACTAGTACACTGTCCTGTGGGGTGTTATGATACTGATATTAACTAACTAGTATACTGTCCTGTGGGGTGTTATGACACTGATATTAACTAACTAGTACACTGTCCTGTGGGGTGTTATGACACTGATATTAACTAACTAGTACACTGTCCTGTGGGGTGTTATGATACTGATATTAACTAGTACACTGTCCTGTGGGGTGTTATGATACTGATATTAACTAGTACACTGTCCTGTGGGGTGTTATGATACTGATATTAACTAGTACACTGTCCTGTGGGGTGTTATGATACTGATATTAACTACTGTCCTGTGGGGTGTTATGATACTGATATTAACTAGTACACTGTCCTGTGGGGTGTGTTTCATAACATCTGTCTCTCTAGGTGGATGATGAGTTTGCGGTGCAGGACTACCGCCTGCAGTATCGTCGCTCAGTGTCTGGTCAGTACCTAGGTCAAACATGATTTAATATCCCAGAACTTATTCATTTCTTTGTGATTCTATATCATTCATATTTATTCCAAATTATAATAATAATCTAAGTCGTAATGATTTAATAAAACATAACTTTTAATAACGCATAAATACATTTCTGAACAAAGGGAGCAGCGACGCTGCCTTAGTGCAACAAAGGGACCAGTCCTGATCCCAGGAATCTGTTTGCGCCTCTGGATATGTTGTCCTATCCATAGAATTACATATTAGTACTTTATTAATAGTGCTTAATAATATCATATTATAATGTGAAATATATTATAAAATCTAATTGTATGAATGGTACATTATAATATGAATAATACATTTTAATTGAATAGTACTTTATAAAATGAATAGTACTTCATAATATAAATAGTACAAATAGTACTTTATAATATGAATAATACGTTTTAATTGAATAGTACTTTATAATATGAATAGTACTTTATAATATGAATAGTGCTTTATTAATACTAGTGTATCTCTGTGGTCCTAACCTTATAAATTGAATAGTACTTTATAAAATGAATAGTACTTTATAATATGAATAGTACATTCTACTAGAATAGTGCTTTATTAATACTAGTGTATCTCTGTGGTCCTAACCTCGGTATGTTCAGGTCAGTACGAGGATACCTACATCGGGCCGGAGCAGGAGTTCCTGGTCCTACACCTGGACCCCCACACTGATCATCTGTTCAGGGTGTGTGCCCGGGGGGAGGGACGTACCGAGTGGAGCCCCTGGAGCGTCCCACAGACAGGATACACCACACTGGCACCCCATGGTAAACACACACACGGTAAACACAGACACCCCAGGGTAAACACACACACCTGGAGCAGATGTACGGTGAAGCATTCAGCTCCAGGTTATGCATGCTGACACAGCGTGGTCTACAAACCTCAAAGTACGTCTCTGATGGTATTTTTGTGTCTCAGATGGTGTGTGCTCGCGTAACCTGTAGACGTTTGTTGGTCTCGTGTAGCGTGAGTCACTAGCTCTGGTCCAGGGCATCAGTGTGTTAGGCACATACCAGTCAGGGCACTAGCTCTGGTCCAGGGCGTAATGTTAACCATTGTTGCTTGTCCAGCTAGCTAGTACACACGCACTAGCTACTTAGGACACACTAGCTACCTAGCTTGTAATTTCACCTCTCGTGCTGTTGGTGTCAGTAAAGCACCATCCTCTCTGGCATCACTCAACATCCTGTCTCATCTCCTATGTCTCAGTGTCTGTGGCGTGAGAAGGTGTCTCCTGCAGCCAGACCTGTTGAAATGCAGTCGGCCTGGACTGAAGGTGTACTGTTGTCATGGTTTCTGTCTTCTTCTGGGTGGTGTGTGTTCCAGAGTGGTGTCCAGGCAGTGAGGGCTACATCCTCAGCAGTAGAAGGAACATCGCCATGCGGAGTGACTCGTCCCCCTCTAAAGCTGGGGTTCTCTACTCCAACGCTCCAACATACTTCTGTGGCCAGACGCTCACCTTCAAGTCAGTACACACTCTCTCTCTCTCTCTCTCTCTCTCTCCCTCCATCACAATCTCTAGTGTAATGTTATGCTGTGATTCCTGTCGTGTGATTAGTGTGTTTTGTGTGCTTGCGTAGGATCTCTGCGACGGGCCAGGTGGACAAGCGGGACAGTATCGGGGTGTGTGTGGGGTGTGAGGGAGAGGCGGAGTCTCTCCAGAGGGACCAGGCTGTCTGCATCTCCACCAACGGTACACTCACTTTTTCAACAACAAAAATATTGTAAAGCGTACAATTGCAGAGTAGCAGCAGCGTTAAAAGTTAGCAAAACTTGACAGATTTTTTTCTCACCTTCTCTATATCCCTCCTCTTCCTACTCTTTCCTCTCTCCCTCGCCTCTCTTCTCTCCAGGAGCGGTGTTTGTCAACGGTAAAGAGATGACCAACCAGCTGCCTTCTATCACCCTCGGCTCTGCTGTGACCTTTGATATGGAAGTGGTCAACCTACTTCCTATTAGCAACAACAACAACCTTAGCGACGGAGGCAACTTCAAGCTGAGGGTTACGATTGGCTCAGGGAACCGGGAAGTGGTGTTTGATTGGCTGCTAGACCAGGGGGTGGACTGCCTGTTCTTTGGCTGCTCCTTAGCCCACCCTGGTTGGAAGGTGCTGGTGTTCTGAGCCTGCTGATTGGACAGCAGCCCTGTCAGTCAACACAAAGGGACAAGCAGAGTAACAGTCCTGTCTGCTGGAGTTGTCCTGTCCCAAATAAACCCCTTAGACCAGTGGTATTCAAACTTTTTTTTAGCAGGGACCCTATTTTTTGTGTGTTCATTTTCTCATGAACCCACCCCAAAAATAATGACAACCTTAAATTAGTACATCAACAAATAATCCTTAATTCATTACATTTACAAAAAAATAAATAAATGTACTCAATTGTATTTTTCAAATACGTTTGTATATGGTCTCATACAATAATCCGTACTCGTACTTTTTGTTTAGTGGGGTCACGATCATCGCCTTTGAATACCACTGCCTTAGACACTTAGCCTCTACCCCCTATAGCTTTTCAGTATTGGGGTATTTCTCAATGTGAATTCAACTGCTGTTGTTTACAGTAATGTACCCCTCCTTTACCCACTGTGACCCATCTGTTCCTTTCACCCTGGGAAAGGTTTCATCTGGCCTTCTGCAGCTATCTATGCTTCCTCCAGGTATGACTGGTGATGGCTGAGAGCTGTCTTCTCCAGTATCAGAAAATATCAGCTCCAGTAGCACACCTTTCTCCTCTTGGCATCTGGATCAACAATGTATCCAAAGCCCTTTCTGAACTGGCTGATAAGATATCCTGCCATCTGATACAGACTCGTGTACCACAACTGACCAATCATTCTTCCTTTTCAAGAGACACTCAGGCTGTGCATGAAATGGCACCCTATTCCCTACATAGTACTATGGGCCTTGGTCAAAAGTAGTGCACTATATAGGGAATAGGGTGCCATTCCTGTGCCCTATTTCAGATGCACATTCTCTCCAAACATCCTAAAATGGTGGTGTTTTTTACTTTTGAATGTGAGAACAATAAGGGGGTGGTCTCGCTCAGAGATCAGAGAGAGACACGTTACCTTTCATCAAACACATTTTTTACCACAGAAAAAAACACCACCACTGTGAAAAACAACTCACTCCAGAGATCGTAACCTCTTCTTTGTCGGTCTCTCCTCCCCTGTCGACCCGTTTTCAATTCTCTAGCTCCGTGTGAGCAGAACTCATGGTGTATACAAAGTTCTGATTCTGTAAGTGTTCTGAATTAGATTCCATTTTATGCTTTTAATGTTCTTTTTAAAAACGGTTCACTTTTTTTGCTAACAGTTTTCACATCCATGTAATGTAACTTCACTTGTAGACATTGATGTACTTTCATGTGAATTTTTGGGGGAACTTGTTCTACTTGTGAGGTGAATTTATATTTTAAGCGCCATCCTATTTCCTCTAGAGCACTATAGGGACTAGGGGCCGTTTGGGTTGCTTCCTGTGGTTCTGCAGAGATGGAATGGTTGCTGTGGTTACAGAGTGCTCTTCAGCAGACTGACTGTTGAGTTAGATGGTTCAAATTAAAATGAACCTTTATTTAACTAGGCAAGTCAGGTAAGAACAAAATGTTATTTACAATGACGGCCTACCCCCTCCCCTAACCCGGACGATGCTGGGCCAATTATGCACCAACCCTATGGGACTCCCGATCATGGCCGGTTGTGACAGCCTGGAAACGAACCAGGGTCTGTATTGACGCGTCGAGCACTGCAATACAGTGCCTTAGACCGCTGCGCCACTCGGGAGTGTGACAGTTTCACATTTAACAGTGGTCATACATACTGGAAGACACTGCTTGTCGATAAAAGCTATAGCTGGATAGTTACTCTGTGGCAGTGTTGCTTCACGTCCAAATCATCTGGTATCAGTGAAACGCTGCCAATGGTAGGGAGGTGGGGTTGGAAATGGAACCAGGCCACCTGTTAAAGTGGGGTCGTACTCAGCTGTCTGTCATCCACCACCCTCTTCATGCAAACATCCTTCTCCGATTCCTTTAACTGTGTGCCTGAGTCCCAAATAGCACCCTATTCCCTATCTAGTGCACTACTTTTGACCTGGATCCATAGGGCTGGTCAAAAGTAGTGCACCAGATAGGGTGCCATTTGGAATGCTGACTGTGACTTGTAATCAGGGTTGGGCTCAGTTCCATTTCAATTCCGGAGGTTAACTGAAATTCCAATTGAGTTAAAGTGGAATGCGAGTTGACTTCCTAAATAGCATTGACCCCAGTCCTGCTTGTTATCAGGCTTATTATTTACATATGTGTGTATACCTCATTGTGCCTTCCTTCAGTACAGAATGAATGCCCCAGAAACGTCCAATAAATTGCTTAGTCATCTACTTTTGGTTATTTTTGTCTGAAATATGAAACAATCCAAATTGGATTGCTACATCAAGAGATGGACAGAACTCAGGATTTTGGGTCAGCCAGGCTAGCAGACCATTTCTATTAGCCAGGGTAACAACCGGGTCCAAAATGTGCCGGCCCGTGCCATGTTTGTAAATACAACATTTGGCTGGTCTGACAGGCTAGTTGGGCACATTCCTACTGGCCCAGTCTGAAAAGTACTATCCTCGGGCTAGCTGAAGGTCTATCCCCTATCCTAACATGTGAATGAGATAGTTACAGTAACATGACCAGTAGTGTTAGAACCATATCCATGAGATAGTTACAGTAACGTGACCAGTAGTGTTAGAACCGTACCCATGAGATAGTTACAGTAACGTGACCAGTAGTGTTAGAACCGTACCCATGAGATAGTTACAGTAACCTGACCAGTAGTGTTAGAACCGTATCCATGAGATAGTTACAGTAACCTGACCAGTAGTGTTAGAACCGTATCCATGAGATAGTTACAGTAACGTGACCAGTAGTGTTAGAACCGTACCCATGAGATAGTTACAGTAACCTGACCAGTAGTGTTAGAACCGTACCCATGAGATAGTTACAGTAACCTGACCAGTAGTGTTAGAACCGTATCCATGAGATAGTTACAGTAACCTGACCAGTAGTGTTAGAACCGTACCCATAAGATAGTTACAGTAACCTGACCAGTAGTGTTAGAACCGTATCCATGAGATTAAAACCATATGAGACGTTAATGGTAATAGTACAAAACATCTTTATTCTTTTAAATAGAAAACATTTTCTATGACTCCTTTATTACTAAATTCCCAACATCCAGCTGGTTTTAGGATGTTGGTGTACAAAGTCCTGTTTTCCTTATCTGGGTTCGCTAGAGCAAAATGTTGCTCTTCTTTCCTGAAGTGACGGATACACAAACCTGGGTCATGTTCATTGAGGCGCACTGTAGCAAAACATTTTGCAACAGAAGATACGTTTTATTGGATTAGTACAGATAGTACCTCCAACTCCCTCGTTTGAGTGCTTTATAACGTTTTCTGTCAAATGAGCATGACCCTAGTCAACATACTGCACACAGCTACAGAACCTAGGAACAGCTTCCTTTGTTTGGGTCCTGATTGATTGCAATTCAAGTTCACGCCTGAAAAGATCCACCCCATCACTGGAGTAGCAACGGATGCATCTGAAATGACACCCTATTTCCTATATAGTGCACTCCTGTTGACCAGGGCCCCATACTCCTGTTGACCAGGGGCCCATACCAGTGGAGGCTGCTGAGGGGAGGACGGCTCATAATGGCTGGAACGGTGCCAATAGAATGGCATCAAACACATGGAAATCACGTGTTTGATACCATTCTACTCCAGCCATTACCACGAGCCCATCCTCCCCAATTAAAGGTGCCACCAACCTCCTGTGGTCCATACTACTTTTGACCAGGGCCCTATGGTACACTATATATATAGGAAATAAGATGCTATTTGGGACAGTTTCACAGATGAGGAAAATAGTAGAAAATCTGCAGCAGATCCAACTCCCTTTGGTCAGGAAAGTCAACATTTAACTCCCCACTAATGTCAGAGTGCTGATATTTACTATAGTTTATGTCTAGCAGGTCAACATGTCACCTTTCTGAAGACGTCAACACTGACCTTGCCAAATTAGTCCAACATAGTAAGAGTACGTCCCAAATGGCACCCTATTCCCTAAGTAGTGCACTACCCTATGGTACCTGGTCTAAAGTAGTGTACTATATAGGGAGCCATTCGGGACACTCCCCAAAGCAGTGAGTGGATGCGGGTGCTGCACGGTTTCAGCTTGATGATGAATGTGGTCATACAGTGTAACTGAACCTTGACCTAATGACCTCAAAAGGTTACAGATGACTGTGATCAGTGCTCGCTGAGGGCCTGAATCATCTGTCTAGTAGCACCATTGGATCCTGACTGACTGAGTGGTAACCAGACCTGGGTTCAAATACTATATCTGTGCTTGCCTGGCTTAAATGGACCAATAGAATAGTCCCAAAACTGCAACTCCCCTCCCATCTAGCACTCCAGGCAGGCTAGAGCAAACGTTAACTCCAAATGGTATTTAAACAGAGGTCTGATAGCAATACACATTTAGTTTAGGATTGTGGGTAAAGTGATCTTTCCACCCTGAGCCAGACACCTTCCAGTCCAACAACACTGTTTCCAAGAGCTGGACTTCAGACCAGCGTACCGTCCTCAAGTTTAGCCTCAAAATGACCACCATAGTAATAAACATACAACAATCAAATGTTCAAATTCAGAATGCATCATCATACAACCAACCATTCCCCTTATAAAAAAATAACAATACATTTCAGCAGTCTGTCCGTCATCAGGGTGGTATTCATTAGTGCACACTGTAGCAAAACGTTTAGCAAAAGAAAACGAAAACAAGCGTTTATATTGTTCAGGTAGTCCATCCCAAGTGAAGACGACCCAAGTCTTTTCGGTTCGTCTCTATACTGAACTATATTTTTTAAAAACGAGTTTGTCCCAAAGCAAATATCCCAAATGGCACCCTATTTCCTATCTAGTGCACAGACACCCAAGTCTGTCTCAAACAGGCACCGGAGACAAGACAGGTGCTAAAGTAGGTTGGACCAGTGAGGATGGACACAGTACTGATGGTATCCTATTCCATATATCAGTGGTTCCCAAACTGTGGGGCGCGCCCCCCTAGGAGGAACTCAGTCCAGCTTTCAACTTACCGTCATTTCTGGACTATAAGCCGCAACTTTTTTCCTACGCTTTGAACCTCGCGGCTTAAACAATGACGTGGCTAATATATGGATTTTTCCCGCTTTCAATTTTTTTTGAAAGGAAATGACTTTCTTGGTAGACTACTGTTTACTGCAATTATAATTTTTTTTGTTACAAGCCGTGTTTCGTTAAAGCCTGTGTAAAGTTAATTTGTTTCAATGTACCGGTAGGCACCTGCGGCTTATAGACATGTGCGGCTTATTTATGTTCAAAATAATACTTTTAAAAAAATTCCGTGGGTGCGGCTTATATTCAGGTGCGCTCAATAGTCTGGAAATTACGGTACTGTTGAAAGTTGTAATAGTAGAATGCACAAGGTGACGTGTAGAAACTGGTTATTGCATCATCAGTTCCTCTTTGCCATGTCAGCTAACGTTTTTTTCAACGTTTTTTTAGCCCCTAGACATTCATTTTTGTGTCACTCAAATATCACATGAATACACATTAGACATGGCAAAATGTATATAATTGCAAGGAAATAAGCTTTAAATCTGCAACATTTTAGGGGTGTGAACAGTTTGTCATGAACAGTGCTTGTGCCCATAGAAATGGATGTTCCCCAATGCTGGAAGAGGGGCCTGAGTGAAACAGTTTGGGAACCACTGATCTATATAGGGCCCTATGGGCCTCGGCCAAAAGTACTAAGTAAGCCTTGTATCAGCCAGAACGGCCCAGAGGGCAGGAGCCCACCTCCTGCTTCTGTAGTGAGGCAGCTTGATGAACTAGTACACCCCCTGGACAGAATGCTAATCTATTGCAGACAGCTTGATGTACAAGTACACCTCCTGGACAGAATGCTAGTCTATAGCAGACAGCTTGATGTACAAGTACACCCCCTGGACAGAATGCGAATCTATTGCAGACAGCTTGATGAACTAGTACACCCCCTGGACAGAATGCTAATCTATTGCAGACAGCTTGATGTACAAGTACACCCCTTGGACAGAATGCTAGTCTACAGCAGACAGCTTGATGTACAAGTACACCTCCTGGACAGAATGCTAGTCTACAGCAGACAGCTTGATGTACAAGTACACCTCCTGGACAGAATGCTAGTCTATAGCAGACGGCTTGATGTACAAGTACACCCCCTGGACAGAATGCTAATCTATTGCAGACAGCTTGATGTACAAGTACACCTCCTGGACAGAATGCTAGTCTATAGCAGACGGCTTGATGTACAAGTACACCCCCTGGACAGAATGCTAGTCTACAGCAGACAGCTTGATGTACAAGTACACCTCCTGGACAGAATGCTAGTCTACAGCAGACAGCTTGATGTACAAGTACACCTCCTGGACAGAATGCTAGTCTATAGCAGACAGCTTGATGAACTAGTACACCCCCTGGACAGAATGCTAGTCTACAGCAGACAGCTTGATGTACAAGTACACCCCCTGGACAGAATACTAGTCTACAGCAGACAGCTTGATGTACAAGTACACCCCCTGGACAGAATGCTAGTCTATAGCAGACAACTTGATGTACAAGTACACCCCCTGGACAGAATGCTAGTCTATAGCAGACGGCTTGATGTACAAGTACACCTCCTGGACAGAATGCTAGTCTATAGCAGGGCCTGGTGAAAAGTAGTGCACACTAGTATAAAGGAATATGGTGCCAGTTGGGACTCAGACTAAGTTATTGCTGAAGTGATGTGTTTACAGAACTCATGGTCACTGTAACGTTAGTCTAATGACATCAAGGTAGACTGAAGAACCAGACATGGGAAAACACTAGATGAAGGTTTCCCTGCTATAACCAGTGGGACTGTGTGTGTGTGTGTGTGTGTCCAAATGACCTTAAATGATTCTGGCCCACCACCTCTATACGGTAAACCCAACACACAGTGCTTGTTTGGAATGATGTCATCATGAGTCTCTCTTATTCCCTCCAATCACCACCACCACACCCTCTTTCACCCTCCACTCAGCCAATCACCGGGCATCATTTTAGATACTTATCACTCCTCCAGGAGAGGGCCGGAGGGCAACTCAGAACTTATGCCTCTTGCTCGGCCTGGATGTTTCCACAGCAACAGCACAACCAGCTTCATCACCATCGCCGATGCCGTTTCCATTCGTGTGGCCATTACCATGGTTACTCTTACCATCCGTGTGGTCGTCATTACATGTGGCATAGTCGGGTTGCAGCTCAGACTGAGACTCCTCTCCTCCATCCCCCTCTCCTCCTTCCTGCCGCTGGGTCTGCTGGATGTGTCGGAGGCGTGTCATGGCCTGGTTGATGGTTGTCGTGGTAACCAGTTTAAAGTCATGCATGCTGACCAGGTGTAACAGGAAGTTCCTACAGAGGTTCTTCCTGGCAATGTACGCACCGCAACCTTCCACAAATGCCAGACAGGCTCCGTTCATCTGGTTATCTGCTATGTAGCTGAGGGGCAGAGAGAGAGTGGAGAGAGAGAGAGGGGGATTAGAGTAGGGACGTCAAACTTTAGCCTGCGCCACAGACACTATGGAGCCCCTAGTCTAGAGAGCACCTAGTTAATACTAATTCATTTGAGGCGGCAGGTAGCCTAGTGGTTAGAGCGTTGGACCAGTAACTGAAAGGTTGCTAGATCGAATCCCTGAGCTGACAAGGTAAAAATCTGTCGTTCTGCCCCTGAACAAGGCAGTTAACCCCTATGCCATCATTGTAAATATGAATTTGTTCTTAACTGACTTGCCTAGTTAAATAAAACATATTTAAACTACAGATGTCATTAAGCAGGTTTCTATTCAACCATCATATGGAAGTAAACTTGGAGTCATGTGACGATATGGTGTGTGTGGTCCTCCCATTCAGTTTATTAACCTCTCTCGCTAGCGTCCCACTTCGACAACAGCCAGTGAAATTGCAGGGCGCCAAATTCAAAACAACAGAAATCCCATGATTGAAATTCCTCAAACATACAAGTATTATACACCATTTTAAAGATAAACGTCTTGTTAATCCAGCCGCTGTGTCAGATTTCAAAAAGGCTTTACGACGAAAGCACACCATGCGATTATGTTAGCTCAGCCCCTAGCCACAGAAAACCATACAGCCATTTTCCAACCAAGGAGAGGTGTCACAAAAGTCAGAAATAGCATTAAAATGAATCACTTACCTTTGATGATCTTCATCTGATGGCACTCCCAGGACTCCATGTTACACAATAATGTTTGTTTTGTTCGATAATGTTCCTCTTTATGTCCAAAAACCTCAGTTTTGTTGGTGCGTTTAGTTCAGTAATCCAAAGGCACAATGCGTGCTATCAACATCGAGACGAAAAGTAAAAAAAGTACAATAAAAGTATGTAGAAACATGTCAAACGATGTTTAAAATCAATCCTCAGGTTGTTTTTGTCATAAATAATCAATAATATTTCAACCGGACAAAAGCTTTGTCAATAGAAAAGGAGAAACAAGAAAGGCACTTTCCCGATCACGCGGTGGACTCATGTCTGGAAATGTCCAGTGTCCTCTCATTGAAAGTGCTGTATCTCCCTAATTTCTCAAAGTAAAAGCCTGAAACAATGCCTAAAGACTGGCCACATGTAGAAGAAGCCATAGAGATCGTGAACTGGGTCCTAAGTCTTTGTATGGTGGATAGGCTTTCAATGGAAAAACAGCCTTTCAATATAATAGTACTTCCTGGATGGATTTTCCTCAGGTTTTCGCCTGCCATTTCAGTTCTGTTATACTGACAGACATTATTTTAACAGGTTTTGGAAACTTTAGTCTTTTCTATCCAAATCTACTAATTATATGCATATCCTAGCTTCTGGGCCTGAGTAGCAGGCAGTTTAGTTTGGGCACACTTTTCATCCAAAATTCCGAATGCTGCCCCCTACCCCAGTGAAGTTAAGCTACAGATTTAATAAGTGATGAACTTCACAGGGAGGTGAAAGTGCACGGTGATGAACTTCACAGGGAGGTGAAAGTGCACGGTGATGAACTTCACAGGGAGGTGAAAGTGCACGGTGATGAACTTCACAGGGAGGTGAAAGTGCACAGGGAGGTGAAAGTGAACGGTGATGAACTTGATGCTCCTTTGCAAAAAATATCGAGGGTCTTAATCTGGTGACATGATGATCGATGCTTAGCTGTCATTTGACCCCCCCCCAAAAGTATTCTAGCTCTTATCCATAATAATCTGATCATGTAGGCTAACCCCACACTGTATGTGCCAGCTGTTGGCTCAGGGGCACGGGCCAAGACCAGAGGGCACATTCACTATATAAGGCAACATGTTTGCTGACATTTTTTTTGTTTTTTTCTCGGTACATGGGAATTTAACCGCAAAAGATATTTTTATGTGCACTACGTCATCACACACAGCCTTTTATCCCCAACAAGTCAATATGATGGAAACATCAACGACACACAGCAACGTCTTATGAAGCTCTAGAGAACGACACACAGCAACGTCTTATGAAGCTCTAGAGAACGACACACAGCAACGTCTTATGAAGCTCTAGAGAACGACACACAGCAACGTCTAATGAAGCTCTAGAGAACAACACACAGCAACGCCTTATGAAGCTCTAGAGAACGACACACAGCAACGTCTAATGAAGCTCTAGAGAACGACACACAGCAACGTCTTATGAAGCTCTAGAGAACGACACACAGCAACGTCTTATGAAGCTCTAGAGAACGACACACAGCAACGTCTTATGAAGCTCTAGAGAACGACACACAGCAACATCTTATGAAGCTCTAGAGAACGACACACAGCAACGTCTAATGAAGCTCTAGAGAACGACACAGCAACGTCTAATGAAGCTCTAGAGAACGACACATAGCAACGTCTAATGAAGCTCTAGAGAACGACACACAGCAACGCCTTATGAAGCTCTAGAGAACGACACAGCAACGTCTTATGAAGCTTTAAACAAAGGCTGTATAATGAGGCTAGGGCTTTAATGTGGGGTACATACCCATACTTCATAACATGGAGGTAGGTGTGTGTGTGGGGTACATACCCATACTTCATAACGTGGAGGTAGGTGTGTGTGGGGTACATACCCATACTTCATAACTTGGAGGTAGGTGTGTGTGTGGGGTACGTACCCATACTTCATAACGTGAAGGTTCCATAGCTTCATCACCTCCTTCTCTCCATCGTTCACGTCTGTAAACTCCTGGATTTGCTGTAGACAGAACAACAGTCAGAGTGGATCCACAGTCAAGTCGGAGACTCCAAACCCAATGTCAGTGTGGCTCTGTAATACCTACAGTCTGTAATGGTAATGTAATGGTAGACCTGGGTTTGTATGGGCCTAATACCTACAGTCTGTAATGGTAATGTAATGGTAGACCTGGGTTTGTATGGGCCTAATACCTACAGTCTGTAATGGTAATGTAATGGTAGACCTGGGTTTGTATGGGCCTAATACCTACAGTCTGTAATGGTAATGTAATGGTAGACCTGGGTTCGTATGGGCCTAATACCTACAGTCTGTAATGGTAATGTAATGGTAGACCTGGGTTCGTATGGGCCTAATACCTACAGTCTGTAATGGTAATGTAATGGTAGACCTGGGTTCGTATGGGCCTAATACCTACAGTCTGTAATGGTAATGTAATGGTAGACCTGGGTTCGTATGGGCCTAATACCTACAGTCTGTAATGGTAATGTAATGGTAGACCTGGGTTCGTATGGGCCTAATACCTACAGTCTGTAATGGTAATGTAATGGTAGACCTGGGTTTGTATGGGCCTAATACCTACAGTCTGTAATGGTAATGTAATGGTAGACCTGGGTTTGTATGGGCCTAATACCTACAGTCTGTAATGGTAATGTAATGGTAGACCTGGGTTTGTATGGGCCTAATACCTACAGTCTGTAATGGTAATGTAATGGTAGACCTGGGTTTGTATGGGCCTAATACCTACAGTCTGTAATGGTAATGTAATGGTAGACCTGGGTTCGTATGGGCCTAATACCTACAGTCTGTAATGGTAATGTAATGGTAGACCTGGGTTTGTATGGGTAGTGTAATGTGGTAGCTACCTGCTCCGTGTATCTCACCATGTGTGGTAGCTACAGTGGATTTAAAAAGTCTACACACCTCTGTGAAGACGCCAGGTTTTTGTGATGTAAAATAATGAGACAACAATAAATCATGTCAGAACTTTTTCCACCTTTAATGTGACCTATAACGTGAACAATTCAATTGAAAAACAAACTGAAATCTTTGAGGGGGAGAAATAAAAAACTCACAATAACCTGGTTACATACGTGTGCACACCCTTAAACTAATACTTTGCTGAAGCACCTTTTGATTTTATTACAGCACTCAGTCTTTTTGGGTAGGAGTCTATTAGCATGGCACATCTTGATGTGGCAATATTTATCCTCTTCTTTGCAAAAGCGCTCCAAATCTGTCAGATTGCGAGGACATCTCCTGTGCACAGCCCTCTTCAGATCACCCCAGAGATGTTCAATTGGATTCAGGTCTGGGCCATTCCAAAACGTTAATCTTCTTCTGGTGAAGCCATGCTTTCGTGATTTGGATGTGTGCTTTGGGTCGTTGTCGTGCTGAAAGGTGAACTTCCTCTTCATCTTCAGCTTTCTAACGGATGCCTGAAGGTTTTGTGCCAAAATTGCCTGGTATTTGGAACTGTTCATAATTCCCTCCATAATTCCCTCCTTCCAGCTGAAGAAAAACAGCCCCAACGCATGATGCTGCCACCACCATGCTTCACTGTGGGTATGGTGTTCTTTGAGTGATGTGCAGTGTTGTTTTTGCACCAAACATACCTTTTGGAATTATGGCCAAAAAGTTCAACCTTGGTTTCATCAGACCATAACACATTTTCCCACGTGCTTTTGGGGGACTTCATGTTTGTTTTTGCAAACTTTAGCCCGGCTTGGATGCTTTTCATTGTAAGAAAAGGCTTCCGTCTTGCCACCCTACCCCATAGCCCATTCATATGAAGAATACAGGAGATTGTTGTCACATGTAGCACACAGCCAGTACTTGCCAGAAATTCCTGCAGTTCCTTTAATGTTGCTGTAGGCCTCTTGGAAGCCTCCCTGACCAGTTTTCTTCTCGTCTTTTCATACATTTTGGAGGGACGTCCAGTTCTTGGTAATGTCTCTGTGGTGCCATATTTTCTCCACTTGATGATGACTGTCTTCACTGTGTTCCATGGTATATGTAATGCTTTGGAAATTATTTTGTACCCTTCTCCTGACTGATATCTTTCAACAATGAGATCCCTCTGAAGCTCTCTGCGGACCATGGCTTTTGCTCTGAGATGCAACTAAGAAAATGTCAGGAAAATCCTACTAGAACAGCTGAACTTTATTTGTGATTAATCAGAGTCACTTTAAATGATGGCAGGTGTGTAATGACTTCTATTTAACATGAGTTTGAATGTGATTGGTTAATTCTGAACACAGCCACATCCCCAGTTATAAGAGGGTGTGCACACTTATGCAACCAGGTTACTGTAAGGTTTTTATTTTTCATTTTTCCCCCTCGAAGATTTCAGTTTGTTTTTCAATTGAATTGTTCACATTATAGGTCACATTAACAGTAGAAAAAGTTCTGACATGATTTATCTTTGTCTCATTCTTTTACATCACAAAAACCTGCCATTTTAACAGGGGTGTATCTCACCACGTGTGGTATCTAGCTACCTGCTCAGTGTATCTCACCACGTGTGGTATCTAGCTACCTGCTCAGTGTATCTCACCACGTGTGGTATCTAGCTACCTGCTCAGTGTATCTCACCACGTGTGGTAGCTAGCTGCTCAGTGTGTGTTTGCGTCTCTCACCATGATGGTCCTCTCTCGGAGCCAGAAGGGGTCCGTCTCATCCTCACTGTCGTGATCTACCTCCTGGGGTGTTTTGGGGGTACAGCTGTCTGAGCGGAAGTAGAGGCGGTTGTGACCAGGGATGATTCTCTGCTGGTCTCCCTCTCCTCCTTCTCCATCAGCCTCCAGGAACTCACACAGACTGGGGGGGAGAACACGCTTAGGTCTGGGGGGAGGAGAGGAAGGGCTTAGTAAGTGACTGTCAATTGTACCTGCATACACCGTTGTACATACATACATGCTTTAGCCTACAGGAAGAGAGGAGATGGGTAGGGGGATTTAGAGAGAGGGGTAAAGATCCTACAGGAAGGAGAACAGAAGAGAGGGGTACAGGGAAAGAGAGAGGTAAAGATCCTACAGGAAGGAGAACAGAAGAGAGGGGTACAGGGAAAGAGAGAGGGGTAAAGATCCTACAGGAAGGAGAACAGAAGAGAGGGGTACAGGGAAAGAGAGAGGGGTAAAGATCCTACAGGAAGGAGAACAGAAGAGAGGGGTAAAGATCCTACAGGAAGGAGAACAGAAGAGAGGGGTACAGGGAAAGAGAGAGAGGTAAAGATCCTACAGGAAGGAGAACAGAAGAGAGGGGTAGAGGGAAAGAGAGAGGTAAAGATCCTACAGGAAGGAGAACAGAAGAGAGGGGTACAGGGAAAGAGAGAGGGGTAAAGATCCTACAGGAAGGAGAACAGAAGAGAGGGGTAAAGATCCTACAGGAAGGAGAACAGAAGAGAGGGGTACAGGGAAAGAGAGAGAGGTAAAGATCCTACAGGAAGGAGAACAGAAGAGAGGGGTACAGGGAAAGAGAGAGGTAAAGATCCTACAGGAAGGAGAACAGAAGAGAGGGGTACAGGGAAAGAGAGAGAGGTAAAGATCCTACAGGAAGGAGAACAGAAGAGAGGGGTAGAGGGAAAGAGAGAGGTAAAGATCCTACAGGAAGGAGAACAGAAGAGAGGGGTACAGGGAAAGAGAGAGGGGTAAAGATCCTACAGGAAGGAGAACAGAAGAGAGGGGTAAAGATCCTACAGGAAGGAGAACAGAAGAGAGGGGTACAGGGAAAGAGAGAGGTAAAGATGCTACAGGAAGGAGAACAGAAGAGAGGGGTACAGGGAAAGAGAGAGAGGTAAAGATCCTACAGGAAGGAGAACAGAAGAGAGGGGTAGAGGGAAAGAGAGAGGGGTAAAGATCCTACAGGAAGGAGAACAGAAGAGAGGGGTACAGGGAAAGAGAGAGGGGTAAAGATCCTACAGGAAGGAGAACAGAAGAGAGGGGTACAGGGAAAGAGAGAGAGGTAAAGATCCTACAGGAAGGAGAACAGAAGAGAGGGGTACAGGGAAAGAGAGAGGGGTAAAGATCCTACAGGAAGGAGAACAGAAGAGAGGGGTACAGGGAAAGAGAGAGGTAAAGATCCTACAGGAAGGAGAACAGAAGAGAGGGGTACAGGGAAAGAGAGAGGGGTAAAGATCCTACAGGAAGGAGAACAGAAGAGAGGGAAAGAGAGGTAAAGATGGATGTTCAAAGCAGCATTTATTTCTCAATGCCAGAAACACATATAGTAGTAACTTAGAGCACCCCAAGAAAACATTCCCAAATTACAAACTTTAAAATCAATTGTTATAATATTATGTTGTTCTAAAAGTTGGGTTTGAGGTTCTCTCCAAATCAGCTCTAACTTTGGAAAAAATCCTACAACGCAACATGGTCAGCTTCACACCATGAAAATTCTCATTGTGAGAATGAGGCGGAAGAATTGGTCCCACACTGCTAACCTTATGCCTAACCTTGACCTTAAAATAAGACCAAAAAGCACATTTTTGTTTTCATGAATTGATAGGATAAAGACAATTTTGACTTTGTGTTTGTGGTACACTATATACACAAAAGTATGTGGACACCCATTCAAATGAGTGGATTGGTCTATTTCAGCCACACCCATTGCTGACAGGTGTATAAAATCAAGCAAACAGCCATGCAATCTCCATAGACAAACATTGGCAGTAGAATGGCCTTACTGAAGAGCTCAGTGACATTCAAAGTGGCACCGTCCTAGGATGCCACCTTTCCAACAAGTCAGTTCGACAAATTTGTGCCCTGGTCAACTGTTAGTACAGTTATTGTGAAGTGGAAATGTCTAGGAGCAACAACGGCTCAGCCACGAAGTGGTAGGCAACACAAGCTCACAGAATGAGACCGGCGAGTGTTGAAACGTGTAGTGCATAACAATCGTCTGTCCTCGGTTGCAAGACTCACTACCGAGTTCCAAACTGCCTCTGGAAGCAACGTCAGCACAAGAACTGTTCGTCGGGAGCTTCATAATGGGTTCGGACTAGACCCCTTAGTTCCAGGGAAGGGAAATCTTAACGCTACAGCATACAATGACAATCTAGACGATTCTGTGCTTCCAACTTTATGGCAACAGTTTGGGGAAGGCTCTTTCCTGTTTCAGCAAGACAATGCCCCCATACACAAAGCGAGGTCCACACAGAAATGGTTTGTCAAGATCGGTGTGGAAGAACTTGACTGGCCTGCACAGAGCCCTGACCTCAGCCCCGACCTCACTAATGCTTGTTGCTGAATGGAAGCAAGTCCCTGCAGCAACGTTCCAAGATTTAATGGAAAGCCTTCCCAGAAGAGTGGAGGCTGTTATAGCAGTAAAGGGGGGACCAACTCCATATTAATGCCCATGATTTTGGAATGAGATGTTGCAAGTCGCTCTGGATAAGAGCGTCTGCTAAATGACGTAAATGTAAATGTTCAACGAGCAGGTGTCCACATACTTTTGGTCATGTAGTGTAACTAGTGGAAACCGGGCGTCTAGTAGTCAATCTGCGGGGCACCTTTCATCCCTGAGAACTTCCACAGCTATCAACAATGGAAGGAGTGCTTCAGCAAGAAGTTGCTTCTCAAAGTGGATGCTGTCCCCACCAGCAATGTGGCTTCTAAAGCATCTCAAACAGCCAGCAGCACCAGCAGAGACCAAGCATTAACACAGACTTCAGTGAGCATGGAGGTCAACCGGGTAAATGAAAGAGCTAACTTGCTTCCTCCATGCTAACGTTAGCTAGCTATAGCACATTTATTTCACTTCTTCCATTTAAAGAACAGTGATAAAACGAACCAAATGTAAAACTCAATAGTAGAAGCCTATGGGAAAGAGTCGTTTTGGCAGCGACCGAGGTCACTGTTACCGTACTGTGAAGAGCGTTCTCAAGGTGTTTGTGGGGGCTGTGCGTTCAGGTAATTCAGCCTTTCTGTGTCTCCAGGGGAGTGCTCTACACAGCCTGCCGAGTGCAGGCTAAACTGAAATGTGACGCGTCGGCCATGGATCCGATTGCGGATCTGGTGTCATTTCGGAGAAGCCCCAGAGCCATGATTTCTTTGGAGGGGTGAATGTGGATTTTGCTCATTGGGGCAAGTTTTTATGTATTTGCTTTAGGATTTATGTTGTCACAGTGGCTTCATGTTGAAGAGGCAGCTGCTAACGTTACCTTGCTATAGTTAGCTATGCTCTTCCTCCATTTCTGAATGAATATGTGGCCATTTCTTTCTAGCAAGTGAGCTAGATTTTGTTTGTGTACTGCTATATGTCGATAACATAGCCAAGTATGTCACTGGTATGGGCTAGTAAAGGTAGCAAGCTAGATGGCAAACCACAACCGGGAAGAGAGGGAGGAGAGAACTCACTTTGTTTCATCTGCTGCTGGCTTGCTAATGTTCACTCAAATAAGTTGTTCCACATTTAATTGATGTAATTAGATTTCTATTCTATAAAGTTTGCAATTGTGAAGCTCTACAGTAGACTACAGACAATATGTTCCTCCATCATGTACAGTAGACTACAGACAATATGTTCCTCCATCATGTACAGTAGACTACAGACAATGTTCCTCCATCATGTACAGTAGACTACAGACAATATGTTCCTCCACCATGTACAGTAGACTACAGACAATATGTTCCTCCACCATGTACAGTAGACTACAGACAATATGTTCCTCCATCATGTACAGTAGACTACAGACAATATGTTCCTCCATCATGTACAGTAGACTACAGACAATATGTTCCTCCATCATGTACAGTAGACTACAGACAATATGTTCCTCCATCATGTACAGTAGACTACAGACAATAGATTCCTCCACCATGTACAGTAGACTACAGACAATAGATTCCTCCACTGTGTGACTCAGAAATTACCATCTTGCGTTCAGGCTTTCCAGCAGTCTTCTTGGATTTTAAATGCGGGGAGCATATATTTTACAATTGTAAAGTAACAAACCATTGTTGAAGTTAGAACCCATGTATATTAGTTAACATACAGCAGCAACTACATGCATATCTGATAGGTCCCTTTATCTGCTACCTGGACTTACATTTACATTTAAGTCATTTAGCAGACGCTCTTATCCAGAGCGACTTACAAATTGGTGCATTCACCTTATAATATCCAGTGGAACAACCACTTGAATTGGCCTTTACGACTATAGGGGTGTGTGTTACCTGCAGATGAACATCTGTGTGTGTGTCTGTCTGTGTTACCTGCAGATGAACATCTGTGTGTGTGTGTGTACCCAGCTACCTGCAGACGAGGATGTGTGTGACAGGGGATCTCTTGACGGGTCCGTTCCTGCTGAAGGCGAAGCCGGGCTGACTGTGAATATCCTGAGGATTCCCAGCGTACGCCCCGTCGTAACGCTCATTAATAGACACGTCTATCCTCGCTCCTTTAGGGTGGGGCTGGGGAGGAGGTCATAGAACATGTCAATCACAACGGACCTGTTTAATAACTAGCCCTTATTCAGCTCCTGACATTACACCCCCCCCCCCCCCCCACCCCTGGTCTCTCTCACATCCCAGGCTGTTTACACAGCCAGCCCAATTACTGGAAAAATATCAGAACTGGGCTGCCTGTCTAAATGCAGTCATAGTTGAAGATCTGTTGTGGGCCAGTTTGAGGAGACCGCAGTCTTCCACAGTTCAGAATGCACCAGTCTCTCTCTCTCTCTCTCTCTCTCTCGGTCGCTCTCTCTCTCTCGGTCGCTCTCTCTCTCTCTCTCGGTCGCTCTCTCTCTCTCTCTCGGTCGCTCTCTCTCTCTCTCTCGGTCGCTCTCTCTCTCTCTCTCGGTCGCTCTCTCTCTCTCTCTCGGTCGCTCTCTCTCTCTCTCTCGGTCGCTCTCTCTCTCTCTCTCGGTCGCTCTCTCTCTCTCTCTCGGTCGCTCTCTCTCTCGGTCGCTCTCTCTCTCTCGGTCGCTCTCTCTCTCTCGGTCGCTCTCTCTCTCTCGGTCGCTCTCTCTCTCTCGGTCGCTCTCTCTCTCTCGGTCGCTCTCTCTCTCTCGGTCGCTCTCTCTCTCTCGGTCGCTCTCTCTCTCTCGGTCGCTCTCTCTCTCTCGGTCGCTCTCTCTCTCTCGGTCGCTCTCTCTCTCTCGGTCGCTCTCTCTCTCTCGGTCGCTCTCTCTCTCTCGGTCGCTCTCTCTCTCTCGGTCGCTCTCTCTCTCTCGGTCGCTCTCTCTCTCTCGGTCGCTCTCTCTCTCTCGGTCGCTCTCTCGGTCGCTCTCTCGGTCGCTCTCTCTCTCTCGGTCGCTCTCTCTCTCTCGGTCGCTCTCTCGGTCGCTCTCTCTCTCTCGGTCGCTCTCTCTCTCTCGGTCGCTCTCTCTCTCTCGGTCGGTCTCTCTCTCTCTCTCTCTCTCTCTCTCTCGGTCTCTCTCTCGGTCTCTCTCTCTCGGTCTCTCTCTCTCTCGGTCTCTCTCTCTCGGTCTCTCTCTCTCGGTCTCTCTCTCTCGGTCTCTCTCTCTCGGTCTCTCTCTCTCGGTCTCTGTCTGTCTGTCTCTCTGTGTCTCTCTGTGTCTCTCTTGCTCTCTCTCTGTCTCTCTCTGTCTCTCTCTGTCTCTCTCTGTCTCTCTTGCTTTCTCTCTGTCTCTCTTGCTCTCTCTCTGTCTCTCTTGCTCTCTCTGTCTCTCTTGCTCTCTCTGTCTCTCTTGCTCTCTCTCTGTCTCTCTTGCTCTCTCTGTCTCTCTTGCCTCTCTCTCTGTCTCTCTTGCTCTCTCTCTGTCTCTCTCTGTCTCTCTTGCTCTCTCTCTGTCTCTCTTGCTCTCTCTGTCTCTCTTGCTCTCTCTCACCACGTAGTTGAAGATGAATCTGCTGTGGGCCAGTTTGAGGTGTTTGAGGAGACTGTAGAGTCTCCTACAGTTAAGAGTGCACCAGGGACAGTGGAGGTCATCTCTAGCCTCGGTCTGCTGCTGTGTGTTGTGGTTATACAGGAACTAGAGAGAGGGAGAGAAGGATATAGACTATGTAATCCCACAGGAAAGGTAAGCCAGTCTGACCATAGAGTAGGAGCCAGTAGAAACTCCCCATCATAGACAGACAAGTCTGAAATACACTGTACCAAATGGGACCCTATTGCCAGTATGGTGACTATGGGGCCCTGGTCAAATGAAGGGCACTATATAGGAAACAGGATGCGGACCTGTTATAAAGGACCAGGTCTCTAATACCATCCACCCCCCAGTCAGACCTGTTATAAAGGACCAGGTCTCTAATACCCCCCAGTCAGACCTGTTATAAAGGACCAGGTCTCTAATACCATCCACCCCCAGTCAGACCTGTTATACAGGACCAGGTCTCTAATACCCCCCAGTCAGACCTGTTATAAAGGACCAGGTCTCTAATACAATCCACCCCCCAGTCAGACCTGTTATACAGGACCAGGTCTCTAATACCATCCACCCCCCAGTCAGACCTGTTATAAAGGACCAGGTCTCTAATACCATCCACCCCCAGTCAGACCTGTTATACAGGACCAGGTCTCTAATACCCCCCAGTCAGACCTGTTATAAAGGACCAGGTCTCTAATACAATCCACCCCCCAGTCAGACCTGTTATAAAGGACCAGGTCTCTAATACCATCCACCCCCCAGTCAGACCTGTTATAAAGGACCAGGTCTCTAATACCCCCCAGTCAGACCTGTTATAAAGGACCAGGTCTCTAATACCATCCACCCCCAGTCAGACCTGTTATAAAGGACCAGGTCTCTAATACCCCCCAGTCAGACCTGTTATAAAGGACCAGGTCTCTAATACCCCCCAGTCAGACCTGTTATAAAGGACCAGGTCTCTAATACCATCCACCCCCCAGTCAGACCTGTTATAAAGGACCAGGTCTCTAATACCCCCCAGTCAGACCTGTTATAAAGGACCAGGTCTCTAATACCCCCCAGTCAGACCTGTTATAAAGGACCAGGTCTCTAATACCATCCACCCCCCAGTCAGACCTGTTATAAAGGACCAGGTCTCTAATACCATCCACCCCCCAGTCAAACCTGTTATAAAGGACCAGGTCTCTAATACCATCCACCCCCCAGTCAGACCTGTTATAAAGGACCAGGTCTCTAATACCATCCACCCCCCAGTCAGACCTGTTATAAAGGACCAGGTCTCTAATACCATCCACCCCCCAGTCAGACCTGTTATAAAGGACCAGGTCTCTAATACCATCCACCCCCCAGTCAGACCTGTTATAAAGGACCAGGTCTCTAATACCCCCCAGTCAGACCTGTTATAAAGGACCAGGTCTCTAATACCATCCACCCCCCAGTCAGACCTGTTATAAAGGACCAGGTCTCTAATACCCCCCAGTCAGACCTGTTATAAAGGACCAGGTCTCTAATACCATCCACCCCCCAGTCAGACCTGTTATACAGGACCAGGTCTCTAATACCATCCACCCCCCAGTCAGACCTGTTATAAAGGACCAGGTCTCTAATACCCCCCAGTCAGACCTGTTATAAAGGACCAGGTCTCTAATACCATCCACCCCCAGTCAGACCTGTTATAAAGGACCAGGTCTCTAATACCATCCACCCCCCAGTCAGACCTGTTATAAAGGACCAGGTCTCTAATACCACCCACCCCCAGTCAGACCTGTTATAAAGGACCAGGTCTCTAATACCATCCACCCCCAGTCAGACCTGTTATAAAGGACCAGGTCTCTAATACCATCCACCCCCCAGTCAGACCTGTTATAAAGGACCAGGTCTCTAATACCATCCACCCCCAGTCAGACCTGTTATAAAGGACCAGGTCTCTAATACCATCCACCCCCAGTCAGACCTGTTATAAAGGACCAGGTCTCTAATACCATCCACCCCCAGTCAGACCTGTTATAAAGGACCAGGTCTCTAATACTATCCGCCCCCCAGTCAGACCTGTTATAAAGGACCAGGTCTCTAATACCATCCACCCCCAGTCAGACCTGTTATAAAGGACCAGGTCTCTAATACCATCCACCCCCCAGTCAGACCTGTTATAAAGGACCAGGTCTCTAATACCCCCCAGTCAGACCTGTTATAAAGGACCAGGTCTCTAATACCATCCACCCCCCAGTCAGACCTGTTATAAAGGACCAGGTCTCTAATACCATCCACCCCCCAGTCAGACCTGTTATAAAGGACCAGGTCTCTAATACCATCCACCCCCCAGTCAGACCTGTTATAAAGGACCAGGTCTCTAATACCCCCCAGTCAGACCTGTTATAAAGGACCAGGTCTCTAATACCATCCACCCCCAGTCAGACCTGTTATAAAGGACCAGGTCTCTAATACCATCCACCCCCCAGTCAGACCTGTTATAAAGGACCAGGTCTCTAATACCATCCACCCCCAGTCAGACCTGTTATAAAGGACCAGGTCTCTAATACCATCCACCCCCCAGTCAGACCTGTTATAAAGGACCAGGTCTCTAATACCATCCACCCCCCAGTCAGACCTGTTATACAGGACCAGGTCTCTAATACCATCCACCCCCCAGTCAGACCTGTTATAAAGGACCAGGTCTCTAATACCCCCCAGTCAGACCTGTTATAAAGGACCAGGTCTCTAATACCATCCACCCCCAGTCAGACCTGTTATAAAGGACCAGGTCTCTAATACCATCCACCCCCCAGTCAGACCTGTTATAAAGGACCAGGTCTCTAATACCACCCACACCCAGTCAGACCTGTTATAAAGGACCAGGTCTCTAATACCATCCACCCCCCAGTCAGACCTGTTATAAAGGACCAGGTCTCTAATACCATCCACCCCCCAGTCAGACCTGTTATAAAGGACCAGGTCTCTAATACCATCCACCCCCCAGTCAGACCTGTTATAAAGGACCAGGTCTCTAATACTATCCGCCCCCCAGTCAGACCTGTTATAAAGGACCAGGTCTCTAATACCATCCACCCCCAGTCAGACCTGTTATAAAGGACCAGGTCTCTAATACCATCCACCCCCCAGTCAGACCTGTTATAAAGGACCAGGTCTCTAATACCCCCCAGTCAGACCTGTTATAAAGGACCAGGTCTCTAATACCATCCACCCCCCAGTCAGACCTGTTATAAAGGACCAGGTCTCTAATACCATCCACCCCCAGTCAGACCTGTTATAAAGGACCAGGTCTCTAATACCATCCACCCCCCAGTCAGACCTGTTATAAAGGACCAGGTCTCTAATACCATCCACCCCCCAGTCAGACCTGTTATAAAGGACCAGGTCTCTAATACCATCCACCCCCAGTCAGACCTGTTATAAAGGACCAGGTCTCTAATACCATCCACCCCCCAGTCAGACCTGTTATAAAGGACCAGGTCTCTAATACCATCCACCCCCCAGTCAGACCTGTTATACAGGACCAGGTCTCTAATACCATCCACCCCCCAGTCAGACCTGTTATAAAGGACCAGGTCTCTAATACCCCCCAGTCAGACCTGTTATAAAGGACCAGGTCTCTAATACCATCCACCCCCAGTCAGACCTGTTATAAAGGACCAGGTCTCTAATACCATCCACCCCCCAGTCAGACCTGTTATAAAGGACCAGGTCTCTAATACCACCCACACCCAGTCAGACCTGTTATAAAGGACCAGGTCTCTAATACCATCCACCCCCCAGTCAGACCTGTTATAAAGGACCAGGTCTCTAATACCATCCACCCCCCAGTCAGACCTGTTATAAAGGACCAGGTCTCTAATACCATCCACCCCCCAGTCAGACCTGTTATAAAGGACCAGGTCTCTAATACTATCCGCCCCCCAGTCAGACCTGTTATAAAGGACCAGGTCTCTAATACCATCCACCCCCAGTCAGACCTGTTATAAAGGACCAGGTCTCTAATACCATCCACCCCCCAGTCAGACCTGTTGTAAAGGACCAGGTCTCTAATACCCCCCAGTCAGACCTGTTATAAAGGACCAGGTCTCTAATACCATCCACCCCCAGTCAGACCTGTTATAAAGGACCAGGTCTCTAATACCATCCACCCCCCAGTCAGACCTGTTATAAAGGACCAGGTCTCTAATACCATCCACCCCCAGTCAGACCTGTTATAAAGGACCAGGTCTCTAATACCATCCACCCACCAGTCAGACCTGTTATAAAGGACCAGGTCTCTAATACCATCCACCCACCAGTCAGACCTGTTATAAAGGACCAGGTCTCTAATACCATCCACCCCCAGTCAGACCTGTTATAAAGGACCAGGTCTCTAATACCATCCACCCCCCAGTCAGACCTGTTATAAAGGACCAGGTCTCTAATACCCCCCAGTCAGACCTGTTATAAAGGACCAGGTCTCTAATACCATCCACCCCCCAGTCAGACCTGTTATACAGGACCAGGTCTCTAATACCATCCACCCCCCAGTCAGACCTGTTATAAAGGACCAGGTCTCTAATACCCCCCAATCAGACTTGTTATAAAGGACCAGGTCTCTAATACCATCCACCCCCAGTCAGACCTGTTATAAAGGACCAGGTCTCTAATACCATCCACCCCCCAGTCAGACCTGTTATAAAGGACCAGGTCTCTAATACCATCCACCCCCAGTCAGACCTGTTATAAAGGACCAGGTCTCTAATACCATCCACCCCCAGTCAGACCTGTTATAAAGGACCAGGTCTCTAATACCATCCACCCCCCAGTCAGACCTGTTATAAAGGACCAGGTCTCTAATACCATCCACCCCCAGTCAGACCTGTTATAAAGGACCAGGTCTCTAATACTATCCGCCCCCCAGTCAGACCTGTTATAAAGGACCAGGTCTCTAATACCATCCACCCCCAGTCAGACCTGTTATAAAGGACCAGGTCTCTAATACCATCCACCCCCCAGTCAGACCTGTTATAAAGGACCAGGTCTCTAATACCCCCCAGTCAGACCTGTTATAAAGGACCAGGTCTCTAATACCATCCACCCCCCAGTCAGACCTGTTATAAAGCACCAGGTCTCTAATACCATCCACCCCCAGTCAGACCTGTTATAAAGGACCAGGTCTCTAATACCCCCCAGTCAGACCTGTTATAAAGGACCAGGTCTCTAATACCATCCACCCCCAGTCAGACCTGTTATAAAGGACCAGGTCTCTAATACCCCCCAGTCAGACCTGTTATAAAGGACCAGGTCTCTAATACCATCCACCCCCAGTCAGACCTGTTATACAGGACCAGGTCTCTAATACCATCCACCCCCCAGTCAGACCTGTTATAAAGGACCAGGTCTCTAATACCATCCACCCCCCAGTCAGACCTGTTATAAAGGACCAGGTCTCTAATACCATCCACCCCCCAGTCAGACCTGTTATAAAGGACCAGGTCTCTAATACCATCCACCCCCCAGTCAGACCTGTTATAAAGGACCAGGTCTCTAATACCATCCACCCCCAGTCAGACCTGTTATAAAGGACCAGGTCTCTAATACAATCCACCCCCCAGTCAGACCTGTTATAAAGGACCAGGTCTCTAATACCATCCACCCCCAGTCAGACCTGTTATAAAGGACCAGGTCTCTAATACCATCCACCCCCCAGTCAGACCTGTTATAAAGGACCAGGTCTCTAATACCATCCACCCCCAGTCAGACCTGTTATAAAGGACCAGGTCTCTAATACCATCCACCCCCCAGTCAGACCTGTTATAAAGGACCAGGTCTCTAATACCCCCCAGTCAGACCTGTTATAAAGGACCAGGTCTCTAATACCCCCCAGTCAGACCTGTTATAAAGGACCAGGTCTCTAATACCATCCACCCCCAGTCAGACCTGTTATACAGGACCAGGTCTCTAATACCCCCCAGTCAGACCTGTTATAAAGGACCAGGTCTCTAATACAATCCACCCCCCAGTCAGACCTGTTATAAAGGACCAGGTCTCTAATACCATCCACCCCCAGTCAGACCTGTTATAAAGGACCAGGTCTCTAATACCATCCACCCCCCAGTCAGACCTGTTATAAAGGACCAGGTCTCTAATACCATCCACCCCCAGTCAGACCTGTTATAAAGGACCAGGTCTCTAATACCATCCACCCCCCAGTCAGACCTGTTATAAAGGACCAGGTCTCTAATACCCCCCAGTCAGACCTGTTATAAAGGACCAGGTCTCTAATACCATCCACCCCCAGTCAGACACATAACAAGAGAACAAAAGACAAGCACAACACAGCTGTGATTGACATGGATTGCACAATGCAATGTGCACTAAAGACAACAATACAACGGGGGACCAGTACGGGGGAAAAAAAATGTATGAAATGAAATGTATGCATTCACTACTATAAGTCGCTCTGGATAAGAGCGTCTGCTAAATGGCTAAAATGTAAAATGTAAGTGTGTTTCTCCCTCTCACCTGGTAGAATATGCGTAGATTGTCACTTTGTTCCTCAAGTGTGTGTTCTCGTCTCATCTGAAATTCTGTACTGCTGAAGGAGTCTATCACAGCTACAGAGAGAGAGAGAGAGAGAGAGAGAGAGGAAACGTGAACCATGTTTAAAGGGGTTCTTTAACGTGAACCATGTTTAAAGGGATACTTTAACGTGAACCATGTTTAAAGGGATACTTTAACGTGAACCATGTTTAAAGGGATACTTTAACGTGAACCATGTTTAAAGGGGTTCTTTAACGTGTACCATGTTTAAAGGGATACTTTAACGTGAACCATGTTTAAAGGGATACTTTAACGTGAACCATGTTTAAAGGGATACTTTAACGTGAACCATGTTTAAAGGGGTTCTTTAACGTGTACCATGTTTAAAGGGATTCTTTAACGTGTACCATGTTTAAAGGGATTCTTTAACGTGTACCATGTTTAAAGGGATACTTTAACATATACCATGTTTAAAGGGATTCTTTAACGTGTACCATGTTTAAAGGGATACTTTAACGTGTACCATGTTTAAAGGGATACTTTAACATATACCATGTTTAAAGGGATACTTTAACGTGAACCATGTTTAAAGGGATACTTTAACGTGTACCATGTTTAAAGGGATACTTTAACATATACCATGTTTAAAGGGATACTTTAACGTGAACCATGTTTAAAGGGATACTTTAACGTGAACCATGTTTAAAGGGATACTTTAACGTGTACCATGTTTAAAGGGGTTCTTTAACGTGAACCATGTTTAACGGGATTCTTTAACGTGTACCATGTTTAAAGGGGTTGCATGTTACATACAGACCCAGTGATCCTGTCTATAATGTTACTGACTGTCTAACCGGCTACTGGCTGTACAAGGTACCCATAGGACTCTGGTCAAGTAGTGTACAATATAGGGAAAAGGGCCCATCGTTTCCAGGTCAACAGTAGTGCACTATATATAGAATAGGATGCAATTTGGGATGTAACCTGTGGGCGGCAGTAGACCATAGTCACAGGGCTGCATCTCAATAGTCTACTAAGGCTTCCTCACCTCCTCTCCTCAAGCTCCTCTCCTCACTTCTTTTCCTTAAACGGATACTTTGGGATTTTGGCAATGAGGCCCTTTATCTACTTCCCCAGAAATCAGATGAACTCGTGGATAATACTTCTATTTCTCGGTGTCCAGTATGAAGGATATTGCTAACTATCACTAGCGCAATTTCTAACTAATGTTCGCTAGCAGATACCACAGACTTCCAGTCATTGTGCTAACGTTAGTTAGCATTGGCTCACAAAACTACCTCTAACTTCCTTTATACCGGACGCAAAGACATAAAAATGATATTCATTTAAACATGGTTTATGTTAAAGTATCCCTTTAAGTTGACACCATTTAGTGAGCTTCTACAGATTACAACAGTCCGTCTGTGTGCGCGTGCGTCGTCCGGCCCGTGTCTCACCTACGGTCTGAGTGGGTCTGAGGGAGCAGGGCCTAGGGTCGGAGGTCAGGCTGCTAGCGTCAGCGTTCCGCGTGGCGAGGGGTTTGGCCACAGGGGCCGTCGACCTATCACTGGGCTCGCCTGTCCAACGCAGCGTGAACTGGAGAGTAGGACCCTTGGAGAACGTCTCAAACGGAGGGAGGAGCTACAGAAAGTGGGGAAGGGAGAGAGAGAGAGACAAAGACATGAGTAAAGGGAAGTGCTGACCTCTTCCTATCTGTTCAGAGAGGAAGACCAGGGGCCTGGGAGGAGGAATTACACACTAGTGATGCACCGTATACAAAACTTCAGTACTTTTTTGATACAATCATTTTTATTTTCGGTACTTCTGCCAAATGTGTCTCACGGATCAAATCTGTTTATCAATGCAGTCGATGTCCCCCACGGAGTGCACGTGCCTGTACCGCTCAGCCTGTACTGGGAGTCTGGGCTGCATCATGTTAGACCTCCACTCAGCCTGTACTGGGAGTCTGGGCTGCATCATGTTAGATCTCCACTCAGCCTGTACTGGGAGTCTGGGCTGCATCATGTTAGATCTCCACTCAGCCTGTACTGGGAGTCTGGGCTGCATCATGTTAGATCTCCACTCAGCCTGTACTGGGAGTCTGGGCTGCATCATGTTAGATCTCCACTTAGCCTGCACAGAAGATACCGGTAGCTTCCAGCTTTGTAGGCTAACGTTCCTTGCTAGCTTACAGCTAAAGCTAACATTTCACTACCACTAGTGGGTCATACGTAGGACCGCATTTGATGATTCATCGTTTAATTTTTTACTTTTTTTAAATGGCTGTTTTAATGTTTTTACATTTGTCACATTCCTATTTTAAATGTAATGATATTGAACTTCTCAGATGCCTAACTATTGAACAGAGCAGTAGCTGAGTTTATCTGTCTGGATCAAGAGCCATTCTGGGACATTGGTTAATATACCTTTTATTTATTTACATGTTTTATGTAACCTTTATTTAACTAGGCAAGTCAGTTAAGAATAAATTCTTATTTACAATGATGGCCTACCAAAAGGCCTCCTGCAGGGACGGGGACTGGGATTAAAAATAAATAAAATAAAAATATAGGACAAAACACACATCACGACAAGAGAGACATCACAACACTACATAAAGACAGACCTGAGACAACAACACAGCATGGCAGCAACACAACACTACATAAAGAGAGACCTAAGACAACAACACAGCATGGCAGCAACACAACACTACATAAAGAGAGACCTAAGACAACAACACAGCATGGCAGCAACACAACACTACATAAAGAGAGACCTAAGACAACAACACAGCATGGCAGCAACACATGACAACACAACACTACATAAAGAGAGACCTAAGACAACAACACAGCATGGCAGCAACACAACACTACATAAAGAGAGACCTAAGACAACAACACAGCATGGCAGCAACACAACACTACATAAAGAGAGACCTAAGACAACAACACAGCATGGCAGCAACACATGACAACACAACACTACATAAAGAGAGACCTAAGACAACAACACAGCATGGCAGCAACACAACACTACATAAAGAGAGACCTAAGACAACAACACAGCATGGCAGCAACACAACACTACATAAAGAGAGACCTAAGACAACAACACAGCATGGCAGCAACACAACACTACATAAAGAGAGACATAAGACAACAACACAGCATGGCAGCAACACAACACTACATAAAGAGAGACCTTAGACAACAACACAGCATGGCAGCAACACAACACTACATAAAGAGAGACCTAAGACAACAACACAGCATGGCAGCAACACAACACTACATAAAGAGAGACCTAAGACAAAAACACAGCATGGCAGCAACACAACACTACATAAAGAGAGACCTGAGACAACAACACAGCATGGCAGCAACACAACACTACATAAAGAGAGACATAAGACAACAACAGAGCATGGCAGCAAGACAACACTACATAAAGAGAGACCTAAGACAACAACACAGCATGGCAGCAACACAACACTACATAAAGAGAGACATAAGACAACAACAGAGCATGGCAGCAAGACAACACTACATAAAGAGAGACCTAAGACAACAACACAGCATGGCAGCAACACATGACAACACTACATAAAGAGAGACCTAACACAACAACACAGCATGGCAGCAACACAACACTACATAAAGAGAGACCTAAGACAACAACACAGCATGGCAGCAACACAACACTACATAAAGACAGACCTAAGACAACAACACAGCATGGCAGCAACACAACACTACATAAAGAGAGACCTAAGACAACAACACAGCATGGCAGCAACACAACACTACATAAAGAGAGACATAAGACAACAACACAGCATGGCAGCAACACAACACTACATAAAGAGAGACCTTAGACAACAACACAGCATGGCAGCAACACTACATAAAGAGAGACCTAAGACAACAACACAGCATGGCAGCAACACAACACTACATAAAGAGAGACCTAAGACAACAACACAGCATGGCAGCAACACAACACTACATAAAGAGAGACCTGAGACAACAACACAGCATGGCAGCAACACAACACTACATAAAGAGAGACATAAGACAACAACAGAGCATGGCAGCAAGACAACACTACATAAAGAGAGACCTAAGACAACAACACAGCATGGCAGCAACACAACACTACATAAAGAGAGACATAAGACAACAACAGAGCATGGCAGCAAGACAACACTACATAAAGAGAGACCTAAGACAACAACACAGCATGGCAGCAACACATGACAACACTACATAAAGAGAGACCTAACACAACAACACAGCATGGCAGCAACACAACACTACATAAAGAGAGACCTAAGACAACAACACAGCATGGCAGCAACACAACACTACATAAAGACAGACCTAAGACAACAACACAGCATGGCAGCAACACAACACTACATAAAGAGAGACCTAAGACAACAACACAGCATGGCAGCAACACAACACTACATAAAGAGAGACCTAAGACAACAACACAGCATGGCAGCAACACATGACAACACAACACTACATAAAGAGAGACCTAAGACAACAACACAGCATGGCAGCAACACATGACAACACAACACTACATAAAGAGAGACCTTAGACAACAACACAGCATGGCAGCAACACAACACTACATAAAGAGAGACCTAAGACAACAACACAGCATGGCAGCAACACAACACTACATAAAGAGAGACCTAAGACAACAACACAGCATGGCAGCAACACAACACTACATAAAGAGAGACCTAAGACAACAACACAGCATGGCAGCAACACATGACAACACAACACTACATAAAGAGAGACCTAAGACAACAACACAGCATGGCAGCAACACATGACAACACAACACTACATAAAGAGAGACCTAAGACAACACAGCATGGCAGCAACACATAACACTGGTATTGTTTTGGTATGGAGTAATGGGGCACTAAACCTGGTATCCAAGTCCACGTTCTGGTCTGGTGACAACACACACGTACCTTTCCATCCAGGTTCGTTTCCCAGGTGGCTCTCTTCTTGTTGACAGGACAGTCCACCATCTGCTGCATAGACACCTCATACTCTCCATCTAACAACTGCAGACGCCTACACACACACACACACACACACACACACACACACACACACACACACACACACACACACACACACACACACACACACACACACACACACACACACACACACACACACACACACACACACACACACACACACACACACACACACACACACACACACACACACACCCCCCCCTTAACAGCAACAGCCCATCCAACAACTGCAGACGCCTGAAAGGAGGAAGGGACATTGGCCGTCTTCCAGAGCTTCAAATCAGTGATGCAGAGTGAGTCGGTTTTTGTGAAGAAAGGTGATTTCTAGATGGCCAACTGCAATGCAGTTGTTGTGGAACAAGCCCCACAGCCCGCCAGAGAGGTGGAACAAGCCCCACAGCCCGCCAGAGAGGTGGAACAAGCCCCACAGCCCGCCAGAGAGGTGGAACAAGCCCCACAGCCCGCCAGAGAGGTGGAACAAGCCCCACAGCCCGCCAGAGAGGTGGAACAAGCCCCACAGCCCGCCAGAGAGGTGGAACAAGCCCCACAGCCCGCCAGAGAGGTGGAACAAGCCCCACAGCCCGCCAGAGAGGTGGAACAAGCCCCACAGCCCGCCAGAGAGGTGGAACAAGCCCCACAGCCCGCCAGAGACGTGGAACAAGCCCCACAGCCCGCCAGAGACGTGGAACAAGCCCCACAGCCCGCCAGAGAGGTGGAACAAGCCCCACAGCCCGCCAGAGAGGTGGAACAAGCCCCACAGCCCGCCAGAGAGGTGGAACAAGCCCCACAGCCCGCCAGAGAGGTGGAACAAGCCCCACAGCCCGCCAGAGAGGTGGAACAAGCCCCACAGCCCGCCAGAGACGTGGAACAAGCCCCACAGCCCGCCAGAGAGGTGGAACAAGCCCCACAGCCCGAGAGACTCGTGCAACAAGCCCCACAGCCCGCCAGAGAGGTGGAACAAGCCCCACAGCCCGCCAGAGAGGTGGAACAAGCCCCACAGCCCGCCAGAGAGGTGGAACAAGCCCCACAGCCCGCCAGAGAGGTGGAACAAGCCCCACAGCCCGCCAGAGAGGTGGAACAAGCCCCACAGCCCGCCAGAGAGGTGGAACAAGCCCCACAGTCCGCCAGAGACGTGGAACAAGCCCCACAGCCCGCCAGAGAGGTGGAACAAGCCCCACAGCCCGCCAGAGAGGTGGAACAAGCCCCACAGCCCGCCAGAGAGGTGGAACAAGCCCCACAGTCCGCCAGAGACGTGGAACAAGCCCCACAGCCCGCCAGAGAGGTGGAACAAGCCCCACAGTCCGCCAGAGAGGTGGAACAAGCCCCACAGCCCGCCAGAGAGGTGGAACAAGCCCCACAGCCCGCCAGAGAGGTGGAACAAGCCCCACAGCCCGCCAGAGACGTGGAACAAGCCCCACAGTCCGCCAGAGAGGTGGAACAAGCCCCACAGCCCGCCAGAGAGGTGGAACAAGCCCCACAGCCCGCCAGAGACGTGGAACAAGCCCCACAGCCCGCCAGAGACGTGGAACAAGCCCCACAGCCCGCCAGAGACGTGGAACAAGCCCCACAGCCCGCCAGAGACGTGGAACAAGCCCCACAGTCCGCCAGAGACGTGGAACAAGCCCCACAGTCCGCCAGAGACGTGGAACAAGCCCACAGCCCGCCAGAGACGTGGAACAAGCCCTACAGCCCGCCAGAGACGTGGAACAAGCCCCACAGCCCGCCAGAGACGTGGAACAAGCCCCACAGCCCGCCAGAGATGTGTGCAGCGTATGAGAGGGAGAATGAGAAAGAGTGTGTGTGACAGAGTGAAAGACAAATAACAAAAGAACACAACCCTGTGTGTGTGTGTGTGTGTGTGTGTGTGTGGTGTGTGTGTGTACCTGTTCTTATCAAACACAGTCATCTGAGCTACGAACGTTGTTTCTCCCACTTCTTCTTGTCTGACGGTGGAGCTCCTCTTCTTCCTGTTACACACATCCTCTGTACCAATACAAGACTGGGATTAACACACACACATCCTCTGTTCCAATACAAGACTGGGATTAACACACACACACATCCTCTGTACCAATACAAGACTGGGATTAACACACACACACATCCTCTGTACCAATACAAGACTGGGATTAACACACACACACATCCTCTGTACCAATACAAGACTGGGATTAACACACACATCCTCTGTACCAATACAAGACTGGGATTAACACACACATCCTCTGTACCAATACAAGACTGGGGTTAACACACACATCCTCTGTACCAATACAAGACTGGGATTAACACACACATCCTCTGTACCAATACAAGACTGGGATTAACACACACACACACACACACATCCTCTGTACCAATACAAGACTGGGATTAACACACACACACACACACATCCTCTGTACCAATACAAGACTGGGATTAACACACACACACACATCCTCTGTACCAATACAAGACTGGGATTAACACACACATCCTCTGTACCAATACAAGACCGGGATTAACACACACACACACATCCTCTGTACCAATACAAGACTGGGATTAACACACACATCCTCTGTACCAATACAAGACTGGGGTTAACACACACACACATCCTCTGTACCAATACAAGACTGGGATTAACACACACACACACACACACACACACATCCTCTGTACCAATACAAGACTGGGGTTAACACACACACACACACACACACATCCTCTGTACCAATACAAGACTGGGATTAACACACACACACACATCCTCTGTACCAATACAAGACTGGGGTTAACACACACACACACACACACACACACACCCTCTGTACCAATACAAGACTGGGATTAACACACACACACACACATCCTCTGTACCAATACAAGACTGGGATTAACACACACACACACACACACACACACATCCTCTGTACCAATACAAGACTGGGGTTAACACACACACACACACACACACATCCTCTGTACCAATACAAGACTGGGATTAACACACACACACACATCCTCTGTACCAATACAAGACTGGGGTTAACACACACACACACACACACACACCCTCTGTACCAATACAAGACTGGGATTAACACACACACACACACATCCTCTGTACCAATACAAGACTGGGATTAACACACACACACACACACACACACATCCTCTGTACCAATACAAGACTGGGATTAACACACACTCACACATCCTCTGTACCAATACAAGACTGGGGTTAACACACACACACATCCTCTGTACCAATATAAGACTGGGGTTAACACACACACACACACACACACACACACACACACACACACACACACACACACACACACACACACACACACACACACACCCTCTGTACCAATACAAGACTGGGGTTAACACACACACACACACACACACACATCCTCTGTACCAATACAAGACTGGGGTTAACACACACACATCCTCTGTACCAATACAAGACTGGGGTTAACACACACATCCTCTGCACCAATACAAGACTGGGGTTAACACACACACATCCTCTGTACCAATACAAGACTGGGGTTAACACACACACACATCCTCTGTACCAATACAAGACTGGGGTTAACACACACATCCTCTGCACCAATACAAGACTGGGGTTAACACACACACACATCCTCTGTACCAATACAAGACTGGGGTTAACACACACACACATCCTCTGTTCCAATACAAGACTGGGGTTAACACACACATCCTCTGCACCAATACAAGACTGGGGTTAACACACACACATCCTCTGTACCAATACAAGACTGGGGTTAACACACACACATCCTCTGTACCAATACAAGACTGGGGTTAACACACACACACATCCTCTGTTCCAATACAAGACTGGGATTAACACACACACACACACACACACACATCCTCTGTACCAATACAAGACTGGGATTAACACACACACATCCTCTGTACCAATACAAGACTGGGATTAACACACACACACATCCTCTGTACCAATACAAGACTGGGATTAACACACACACACATCCTCTGTACCAATACAAGACTGGGATTAACACACACACACACACATCCTCTGTACCAATACAAGACTGGGGTTAACACACACACATCCTCTGTACCAATACAAGACTGGGGTTAACACACACACACACATCCTCTGTACCAATACAAGACTGGGATTAACACACACACACATCCTCTGTACCAATACAAGACTGGGATTAACACACACACACACACACACACACACACACACACACATCCTCTGTACCAATACAAGACTGGGATTAACACACACACACATCCTCTGTACCAATACAAGACTGGGATTAACACACACACACATCCTCTGTACCAATACAAGCCTGGGATTAACACACTCACATCCTCTGTACCTATACAAGACTGGGGTTAACACACACACACACACACACACACACACACACACATCCTCTGTACCAATACAAGACTGGGGTTAACACACACACACACATCCTCTGTGCCAATACAAGACTGGGGTTAACACACACACACCCAGTAATGTCTGAAACACAAAGAAGACTGGAGTCCCCCCCCCCCCACCATCTACCCTACTGACATGTAGTGTGACTAACTACAGCACTAAGCCTACCTATTTTCTCATTGGTCTGTCCATTGACCAGTCCGTTGTGCTGCGTCCTGCCTGGTCCAGACACTCTGAACAACAGGGAGTAGGACTTGACCGTGTGGCCGTTGCTGGCATCAAACTCACTACTGGACACCACCAGAGAAGGACAGGAGCCTGGCTTGTTCTGACTGCTGGAAGTGCTGCTGTCTGGGTTCAGAGGCACCTGCTTCTTCCCTGTAGGAACCTGCTTCACTGGACAGCTCACATCCTGGAGGTGGGAGAGAAACAGGGGAGTGGAAATGTGTATGGGAGAGTGGGAAGAAAAGAGAGAAAAAGAGGATGAGAGAGATAGAAGGATAAAATGAGAGAAGATGTGAGCGCACACACACTTACACAAACACACTTACATTTGAGTCATTTAGCTGACGCTTTCACTCTCTCTTACCTTCCTCTTCTTATGACAGACTTTAACCAGCAGCACCTCTAGAGAAACAGAGTTCTGCTCATTCTCTGAGTCTACTGATGACTTCTCTGTAGAAGGGATTAAGAAGAGAGTAACCGTCAGGATTAGAGGGGATTAAGAAGAGAGTAACCGTCAGGATTAGAGGGGAACAAGAAGAGAGTAACCGTCAGGATTAGAGGGGAACAAGAAGAGAGTAACCGTCAGGATTAGAGGGGAACAAGAAGAGAGTAACCGTCAGGATTAGAGGGGAATAAGAAGAGAGTAACCGTCAGGATTAGAGGGGATTAAGAAGAGAGTAACCGTCAGGATTAGAGGGGAACAAGAAGAGAGTAACCGTCAGGATTAGAGGGGATTAAGAAGAGAGTAACCGTCAGGATTAGAGGGGAATAAGAAGAGAGTAACCGTCAGGATTAGAGGGGAATAAGAAGAGAGTAACCGTCAGGATTAGAGGGGAATAAGAAGAGAGTAACCGTCAGGATTAGAGGGGATTAAGAAGAGAGTAACCGTCAGGATTAGAGGGGAATAAGAAGAGAGTAACCGTCAGGATTAGAGGGGAATAAGAAGAGAGTAACCGTCAGGATTAGAGGGGATTAAGAAGAGAGTAACAGTCAGGATTAGAGGGGATTAAGAAGAGAGTAACCGTCAGGATTAGAGGGGAATAAGAAGACAGTACAGTGAGGGAAAAAGTATTTGATCCCTGCTGATTTTGTACGTTTGCCCACTGACAAAGAAATGATCAGTCTATAATTTTAATGTTTGGTTTATTTGAACAGTGAGAGACAGAATAACAAAAAAATCCAGAAAAACCCATGTCAAAAATGTTATAAATTGATTTGCATTTTAATGAGGGAAATAAGTATTTGAGATATATATATATATATCATCCCTGCAAACATCAAGTTAAACACTTACCAACTATCATCAAGTTAAACACTTACCAACTATCATCAAGTTAAACACTTACCAACTATCATCAAGTTAAACACTTACCAACTATCATCAAGTTAAACACTTACCAACTATCATCAAGTTAAACACTTACCTACTATCATCAAGTTAAACACTTACCAACTATCATCAAGTTAAACACTTACCAACTATCATCAAGTTAAACACTTACCAACTATCATCAAGTTAAACACTTACCAACTATCATCAAGTTAAACACTTACCAACTATCATCAAGTTAAACACTTACCAACTATCATCAAGTTAAACACTCACCGACTATCATCAAGTTAAACACTTACCGACTATCATCAAGTTAAACACTTACCAACTATCATCAAGTTAAACACTTACCAACTATCATCAAGTTAAACACTTACCAACTATCATCAAGTTAAACACTTACCAACTATCATCAAGTTAAACACTTACCAACTATCATCAAGTTAAACACTTACCAACTATCATCAAGTTAAACACTTACCAACTATCATCAAGTTAAACACTTACCAACTATCATCAAGTTAAACACTTACCAACTATCATCAAGTTAAACACTTACCAACTATCATCAAGTTAAACACTTACCAACTATCATCAAGTTAAACACTTACCAACTATCATCAAGTTAAACACTTACCTACTATCATCAAGTTAAACACTTACCAACTATCATCAAGTTAAACACTTACCGACTTTATGAAAGAACCCAGTGAAGGTGAGTTGTAGGTGTGAAGCCAGGCTGGGGACAGAGTTATACAAGAGTTACCAAAAAGACCTTAGATCTCATTCTTTCAGGTGTGAATGGGTTTTTGGGACTGTGGATATCAAGCTCTTTGGGAGTTTTAAAGTAATAATCCACTCAAAAACTATATTCTGGTATTTTACCCATTGATACAGTCCCATTTTGTTTTGCAAGTCAACGGTCAAGTACGGGACATTGGCCTGAAGAACTTTCAACAAGGAAAGTGTAGCAGGCCACATCATCACTGTATCAACAGTGGACTAATGGAAAAAGACCAGAGCTGTGTTCGAATACCCATACTAACATACTGTATACTACATACTTAATGAATACCCATTCTAACATACTGTATACTACATACTTAATGAGTACCCATTCTAACATACTGTATACTACATACTTAATGAGTACCCATTCTAACATACTGTATACTAAATACTTAATGAGTACCCATTCTAACATACTGTATACTAAATACTTAATGAGTACCCATTCTAACATACTGTATGCTACATACTTAATGAACACCCATTCTAACATACTGTATACTACATACTTAATGAGTATATACTATTAGTTAATTCTAGTATACTGTAAACAAACGGTATTGTTTCAGTTGAGCGTACTAGCTGTTCGCCTGTCAACCCGAAGTTGATGCTGTTGCTATGCAACCTCAGACTTGTTTACGTGCTGCTGTGCGTTTTGTTGCCGACCTACTTTGCTACCTGACTACTTCACAGTTTTTACTTTTTCATTACCGTTTATACTTTTACTTTTTCCCTCACTCAACTTTTTTCACTCAACTTTTTTTCACTCCGGACGTTTTATCTGGACATGGTTCGTCAGGACTTCAAACAGCCGAAGCTCAGTAACATTAACATGATGCCTTCTAATTGCAGTCGCTGTACTTATAATATACAGGAGAACGATCGCCTTACGGCAAGGATAGCTGTGCTGCAAGCCCAGCTTCAGACGCGATCGTTAGGCAAGGGTAATTTCAGTGTAGGAAAGGATGAAACAGCGTCTGTGCCACCAGTAAGTACAGATAGTAACGTTAGTATAAATCCCCTCGCACGGTCCCCGCAGCCGGACAACTTTCTCATGGCTTCTGGAGGGAAACGCTGTAGGAATGCTCAACCGGTGTCGCTTATTCAGCCGACAGAAACTTTCAACCGGTTCTCCCCATTAAGCAGAGAATCGGAGTCAGAGGCCGAGACTTCTCTGGTCTCTACTCCTCCCGTTCCGGGGTCTGAGACGCTGAAGCCTCCCATTATCTCTGACAAATTGAAAACCCTAGTCATTGGCGACTCCATTACCCACAGTATTAGACTAAAAACGACTCATCCATCGATCATACACTGTTTACCAGGGGGCAGGGCTACCGACGTTAAGGCTTATCTAAAGACGGTGCTGGCTAAAGCTAAAACTGGCGAGTGTAGAGAGTATAGAGATATTGTTATCCACGTCGGCACCAACGATGTTAGGATGAAACAGTCAGAGGTCACCAAGCGCAACATAGCTTCAGCGTGTAAATCAGCTAGAAAGATGTGTCGGCATCGAGTAATTGTCTCTGGCCCCCTCCCAGTTAGGGGGAGTGATGAGCTCTACAGCAGAGTCTCACAACTCAATCGCTGGTTGAAAACTGTTTTCTGCCCCTCCCAAAAGATAGAATTTGTAGATAATTGGCCCTCTTTCTGGGACTCACCCACAAACAGGACCAAGCCTGGCCTGTTGAGGAGTGACGGACTCCATCCTAGCTGGAGGGGTGCTCTCATCTTATCTACGAACATAGACAGGGCTCTAACTCCTCTAGCTCCACAATGAAATAGGGTGCAGGCCAGGCAGCTTAGTGGAGTCTGCCACTAGCACAGTCAGTGTAGTCAGCTCAGCTATCCCCATTGAGACCATGTCTGTGCCTCTACCTAGGTTGGGCAAAACTAAACATGGCGGTGTTCGCTTTAGCAATCTCACTGGAATAAAGACCTCCTCCATTCCTGACATTATTGAAAGAGATCGTGATACATCACATCTCAAAATAGGGCTACTTAATGTTAGATCCCTCATTTCAAAGGCAGTTATAGTCAATGAACTAATCACTGATAATAATCTTGATGTGATTGGCCTGACTGAAACATGGCTTAAAGCCTGATGAATTTACTGTGTTAAATGAGGCCTCACCCCCTGGTTACACTAGTGACCATATCCCCCGTGCATCCGGCAAAGGCGGAGGTGTTGCTAACATTTACGATAGCAAATTTCAATTTACAAAAAAAAAAACAATGACGTTTTCGTCTTTTGAGCTTCTAGTCATGAAATCTATGCAGCTACTCACTCACTTTTTATAGCTACTGTTTACAGGCCTCCTGGGCCATATGCAGTGTTCCTCACTGAGTTCCCTGAATTCCTATCGGATCTTGTAGTCACAGCAGATAATATTCAAATTTTTGGTGACTTTAATATTCACATGGAAATGTCCACAGACCCACTCCAAAAGCCTTTCGGAGCCATCATCGACTCAGTGGGTTTTGTCCAACATGTCTCTGGACCTACTCACTGCCACAGTAATACTCTGGACCTAGTTTTGTCCCGTGGAATAAATGTTGTGGATCTTAATGTTTTTCCTCATAATCCTGGACTATCGGACCACCATTTTATTACGTTTGCAATCGCAACAAATAATCTGCTCAGACCCCAACCAAGCAGCATCAAAAGTCATGCTATAAATTCTCAGACAACCCAAAGATTCCTTGATGCCCTTCCAGACTCCCTCTGCCTACCCAAGGACATCAGAGGACAAAAATCAGTTAACCTCCTAACCGAGGAACTCAATTTAACTTCGAGCAATACCCTAGATGCAGTTGCACCCCTAAAAACTAAAAACATCTGTCATAAGAAACTAGCTCCCTGGTATACAGAAAATACACGAGCTCTGAAGCAAGCTTCCAGAAAATTGGAACGGAAATGGCGCCACACCAAACTGGAAGTCTTCTGACTAGCTGGAAAGACAGTACCGAAGAGCCCTCACTGCTGCTCGATCATCCTATTTTTCCAACTTAATTGAGGAAAATAAGAACAATCCGAAATTTCTTTTTGATACTGTCGCAAAGCTAACTAAAAAGCAGCATTCCCCAAGAGAGGATGGCTTTCACTTCAGCAGTAATACATTCATGAACTTCTTTGAGGAAAAGATCATGATCATTAGAAAGCAAATTACGGACTCCTCTTTAAATCTGTGTATTCCTCCAAAGCTCCGTTGTCCTGAGTCTGCACAACCCTGCCAGGACCTAGGATCAAGGGAGACACTAAAGTGTTTTAGTACTATATCTTTTGACACAATGATGAAAATAATCATGGCCTCTAAGCCTTCAAGCTGCATACTGGACCTTATTCCAACTAAACTACTGAAATAGCTGCTTCCTGTGCTTGGCCCTCCTATGTTGAACATAATAAACGTCTCTCTATCCACCGGATGTGTACCAAACTCACTAAAAGTGGCAGTAATAAAGCCTCTCTTGAAAAAGCCAAACCTTGACGCAGAAAATATTTAAAAAACTAATCGGCCTATATCGAATCTTCCATTCCTCTCAAAAAAAATTGAAAAAGCTGTTGAGCAGCAAGTCACTGCCTTCCTGAAGACAAACAATGTATACGAAACGCTTCAATCTGGTTTTACACCCCATCATAGCACTGAGACTACACTTGTGAAGGTGGTAAATTACCTTTTAATGATGTCAGCGAAGGCTCTGCATCTGTCCTCGTGCTCCTAGATCTTAGTGCTGCTTTTGATACCACTGATCACCACATTCTTTTGGAGAGATTGGAAACCCAAATTGGTCTACATGGACAAGTTCTGGCCTGGTTTAGATCTGATCTGTCGGAAAGATATCAGTTTGTCTCTTTGAATGGTTTGTCCTCTGACAAATCAACTGTAAATTTCGGTGTTCCTCAAGGTTCCGTTTTAGGACCACTATTGTTTTCACTATATATTTTACCTCTTGGGGATGTCATTCGAAAACATAATGTTAAATTTCACTGCTATGCGGATGACACGCAGCTGTACATTTCAATGAAACATGGTGAAGCCCCAATATTGCCCTCGCTAGAAGCCTGTGTTTCAGACATAAGGAAGTGGATGGCTGCAAACTTTCTACTTTTAAACTCAGACAAAACAGAGATGCTTGATTTCAAGGTTTTACTGCTAACCTACAAAGCATTACATGGGCTTGCTTCTACCTATCTTTCCGATTTGGTCCTGCCGTACATACCTACACGTACGCTACGATCACAAGACGCAGGCCTCCTAATTGTCCCTAGAATTTCTAAGCAAACAGCTGGAGGCAGGGCTTTCTCCTATAGAGCTAAATTTTTATGGAATAGTCTGCCTACCCATGTGAGAGATGCAGACTCGGTCTCAACCTTTAAGTCTTTACTGAAGAATCATCTCTTCAGTGGGTCCTATGATTAAGTATAGTCTGGCCCAGGAGTGTGAAGGTGAACGGAAAGGCTCTGGAGCAACGAACCGCCCTTGCTGTCTCTGCCTTGCCGGTTCCCCTCTCTCCACTGGGATTCTCTGCCTCTAACCCTATTACAGGGGCTGAGTCACTGGCTTATTGGTGTTCTTCCATGCGGTCCATAGGAGGGGTGCGTCACTTGAGTGGGTTGAGTCACTGACGTGGTCTTCCTGTCTGGGTTTGTGGCCCCCCTTGGGTTGTGCCGTGGCGGAGATCTTTGTGGGCTATACTCGGCCTTGTCTCAGGATGGTAAGTTGGTGGTTGAAGATATCCCTCTAGTGGTGTGGGGGCTGTGCTTTGGCAAAGTGGGTGGGGTTAGATCCTTCCTGTTTGACCCTGTCCGGGGGTATCGTCGGATGGGGCCACAGTGTCTCCTGACCCCTCCTGTCTCAGCCTCCAGTATTTATGCTGCAGTAGTTTGTGTGTCGGGGGGCTAGGGTCACTCTGTTATATCTGGAGTATTTATCCTGTCTTATCCAGTGTCCTGGGTGAATTTAAGTATGCTCTCTCTAATTCTCTCTCTCTTTCTTTCTCGGAGGACCTGAGCCCTAGGACCATGCCCCAGGACTACCTGACATGATGACTCCTTGCTGTCCCCAGTCCACCTGGCCGTGCTGCTGCTCCAGTTTCAACTGCTCTGCCTGCGGCTATGGAACCCTGACCTGCTGTTTTCAACTCTCTAGAGACAGCAGGAGCGGTAGAGATACTCTCAATGAACGGCTATGAAAAGCCAACTGACATTTACTCTTGAGGTGCTGACTTGTTGCACCCTCGACAACTGTGATTATTATTCTTTGACCATGCTGGTCATTTATGAACATCTTGGCCATGTTCTGTTATAATATCCACCCGGCACAGCCAGAAGAGGACTGGCCACCCCTCATAGCCTGGTTCCTCTCTAGGTTTCTTCCTAGGTTTTGGCCTTTCTAGGGAGTTTTTCGTAGCCACCGTGCTTCTACACCTGCATTGCTTGCTGTTTGGGGTTTTAGGCTAGGTTTCTGTACAGCACTTTGAGATATCAGCTGATGTACGAAGGGCTATATAAATAAATTCGATTTGCTAGCTTGTTAGCATAACAAATAACTAGCTAGACATTTTACGACTTCGGGTATGTTCATAAATTCAAAATCTGGAGTGCCAGAGTGCACCCCGGGCCTTCGTAAATTCAGAGCGTTGTCAGATTGTCCGTGTGTAAATTCGGAGTGTTTGGCTCTCAGAATGTTCAGAGAGCACTCTGCCAGGCAGCTATGCTATGTGTTTCGTGAGGATAGCGTAGCTAACAAATTGTCAGCCAACGTAACGTGTAAGGTAACTTATTTGAAAAGTCATTACTTTATTACATTGCTCAACATTTTGTTAACATTTGTCATAATTAGATAAAAGGAATGAATTTGTATCCACTCTCGTTGAATTTAGGCTGCATATTTCATTTTCAAATCTGAAAACGTTGTGAAGCCACACCCATTTTCTGAACAACTGCATTATCGGCCCTAAAGGCACAGAAAGTGTCCACTGTTTGTATACTTCGTATTTTGGCGAATATAGTACGACATCCAGGAACTTTGGCATTCTAACTATATCCATACTACCAAAAAGCAAACTACATACTCAATTTACGTCACAAATAGTACGGTTAGTATGAGTATTGGAACACAGCTCTGGAAGATAATGAATGGTCTGTTTACCTGTGTGCCTTCTGCTCAGCCCTCTTCTTCTCCACTCTGTACAGCAGGTGATCCACCCTGGAGGACTTCCTGAACCCCCCCAGAGAACCCCTCAGGGTTAATAGACAGGACACACTGGGGATTTAGACTTCATCGCTGAGGCTGTGTCCTCCTTCTCCACACTTGTGTTAGATACTCCACATCAAGGATTTAACCACGCTGGAAAAGTGCCCCACCCGCTGCTCCTACAACCATCCAGTGATGTTAAATCCATGACAGGAAGTGTGAAAGTGGGAGAATCAGACGTCACCACTAAATGAAGATAAATATCGTCTTAAAGTGAGGATGAATGCAACCCAATGAGGAACTGGGCCGTGTAGCTCTATACACTCCTTGAAAATAGTAGATTTTGGGGTATTTATAATCTCCTAAACTGTAACACAGAGGCTGTACAGTAACATGCTATACATGATGTCAGAGCTCAGTGGCTGTACAGTAACATGCTATACATGATGTCAGAGCTCAGTGGCTGTACAGTAACATGCTATACATGATGTCAGAGCTCAGTGGCTGTACAGTAACATGCTATACATGACGTCAGAGCTCAGTGGCTGTACAGTAACATGCTATACATGACGTCAGAGCTCAGTGGCTGTACAGTAACATGCTATACATGACGTCAGAGCTCAGTGGCTGTACAGTAACATGCTATACATGACGCCAGAGCTCAGTGGCTGTACAGTAACATGCTATACATGACGCCAGAGCTCAGTGGCTGTACAGTAACATGCTATACATGATGTCAGAGCTCAGTGGCTGTACAGTAACATGCTATACATGACGTCAGAGCTCAGTGGCTGTACAGTAACATGCTATACATGACATCAGAGCTCATGCTCTGTGCTTCACAGCTCTGTATGGGTTTTGACCGACAGCCGTTGTGAACTTGAGCGCCATACGTGACCAGAAGTTGTCCCCATCCCTCCCCCTAATTGGGCAAGGGTTAACTCCCTTGCTCAGGGGCAGAACGACAGATTCTGACCCTGTCAGTTCTGGGATTCGATGGCCCAACGCTCTAACCGCTAGGCTACCTACCTGTCAGGTGAACTGTTGTGTCCTCACCTTTAGTCTAATCATTTTCCCATAACCTCCTAACTGTTCCGTTTTCATCGCTACCATGGTTATACATTTGCTTTTCACATTTATTCTGTAAGAAACATTTCAATTCAGCCCCCCTATCCAAATAATCCCTATCCAAATAATCCCTATCCAAATAGGCCACTTCCCACCAGTGTAAAGGATTAACGGAAAGATACACATATTTTTTTAAAGATATTACGTGTTTTTTGTTGTTTATTTTAAATGTTCTATCGATTCCCAGTGTCATTTCCTGTTTTCATGTGTATCTTGCGCTATTGCCGTTCACATTAGGCAGAAAGACAGACGGTAGGATGCGTTTCACATATTAGGGGGAAAAACATTTGATTCTAGATATCACTATAATCAAGAAGAACTCAGGGTCCCAAATATCACTATGATCAAACGATATGCAAAACAGCTAATATAACCAAACGCACCATTTCTCATTTAAGGTTAGCTAGCAATAAGGTTTATTCTCAATTGTTTTCAATTCCCACAGGGATCACTGTTTTTCAAGAGCATCAAATCTGTGATGATGCATCGTGGGTAAATTGATCTACAAATAATAAATGAGTAGTTATATGATGCAAGGTGATTTGTAGATCAGTCAATCTGCAGTCACCTGCAACGTTGAACAAGTCCATAGACATACAGATGTATGTATACATTACATCACTCAGTGAAACAGCAGGGGCAGCCCCCTCCTACACTATGCAGCCCCATGGCGGTTGGCCCTCTGTTAATAGCATTCTGAACCACACACACACACACACTCTCCCCTGCAGTAAGCCAACAGGGTTAAACCCTACCAACTCTTCAAGTTCTGAGGTTGTCAGGTTGACGGTCATTATGTCTGCTGCTCATGTAGACTATTTAAAGACGGGGACTCATCAAACTGGCTTCATCAGCATGCTGAGAATGCCTAACATATCAATGGACATGTGAAAACATTCAATAGCTAGAATCAACACCTTCATGCAGGTGTAAGAATATGTCGAAGATAAATACACAACGCGGAGTTTGAGGGGATGAGAGGACGAGAGCACTAAAAACTAAATATAATACTAACGTTCAATAGGGAATTGTCAATGTAAATAGGAGTTGATTTTCAGTTCAACAGCCGTTTAGAATCTGTGGAATGTCACTCCTGAACTCAGAGCTACATGGGCTTCTTTCTGTACATTGAGTCTGGAGCAGAATACTGGTTATTTGGCCATGTCATACTGCAAGGCCTTTTGATTGGTCAACCCTAGGCTATAAAACGGCATCCTGTTCCTTTGTTCGGTGGAGAAAAGCTGAGGAGAAGGGAGACTGAAGATCTGAAAATCTACCTCCCAGCATAACATCTTGATTTGTCCTCAAATAAACCTATTTTTCTCCCCTTGATTTTCATTGGAGTTTGAGTTATTGAAGAATAACATAAATTGCTAACGCAGGGTTTTACCGTTTGGCGTTCGTTCTGGAGTTTCTGTGGGACATGTAAGTGAGAGTTCTGTGCAGAAATATAGGCTGAAAATACAAAAAACAGAGGGAAAGAACTATTAGAAATCTGCACTTGCATCTTCTGCACTTTGACAGAAATGTTGCAACAGGTTGTCCAATGACCAAAAGAAGGCCATTATATCTAGTGGAACTGTGCATCAAAACTTTACAATCTTCAAAACAGACATCATTAACCAGCCATGTTACAGCTGGTTCAAGGTAGTCTTTCTCTGCTCAACAGAATGCTATTCTAGAGGTACATTAAATGTTTACGATCTTCAAAACAGACACACCATTAGAAGCCACAGACAGTTAGTAAAGAATGACAGGTGCTGAGAAGGCTTCCAACGTACCGCTATCAAGTTCCTTGTTCTGAGAAACCTGTAGATCTGGGTCGGTTCTGGAAACACAATAGACTGGTTCAACATTCATTAAGTTCACAGTAAATTACATTGACAATAACATTATACAGATAAGACTATTTATCCTAGAGGGGCAATTATTGTTGGCTCTGAAAACAACACTGGGTCAACATTAATTAGCTTACAGTAAATTACTTTACATTAACAACAATCTTATTCGTATACTTGTACAGTAGAGTACAGTAAAGTAGAGTTCAGTAGAGTATAGTTCAGTTCAGTACATTAGAGTTCAGTACAGTAGAATATAGTGCAGTACAGTATAGCGCAGTACAGTAGAGTATAATTCAGTTCAGTACAGTAGGGTATAGTTCAGTAGAGGATAGTTCAGTTCAGTACATTAGAGTATAATGCAGTACAGTATAGTTCAGTAGGGTATAGTGCAGTACAGTATAGTTCAGTAGAGTATAGTGCAGTACATTATAGTGTACTCAACCGGTGTGCTCTACAACTATACCTTACTTTACTGTACTCTACTGTGCTGTCCAAACGTGTGGATCCAACTGTGTTTTGTGACTACTATGATTTCCCATTGTAGCAAATTCAATTGCAGAAATTCTGTTACTGATTTGATAACGGGATTTCGAGTTGTAATCACTTAATAATTCATAAACAAAATGTCAGTAAAAACATTATAGCTATGTGGATGTTTGGTAACGGAATTTCAAGTCACAAGGGAATGTTTTCTTAAACTTACAGAAGGCAGAAACACTTCTCCAAAACGAAATATAAGTGTTGATTTTAGGAGTCTTTACTTCAACATTGTTGTGTTTTAATGTATTTCTAATAACTTTTAATACTTTTTCTGGTAGATGTTTTCTAAGACCCCTTTTCCAACTGTTTGACCAGAAATCAAAGCCTTTGCATATTCCTAATTTTTAGGATGGAAAATGGTTGAAACGTATATATACAAACACGCACCTTCATTTTTCACAAATATAGACTTCACATGTTGGTGATCATGGGTCCTTTTAACATGGAAATGACCCTATACATATTTATGTTCGTTACATTAGTTAGTACACAGTTGCTACCATGCTGTGTTTTCATGTGTTGCTGCCATGCTGTTGTCTTAGGTCTCTCTTTTTGTAAGGTTGTGTTTGGTCCTATATTTTTATTTATTTTTAATCGCAGCCCCCGTCCCCGCAGGCGGCCTTTTGGTATGCCGTCAATGTAAATAAGAATTTGTTCTTAACCGACTTACCTAGTTAAATAAAAGTTATATTAAAATAAAACGTATTTCAAAGGCAGCACATGCTCATTTCTTAAAGTAGTTCTGGCACATGTCATCTCTTCAGAGGAGGAAGTAAGCAAACACGTGGTAAAATACATTAACTACAGTAGCTAGCTATAATTCTAAAATAGGATCAGATTTCTTTGTATACTGATGACTGTCAAATCATGTTGTCAGATGCTTTGAACTTGACGTCTTTCTGGTGAAATGTGGTTATAATTTTGTTTTAAGAAAGATGCCTCACAATCACAAGGGACACTCCTATATAGGCTTGATTAAATATAGAGATTGCTTGTAAATACCAATCTAATATATAACAATCTAGCTATATAAAGATAACTAATCATACAACAACATTATATGACGACAATGACAGCAACTCACTTTCAAATGCCTGCAAGAACAACTCATGATCGGCTTGAACCAGTTCCATTTTCGGCTTCTTGGCTGCAGGCACCACAACTGCAGTTGTTTGGTGGTGGTAGACACGGCCGTTCGCTCTGCCGCCACCGGTACCAACGTATCCCACAACCGGACTCGATACGTTGTTGCCGCCGTCAGAAGAACCGTGCTTCTGGGGAGACATGGCCCAGGAAATACAAAAATGTCCCAGGTATATTCCAAATATGGAAGAAAAAAAATATCAGGTCCTTTGTCAAAACAAAGAGAGTAACGTTACCAAAAACGAGCAAGCTGAAACTAGCCAGGCGGTGTTAGCCAGCGAAGTTAGCTAGCTATCTTCTTCTTCTTGTCAATTTCATGCAATAAACATTAGACTTGTTGTAGAAATGCATTGTTTGTTGGCTAGAAAACAGTTCGTCAGAGAAACAATTTCGATTAAATCGCAAGGACGCACGAAATTAGAGAAGTTAGCAAGCACCCGGCACGTTCACCTAGCTATGTCTGTGTAGCTATGTTTCCTACTGAACATCAGTTAGCTAGCTTGTTAGCTGGACCTGCTGAATCGCTGTAGATATCACAACAAATAAGGTGAGTTGGAAAGATGCCATGAAAGAATGCTAGCTAAGATAGCCGCTATGTCGGTTTGGTAAAGCTACAAAACTCTACGCAAATTAACCATTTAGTACAATTTTCCTGAGAGCTTCTACGGAACAGTCAAATTGACCGTTTTTTTCCTCCCACATATCAGGCATAAACTCCCTGAACTCAACAATTCAAATGGTGACTTGAAAGCAACCGCCCTCACAGATCCTAGCCGAATCAGAGGGGTTGTTTAGAGAAGTGAGAGTTGTGATTGGTGCGAATCATCACGGGTCGGCAGTTGACGTTCGGTAGAGAAACGTTTGCCATTCACACGCAGTCGTCACTAGTTACCAGAGCCACAAAGTCAGAAGGCCCGCCTACTCGACCAATCAGATGAGCGAGTGTGATGACGCATTTTCCGTTTCGCGGGAAATGCCTCATTTTCGAAATGGCGTATCTGGAGTTCAAGTTTGAGGGCCAATGGTGCTTTCAAGACAACTGGGAAAAGTGACGTCAGTGATTTTCGGGTCGGAAAGTCGAAGCTCAAGAAAAGATGTAAGAGTTCCCGACTTGGATGACCGTTCAAAGCTGTTTTTTTTCCAAGTCAGAGATCGTTTTTTTCTCTCAACTTCCCAGTTGACAACGTCACTAAAATTCATAACATTGAGAAAGGCAACAAGTTTTGGGGAAAAAATTAGATGGTAGCTAACTTTTGCTACTCTCATCTAAAATGAGCTAGCTAGCTAGCATAAATAGTGATGGGAAACCAATACTTTTCTGAAGCCTTTGGGGCTTTCACCAAATCATGCTGAAAAAAACATTAATTATGCGAATCTTTTAGCAATAGGCACATTAATGACATCTGCTGGTCAGCAATAAAAAGCAGCGTTTGATGTTCATGTAGACTTCATAGGCTTCCTTTTGGCTTCCCTGTGGCTCAGTTGGTAGAGCATGGTGTTTGCAACGCCAGGGTTGTGGGTTCGATTCCCATGGGGGGTCAGTACGAAAGAAATGTATGCATTCACTACTGTAAGTTGCTCTGGATAAGAGCGTCTGCTAAATGACTAAAATGTAGATGTTTTTCCCACAATATTCATCAAATCTCTCTGGCACAGTGGCTAGTTGTGGGGTCTTAGTAGCCTACTATCAGTTACCATACAGGTTTGTACCTTCCATTATGCTTCCCTTTTTTGCTATTAAAAACAGTGACTCTATGGAATTATTTAGGATGCTTAAGGTAGAAGCTTATACTTGACTAAATACAAATAATTGTTTGAACAACAATGTGCTGAAAGTGTTTTGTGACATAAAACAATTTTCTAAATAATATGCCTTGGCTGGGATTCGACACCATTCCTTGGTTATGGTCCCTGAGACCCAGACTCCACCTGCGGAGCTACCGTTCAGGTGATGCTACATGGAAAAACTCCTATCTACATTGTAAGTTGTCCAGTAGAGATTGGTGTTTTTGAGGAGTATTTTTCTCTGCTCACACAGGAGTAATAAAGGCTAAGAGGACAATTTATTTTATATGAATACCTTTCTAAATTGTGATTTATCAGGTGGTGCTGCAGCACCCTCAGCACCCCTACTTCCTGCGGCTATGCCTACAAGCCTTTCATTTTAATAGTAATATATCATACCTTTAACAGAAGCTGCCTTTGGCAGGGAAACAACTCAGTTGAGAGAGTAAAAGTCTCCCATTCAATGGTGTTCCCTTTCAAGAAGGAACATTGGTGATTTACCCAATACATTACTGGGAGGTGGTCTACCCAATACATTACTGGGAGGTGGTCTACCCAATACATTACTGGGAGGTGGTCTACCCAATACATTACTGGGAGGTGGTCAACCCAATACACTACTGGGAGGTGGTCTACCCAATACATTACTGGGAGGTGGTCTACCCAATACATTACTGGGAGGTGGTCAACCCAATACATTACTGGGAGGTGGTCTACCCAATACATTACTGGGAGGTGGTCTACCCAATACATTACTCTGAGGTGGTCTACCCAATACATTACTGGGAGGTGGTCTACCCAATACATTACTGGGAGGTGGTCTACCCAATACATTACTGGGAGGTGGTCTACCCAATACATTACTGGGAGGTGGTCAACCCAATACATTACTGGGAGGTGGTCTACCCAATACATTACTGGGAGGTGGTCTACCCAATACATTACTGGGAGGTGGTCAACCCAATACACTACTGGGAGGTGGTCTACCCAATACACTACTGGGAGGTGGTCAACCCAATACACTACTGGGAGGTGGTCTACCCAATACATTACTGGGAGGTGGTCAACCCAATACACTACTGGGAGGTGGTCTACCCAATACATTACTGGGAGGTGGTCAACCCAATACACTACTGGGAGGTGGTCTACCCAATACATTACTGGGAGGTGGTCTACCCAATACATTACTGGGAGGTGGTCTACCCAATACATTACTCTGAGGTGGTCTACCCAATACATTACTGGGAGGTGGTCTACCCAATACATTACTGGGAGGTGGTCTACCCAATACATTACTGGGAGGTGGTCTACCTAATACATTACTGGGAGGTGGTCTACCCAATACATTACTCTGAGGTGGTCTACCCAATACATTACTGGGAGGTGGTCTACCCAATACATTACTGGGAGGTGGTCTACCTAATACATTACTCTGAGGTGGTCTACCCAATACATTACTGGGAGGTGGTCTACCCAATACATTACTGGGAGGTGGTCTACCCAATACATTACTGGGAGGTGGTCTACCCAATACATTACTGGGAGGTGGTCTACCCAATACATTACTGGGAGGTGGTCTACCCAATACATTACTCTGAGGTGGTCTACCCAATACATTACTGGGTGGTGGTCTACCCAATACATTACTGGGAGGTGGTCTACCCAATACATTACTGGGAGGTGGTCTACCCAATACATTACTCTGAGGTGGTCTACCCAATACATTATTGGGAGGTGGTCTACCCAATACATTACTGGCAGGTGGTCTACCCAATACATTACTGGGAGGTGGTCTACCTAATACATTACTCTGAGGTGGTCTACCCAATACATTACTGGGAGGTGGTCTACCCAATACATTACTCTGAGGTGGTCTACCCAATACATTACTGGGAGGTGGTCTACCTAATACATTACTGGGAGGTGGTCTACCTAATACATTACTCTGAGGTGGTCTACCTAATACATTACTCTGAGGTGGTCTACCCAATACATTACTGGGAGGTGGTCAAGACTATGACAGGGGCCTCCAACCCTGTTCCTGGAGTGCTAGCCTCCTGTAGGTTTTCACTCCAACCCTGTTCCTGGAGTTCTACCCTCCTGTAGGTTTTCACTCCAACCCTGTTCCTGGAGTGCTACCCTCCTGTAGGTTTTCACTCCAACCCTGTTCCTGGAGTGCTACCTTCCTGTAGGTTTTCACTCCAACCCTGTTCCTGGAGTACTACCCTCCTGTAGGTTTTCACTCCAACCCTGTTCCTGGAGTGCTACCTTCCTGTAGGTTTTCACTCCAACCCTGTTCCTGGAGTACTACCCTCCTATAGGTTTTCACTCCAACCCTGTTCCTGGAGTGCTACCCTCCTGTAGGTTTTCACTCCAACCCTGTTCCTGGAGTGCTACCCTCCTGTAGGTTTTCACTCCAACCCTGTTCCTGGAGTGCTACCCTCCTGTAGGTTTTCACTCCAACCCTGTTTCTGGAAAACCTACAGGTCAGTATCTCAGTGACGTCATTACAACCAGCTATGACCACTGGCATGGCACCCAACTTTCAAAGGAATTACAAATCATCGTTTTCACATGATAAACTAATACTTCAAATACATTAAGGGGGAAAGAATAGTGCAGAGTTAATCACATTATTTATTAACCTGACATTAATACCTTTTGTTCACATAGAAACCAACAACCAGGTAGTGATTCAGCAAAATACACAAAGTAGCACTTGAGTTGACAACAATGGCCAACAGACATGATAATAGACAACCAGGTAGACAGTTAACTGATCCAACAATGATAAAAGCATGATTTAAAAGGAGATGTTATGACATACAAATACAGAGAAAACTGTTAAAGGTGTCATCGACATGGAAACGTGTAAAAATGTTTAACCTGGACAGTAACTTAAAAAGGTGTTATCTTTCTCTTACACGGAAGGTTTCAGACAGTTTAAGTCTAGTCCTGGGCTAAACATTTTTTTTAATTAATGGAGATTCTCCATTGACCAGGCTTTTTATTCTAGAACTAGGCTTAATCTCTGTCCGGGAAAGCGGTTTATAATGTTTAGTCCCAACAGTGTCATTATTATGTAGGCTTATTCTACAGTGACATGGACGGAAGCCATGTTTCACAAATCCCTTTCGGCAATATAAAGTACCAAAATGAATCAATCACATTCAATGGATGATAGTTTTAAATTAAACAAGTGGCCTGAGTTAGCCTGGCCCTAGATCTGTTTGTATGGTCTTGCCCACTCCTACGGTCATTATGGTCATTGTTGGCAAGACAGCACAAACAGATCAGGGACCAGGCTAGACGTCAGTATCCACACAGTAGCAAAATACAGTGTTTTCTGATCACAGCCAGTCATGATAGACTGGTCCCAGATCTGTTTGTGCTATCATGTCAATTCCATGTTTGGCATGGCAAGGAGTTGACACAATAGCACAAACAGATCTGGGACCAGGCTACAGTCATCACGGCACTCAGACTGAAGAACCCCTCTCCAGCTACCCTCAGCTCCCAGACTTCCTCTCAATCCCGTTCCAAGTAACGGCAGAGTGACGAACGAGACTTGGAGGGATGACTACTCCAACAAGCTCTGATAGAGCCTTTGCACTGTATACCAGGGCTACTTTCCACCAAGAAGCTTCCACAAGCAACTCCTCATGGTCTCCTGAGCTCGTCTTCCAATAGTAGTGCTTTGATGAAACAGAATCCTATACCTACCCAGTTGTCATACCTATTCAGACCGTTCTTTGATGGTCAGGGCCGAGGGGAAGGACTAGGGAGGGATTGAAGACTGTCTGTTGAGCTCCAGTAGTAGTAGTAGTGATGTGATGATCCAGCGTTACACTGCTTATACCTATCAAGACCCTTCAGATCTGCCAACACCCAAGGGTTAGGGCCAAGGTCATTATGGTATGCTAGGTGGCGTCACTCCTACACGATGCCCCGTCCCTAAACTGACAGTCATCGCATGACATGACATAAGACAATGGGGAGGGTTAGGCAGTGATTTGGGACTGGCTGTTAGTCTGGTGAGTTGCCAATGCTATCCGTAATGCAGTCCTTAGGTCTGGAGTATCTAGGACTGTCTCATCTCCCATCTCCGCTGGAGTAGGGTGAAGTTGCCCCTAGATGCTGATGTTGGGTCAGTTTAGTATTTTCCCCACCACTGGTTACAGATAGGATTGAGGGAGGGGGAAATGATCCAAGATCTGTACATAGGGGAAACTTTCCCCCGGGGCCACCTCACTGACTGAATACAACCATGGCTTCAGTGTTTTCTCCACAGTATGTAGGTCATGAGGAGGACGAGGCCTGCGGACAGGGCTGCTATGACACACTGGTGGATGGTGAGGACGCTCTCCAGGTTGCCGATGCGTTCCTCCATGGCACTGGTGTGGAAGTAGTCATAGACCCCGGCCCCGATGCTCCACACGGCCCACACAGCATCCACGATCAGGGGCATGGTAGGTCGTCAGAGGGGCTGAGGCTGGGGACCCAGGGGTGTCACAGGGGTGGGACTTCAGGGTCTCTCGAGCTTCAAGGGTTTAACCTACACCTGGGACATGGAGGCGTGGAAGATCAGTGACGGCTTGGGACAGGGCTGGGGTGTCAGTTCAGATTTATAGGCTTCCTCACCTGCAAAGGAATGGTTGGGAATGTAGCTTTACCAGGTTATATAGATGCAATATTATGAATATATTACAGAATATGAAATTCAGTTACGGTAAGTAACATAGGTAGGCTACTCTGTTGTATCTAAATGAGAACTAGCATGGTCAAAAAGTGAAACGCACACACTTATGATCTTATAGAACACATTTCACTGCCCTGATTCAGGGAACCTGAATAATACTGTATGTTCCACGGAACACACGTAGAACTTAGCCTGAGCTTTGAAACAAAGCTAACAACATTGTAATGTTATTGTAGCTAGCTAACAACATTGTAATGTTATTGTAGCTAGCTAACAACATTGTCTTGTTATTGTAGCTAGCTAACAACATCGTAATGTTATTGTAGCTAGCTAACAACATCGTCATGTTATTGTAGCTAGCTAACAACATCGTAATGTTATTGTAGCTAGCTAACAACATTGTAATGTTATTGTAGCTAGTTAACAACATTGTAATGTTATTGTAGCTAGTTAACAACATCGTAATGTTATTGTAGCTAGCTAACAACATTGTAATGTTATTGTAGTTAGTTAACAACATTGTAATGTTATTGTAGTTAGTTAACAACATTGTAATGTTATTGTAGCTAGTTAACAACATTGTAATGTTATTGTAGCTAGCTAACAACATCGTCATGTTATTGTAGCTAGCTAACAACATTGTAATGTTATTGTAGTTAGTTAACAACATTGTAATGTTATTGTAGCTAGTTAACAACATTGTAATGTTATTGTAGTTAGTTAACAACATTGTAATGTTATTGTAGCTAGCTAACAACATTGTAATGTTATTGTAGCTAGTTAACAACATTGTAATGTTATTGTAGTTGGCTAACAACATTGCAACTTGTTACAGTGCGGTGCATATAACATCAGACAAAGATTATTATTAGGCCCATATGTATTCGAACAACATTCCATGAATTTGCGACCTTCGGTGACCACTTTTGACAATGACACCGGTACAGAACTGGATGTACTGTATTGATCTCATATGGTTAGCTGGCTAGCGTAAGAGATTTTTTTTAGTTAGCCAGCTACATCTTTGCTGAGATAGGAACATAACTAGGACTTACCAAAATGACCGAAGCGCACAGGTTAAAATGAGACACGCTTGCAATCTGCATCCAAGTTCTTTATCTAGCTATAAATCACATAATCGTCAACATATAACGTTTGATGCTCGAGATACCAAACCGGGCTAGCAACATGATCCTTAGCTTAGTCACCCACTACATCCGGGTGCAGTGCTACATTCAGGAACACATGGACAGGGCGTGTCCTGAATAGCGTCATAAAATGGATCACTGCTGTTAATAAACACAATACGTATCGTGTATCATCATCATCATATTTTGCTTTCTAGCGACTAAAGTCACATTTTGAAAACGACCCATGTAGCTAACTTTCAGTAGCTAGCTACCAATGTCAGTTTTAGCTAAGCTTAGCTAAGTGGTCAACTGTAAGATGACATGGTGTGTCTGGTTTGGAGATGTATGTTTCAGATTGCTCGTCATAAAAACTTGTTACTATCGATAACTATATTTGTGTCATCCATAACATTTTCCAATCGGACTCAGTCAATTGGCATGAAAAAGGTTTGAAAACTCATATTTTTCTCTCGCACTATTACCAGGCGCGGTGGCCAAGTGGTAAGGCGTCGGTCTCGTAAACCGAAGATCGCGGGCTCGATCCCCGTCCGTGCCTCGGAAACGAAGTCCATTGTGGACACATTTTTAAACCGGACAGTTCCAACGTGATACTTCATGGTGATATTTGATATATATTTCAAACTCAACATAAAGTTAATGTGGTGATAAAACGTTTAAATCTCAACAATGTACAACCCAAAAGTTATATGCTAAGACTTCTCATACATAAATGGTGTTCATCAAGACAATACATTGGAGATATCCAGGTTAAACAGGTTCAGAGCTACACAAAATCTAGGAGAAATCAAGTTTAAATAGTTTAACAGCTAAAAATCTTAAACTTTTATTTCAGACGTTTATTTGGCACATAATGACCACCAGTCGGCGCTCCAACTACAATAGTGTGGAAAGACCAGATAAGTTGCCCAATGAGATTTTATATACAGATCAGATGAGAGATCAGCCATCATACAACGACACATGGATGAAAGAAACAAAAACTAGACTAAAGAATGAGTTCTGTCTATCTTTGTAAATATATGGTTAGGCAAATCAACATTATAAGTTTATATTTTACTCAGAAACTTGATAAATCCTTATGGTATACGAAAACCTCGTTGTTCTGATTATTGTTTGGGCAGAGGAAGGTACAATAGTAAGTTATTCTCCACACTTTTACATACGAGAGTGCAGAGCCAAACCTTTCCATTTGGTGGCAATGGTTACTGCAAGATCTCAACTGTCTCCAGGACTGTGTTCTTCTGGAGTGGCGCTCGCATGGAGCTCGACATACCTACTGCCGAGTCACCACCACCTAGAATTCCATTTTAGGGAGGGCCTGAAAAGGAGGCTCGCACTACGCGGCCCACACAGCACAGCCAGAGCCACTAGGTTTGGGATACTGTCTCTAGGTGCTGCACGGGACGATCGGTCAGTACACACACAGAGAGAGGGAGAGAGATCAGGTGGGTTTATTTTCCCCCGGGCAACGTTACCGGTCTGGGACACACTGTAGCCTACTGCTTCTTTGTTCAGGAATAACTTTAGGAAAATATTCAACTGTCTTTGGAGAGATGGGCCTATGTTCCATGCCGATAGAGGCAATTTCTGTAATCTGTTTCGTGTCTGACTGTGGACAATTAAACCTGCTTTTTGGAGGATAACATATACATTTTTCTTAAAGGATTTTACTCATAACATGAAAGTTGTATGGGGATTGCGAAAGGGAACCCTGGTTGTGGGCTCTAGAACACAACAAGTATCCCCTCGTGTTCCAACTGTGCGCTTTGGAGAGTGCCCAACCTGTGCAAGGATGACGCGCACGTGGTGTGGTCTACTGGCGCTATGATCGATAGGTGTACATGATGGGTAAATTTGTGAGGATTTTTTTTTTTTTACTGTAGTTAACTCTTTCCCTTACCCTAAATACTTTTGAGCTACAAAGAGACCAGGCCAATTTCTCTCTCACCTGAACGCTGAACTGTGAGAGCAAGACGGTTCACTTGAGGACAACAAGGTAATTTCAGTGGATAGATTAGCATAATGCAGATTGATAATTGTCTTTGCTCCACAACAATAGTTTTACGTTCAAAGCAATTTTACAGCTTTTTTTTAACCCGTTTTGAATTAATAAATCAATTCTTAGTACTACATTAAAGTAGACAAATACATCTTCTACGGGATCCAGAGGGGTTCAGCGGTCTAAGCCACTGCATCTCCGTGCTAGAGATGTCACTACAGACCGTGGTTCGATTCCAGGCTGTATCACAACCAGCTGTGATTATACAAATAAAAATAAAGGAGGACCAAGGCACTCTTCATATAACTAATTAAAATGCCTTTATTTGTATAGCTTGTTCAATGGAAACAAAGATTAAAACATTAGTTTAACCTTAGTTTTTAATCAGAGTTTGTAATCTTTGCATTGAACATGCTATACAAATAAAGGCATTTAAATTAATTATATGAAGAGTGCCTTGGTCCTCCTTTCTATTTGATGACAAAATGTACCCCTTTTACCAAAGAGCCCCTTCTGTCTACCAAAACCTACTATTGTGTACCTTAGTACCTTCTGTCTACCAAAACCTCCTATTGTGTACCTTAGAACCTTCTCTCTACCAAAACCTCCTATTGTGTACCTTAGTACCTTCTGTCTACCAAAACCTACTATTGTGTACCTTAGTACCTTCTGTCTACCAAAACCTCCTATTGTGTACCTTAGAACCTTCTCTCTACCAAAACCTCCTATTGTGTACCTTAGTACCTTCTGTCTACCAAAACCTACTATTGTGTACCTTAGTACCCTCTGTCTACCAAAACCTCCTATTGTGTACCTTAGTACCTTCTGTCTACCAAAACCTCCTATTGTGTACCTTAGAACCTTCTCTCTACCAAAACCTCCTATTGTGTACCTTAGTACCTTCTGTCTACCAAAACCTACTATTGTGTACCTTAGTACCTTCTGTCATCCAAAACCTCCTATTGTGTACCTTAGTACCTTCTGTCTACCAAAACCTCCTATTGTGTACCTTAGTACCTTCTGTCTACCAAAACCTACTATTGTGTACCTTAGTACCTTCTGTCTACCAAAACCTACTATTGTGTACCTTAGTACCCTCTGTCTACCTAAACCTACTATTGTGTACCTTAGTACCTTCTGTCTACCAAAACCTCCTATTGTGTACCTTAGTACCCTCTGTCTACCAAAACCTACTATTGTGTACCTTAGTACCTTCTGTCATCCAAAACCTCCTATTGTGTACCTTAGTACCCTCTGTCTACCTAAACCTACTATTGTGTACCTTAGTACCTTCTGTCTACCAAAACCTCCTATTGTGTACCTTAGTACCTTCTGTCTACCAAAACCTACTATTGTGTACCTTAGCTTCCCTTCCTTCTCTTTTCTACATCATCTATATCATTTAATTCAGTAAATAGATCATTAGTGTGTTTCACTACTAGCCATGTTTTAGCCATTGTTCCATTGGTCCTGGTGTGTTAGAGGGTGGGTCTTTGTTTGCAAGGTGAGTAGTGTACTCTTATCTCAACTGGCCTACAAAGTCCCAGTTTCTGGCCCGCAAGATCACCCAGTTCATCTGAACATGTATAGCCACAATGTGACACCCCTGGAGTAGTTTAGGGGTCAAGTGCCTTGCTCGAGGGTACAACGGCAGGAGATGGCATACTAGGATACCTAGAATCCCACCAAATGTTTTTCCTGTCTGACTTGGGATTCAAATCGGAATCCCTGTGTGTGTGCGAGCACGTAGGTGTGTGTGCGTGTGTGTGTGTGTGTGTGTATGACTGTGTGTGTGCACCCGCGTGGTGCTTCTGCCCCAGGTCCTGAATGTTTAGCTGAAAACGTCAGTGACTATATCTGTGTGTGATCCTCACCAACAGCTTCATAGTTCTCACACCTAGTCTAGAAATGCTTGATTAGTTTGCAATAAAAGCCTCCACACACACACACACACACGTCCCCGCACGCAGGGTGCTAAACCCATCAGGATGTTTTCTCATTGACATTACTCATGTTTTAAAATAGATCACCACAGGCAGGCTGAGGGAATGTGTGATTTATGACGGACTACGTTATCTCCAATATTAGGATGTCACTCATACAGTCGGCATATACTGAGGATATTACTAAGTTGTTGATTTGATGACATATGGTTCGTCCCAAATTGCACCCTATTCCCTAGTGTTCTACTATTGAACAGGAACCTATACGGCCCAAAATCGCACCCTATTCCCTATGTACCTTGGTCAAACATAGTGCACTATAGAGAATAGGTTGCCATTCCAGACACAGACATATAGTATACACTGGGTTGAAGTTGTCACAAGGTAGTTGTTGATTTGAGGACGGTGCAGTAGGTTATTTAAAGGGCCAGTGCGGTTCTCTGACCAGGGATCACAATAATGAACATGGTTATGGTTTGGAATGTTAGTGCAGTAAACAGAAAAAAAAGAGAAAAAAACCCGGAATAACTTTCACCTGTTGGAAACTTTTTTAAGGCGTATTCTTCGTCTGACTTTGTCAAGTAGAGAAGAGATGTTCAGAAAGAAGGATATAATAATAATAAACATTCACATTTTACAATTAAATCCTATAATTTAATTTTCCTTTATTAGATTATGCTAATTAAATTAACATATTTCCCTTGAGAGTGGGAAGTTTTTTTCTTTCTGAATAATGTTATTTTGTTATTCTGAATAATGACTATTTAGTTATTTTCATCATTGTATGTAACCACTATGGACCTGTACCAAGTCCACTCATACCAAAAGACTAAGAAATGGGACCCAGTGTCTCTATGCTTGGCACTAAACATAAACAACCTCTTAAGGATTGGACCCTTTTTTTAAATTTTTGCCTGAAATGACATACCCAAGTCTAACTTCCTGTAGCTCAGGAACTGAAGCAAGGATATGCATATTATTGATACCATTTGAAAGTAAACACTTTGAAGTTTGTGGAAATGTGAAATTAATGTAGGAGAATATAACACATTAGATCTGGTAAAAGATAATACAAAGAAAAAATATGGCTATTTATTTTTGTACCATCTTTGAAATGCAAGAGAAAGGCCACAATGTACTATTCCAGTTTAGGTGCAATTTAGATTTTGGCCACTAGATGGCAGCAGTGTAAGTGCAACGGTTTAGACTGATTCAATGAAGCATTGCATTTCTGTTCAAAATGCTGTATCAAGTCTTGCGAAATGTGTCTAATTCATTTATTGCTACATTTTCAAATACATAACTGAACAATCTCCTCAAACAATAGCATGGTATTCTTTCACTGTAATATCTACTGTAAATTGGACTGTATAGTTAGATTAACAAGACATTAAGCTTTCTGCCCATATCAGATATGTCTATGCCCTGGGAAATGTTCTTGTTACTTACAACCTCATGCTAATCACATTAACGCATGTTAGCTCAACCGTCCCGGGGGGGGGGGGGGGTCACCGATCCCATAGAGGTTAAGGAGGCAGATTGGGGATAAGGCTCTGCAATAGACTAGCGTCCCGTCCAGGCTGTGTACATCAAGCTGCCTCACGTTTACATGTCCAAAGCTTATTACTTTGCTTTAAGACCTGTACAATGGGTTCTGTGCAGCTGTCACCTATACAGTCTAGAGTACGTTGAGGAAGGAAGACAGAAAGGGAGGAAGGAAAGAAGGTTGGAACTAGTGCCTTGCTCTAGGGAGTTTTCCTAGCCACCGTGCTTCTACACTTTCATTGCTTGCTGTGTGAGGTTTTAGGCTGGGTTTCTGTACAGCACTTTGTGACATCAGCTGATGTCAGAAGGGCTTTATAAATACATTTGATTTGATTGCTCTAACGGAGTCAAAGCCGTAATTCAATCCGATCACGCCTTGTCCACAATGCACAGCGTTTTAAAGACAATGTTCCCTCATTAGCAGAGAACACAATTATGGTAAACACTGCATATGTTGGCTCAATCAGGAAATTACATGTAAATGTAGCGTTGTCCAAATTGAATCCCAGCCTTAGACTGATGTATCGAGTGGAGAGGTAGGGAGCATGGGTCTAGGGAACATGCTGAGGTAGCTAGTAAAGTGGTAGGGAGCAAGGCTCTAGGGAACATGCTGATGTAGCTAGTGGAGAGGTAGGGAACAAGGGTCTAGGGAACATGCTGATGTAGCTAGTAGAGAGGTACATTTACATTACATTTAAGTCATTTAGCAGACGCTCTTATCCAGAGCGACTTACAAATTGGTGCATTCACCTTATGATATCCAGTGGAACAACCACTTTACAATAGTGCATCTAAATCTTTTAAGGGGGGGGGGGTTAGAAGGATTACTTTATCCTATCCTAGGTATTCCTTAAAGAGGTGGGGTTTCAGGTGTCTCCGGAAGGTGGTGATTGACTCCGCTGTCCTGGCGTCGTGAGGGAGCTTGTTCCACCATTGGGGTGCCAGAGCAGCGAACAGTTTTGACTGGGCTGAGCGGGAACTGTGCTTCCTCAGAGGTAGGGGGGCCAGCAGGCCAGAGGTGGATGAACGCAGTGCCCTTGTTTGGGTGTAGGGCCTGATCAGAGCCTGAAGGTATGGAGGTGCCGTTCCCTTCACAACTCCGTAGGCAATCACCATGGTCTTGTAGCGGATGCGAGCTTCAACTGGAAGCCAGTGGAGAGAGCGGAGGAGCGGGGTGACGTGAGAGAACTTGGGAAGGTTGAACACCAGACGGGCTGCGGCGTTCTGGATGAGTTGTAGGGGTTTAATGGCACAGGCAGGGAGCCCAGCCAACAGCGAGTTGCAGTAATCCAGACGGGAGATGACAAGTGCCTGGATTAGGACCTGCGCCGCTTCCTGTGTGAGGCAGGGTCGTACTCTGCGAATGTTGTAGAGCATGAACCTACAGGATCGGGTCACCGCCTTGATGTTAGTGGAGAATGACAGGGTGTTGTCCAGGATCACGCCAAGGTTCTTAGCACTCTGGGAGGAGGACACAAGGGAGTTGTCAACCGTGATGGCGAGATCATGGAACGGGCAGTCCTTCCCCGGGAGGAAGACCAGCTCCGTCTTGCCGAGGTTCAGCTTGAGCTGGTGATCCGTCATCCACACTGATATGTCTGACAGACATGCAGAGATGCGATTCGCCGCCTGGTTATCAGAAGGGGGAAAGGAGAAGATTAATTGTGTGTCGTCTGCATAGCAATGATAGGAGAGACCATGTGAGGATATGACAGAGCCAAGTGACTTGGTGTATAGCGAGAATAGGAGAGGGCCTAGAACCGAGCCCTGGGGGACACCAGTGGTGAGAGCGCATGGTGCGGAGACAGATTCTCGCCACGCCACCTGGTAGGAGCGACCTGTCAGGTAGGACGCAATCCAAGCGTGGGCCGCGCCGGAGATGCCCAACTCGGAGAGGGTGGAGAGGAGGATCTGATGGTTCACAGTATCAAAGGCAGCAGATAGGTCTAGAAGGATGAGAGCAGAGGAGAGAGAGTTAGCTTTAGCAGTGCGGAGAGCCTCCGTGACACAGAGAAGAGCAGTCTCAGTTGAATGCCCAGTCTTGAAACCTGACTGATTAGGATCAAGAAGGTCATTCTGAGAGAGATAGCAGGAGAGCTGGCCAAGGACGGCACGTTCAAGAGTTTTGGAGAGAAAAGAAAGAAGGGATACTGGTCTGTAGTTGTTGACATCGGAGGGATCGAGTGTAGGTTTTTTTCAGAAGGGGTGCAACTCTTGCTCTCTTGAAGACGGAAGGGACGTAGCCAGTGGTCAAGGATGAGTTGATGAGCGAGGTGAGGAAGGGGAGAAGGTCTCCGGAAATGGTCTGGAGAAGAGAGGAGGGGATAGGGTCAAGTGGGCAGGTTGTTGGGCGGCCGGCCGTCACAAGACGCGAGATTTCATCTGGAGAGAGAGGGGAGAAAGAGATCAAAGCACAGGGTAGGGCAGTGTGAGCAGAACCAGCGGTGTCGTTTGACTTAGCAAACGAGGATCGGATATCGTCAACCTTCTTTTCAAAATGGTTGACGAAGTCATCCGCAGAGAGGGAGGAGGGGGGGGGGAGGGGGAGGAGGATTCAGGAGGGAGGAGAAGGTAGCAAAGAGCTTCCTAGGGTTAGAGGCAGATGCTTGGAATTTAGAGTGGTAGAAAGTGGCTTTAGCAGCAGAGACAGAAGAGGAGAATGTAGAGAGGAGGGAGTGAAAGGATGCCAGGTCCGCAGGGAGGCGAGTTTTCCTCCATTTCCGCTCGGCTGCCCGGAGCCCTGTTCTGTGAGCTCGTAGTGAGTCGTCGAGCCACGGAGCAGGAGGGGAGGACCGAGCCGGCCTGGAGGATAGGGGACAGAGAAAATCAAAGGATGCAGAAAGGGAGGAGAGGAGGGTTGAGGAGGCAGAATCAGGAGATAGGTTGGAGAAGGTTTGAGCAGAGGGAAGAGATGATAGGATGGAAGAGGAGAGAGTAGCGGGAGAGAGAGAGCGAAGGTTGGGACGGCGCAATACCATCCGAGTAGGGGCAGAGTGAGAAGTGTTGGATGAGAGCAAGAGGGAAAAGGATACAAGGTAGTGGTCGGAGATTTGGAGGGGAGTTGCAATGAGATTAGTGGAAGAACAGCATCTAGTAAAGATGAGGTCAAGCGTATTGCCTGCCTTGTGAGTAGGGGGGGAAGGTGAGAGGGTGAGGTCAAAAGAGGAGAGGAGTGGAAAGAAGGAGGCAGAGAGGAATGAGTCAAAGGTAGACGTGGGGAGGTTAAAGTCACCCAGAACTGTGAGAGGTGAGCCATCCTCAGGAAAGGAACTTATCAAGGCGTCAAGCTCATTGATGAACTCTCCAAGGGAACCTGGAGGGCGATAAATGATAGGATGCTAAGCTTGAAAGGGCTGGTAACTGTGACAGCATGGAATTCAAATGAGGAGATAGACAGATGGGTCAGGGGAGAAAGAGAGAATGTCCACTTGGGAGAGATGAGGATTCCAGTGCCACCACCCCGCTGGCTCGATGCTCTAGGGGTATGCGAGAACACGTGGGCAGACGAAGAGAGAGCAGTAGGAGTAGCAGTGTTATCTGTGGTAATCCATGTTTCCGTCAGCGCCAGGAAGTCTAGGGACTGGAGGGTAGCATAGGCTGAGATGAACTCAGCCTTGTTGGCTGCAGACCGGCAGTTCCAGAGGCTGCCGGAGACCTGGAACTCCACGTGGGTCGTGCGCGCTGGGACCACCAGGTTAGAGTGGCAGCGGCCACGCGGTGTGAAGCGTTTGTATGGCCTGTGCAGAGAGGAGAGAACAGGGATAGACAGACACATAGTTGACAAGCTACTGAAGTGTTGTTTCTTGTATTATTGTCTCTTGTGTCTTTAGAGAACTGTTTCACTTTGATATCCTTTTTCTTCTGTCTTGATTTTCTCTTTCTTTTCTTCTGTTAACTAGATATTCTTTGTTGTTCTTCGTTAGCTAGCTAGCTTCTTCCAAAAGAGTCCCTAGCAACTGCTTAGCAACTGGTAAACAATTCAGCTAGCTAAGATAACTACAATTTTATGAAAAATAGTTATTTTTCAAAAGCCTATCTTCTTTGTTTTTTGCTTGTTTTTTCTCCTATTCAGTCTTGCAGTTTTCTTTTGCTTTTTTCCGATGTACTTCACTCTAAAAACCATGTAAATTTCAATATTTGTAGGAGCTCATTTTTCAGCTGCTGCTGCTCAAATTGGAGTTCCGATGATAGTAGTAGATGATAGGTAGGGAGCAAGGGTCTAGGGAACATGCTGATGTAGCTAGTAGAGAGGTAGGGAGCAAGGGTCTAGGGAACATGCTGATGTAGCTAGTAGAGAGGTAGGGAACAAGGGTCTAGGGAACATGCTGAGGTAGCTAGTAGAGTGGTAGGGAGCAAGGCTCTAGGGAACATGCTGATGTAGCTCTGGTCTGGTCCATTACCTCTCTAACAACATGGATACAGGTCCAGGCAGAGACTGGACCACGAGTGTCCCAAATTGCACCCTATACAGTCCTCTGCATTACTTCTGTGTCACGACTTCCGCCGAAGTCGGTCCCTCTCCTTGTTCGGGTGGCGTTCGGCGGTCGACGTCACCGGCGTTCTAGCCACCGTCGATCCACTTTTCATTTTCCATTTGTTCTGTCTTTGTCTTATCACACCTGGCTTCACTAACCAATCACTTGTTTATTATTTAACCCTCTGTTTCCCATGTTGTATTTGTGAGTGATTGTTATTCGTTACGTGGATTATTGTCAGGCGTTGCACTTTTGTTTTAGACCGTGTTTTTGGCACTTGTATGTGTTATGTGCTGTCAGTTGGTAACCGGTATTAAAGTGCGCCTGTTTATATTACTCCGCTCTCCTGCACTTGACTTCGCCTCCCATATACACACATTACAGAATCACTCACCTGAAGAATGGAGTCAGCAGGAGCAGACGCCCTCCCAGTTACAGTGGAGGAGCGTGTTCAGCAGCACGCGACCATGTTGCAACGTCTGGGCACAGCCATGGATCGCGTGCTGCAGACTATGGATTGTTGGGAGAGAGGAGGAGGTTTTTCAGCGCCTCCACCTACAACAGGTCCCACTGTCCACCCCTCTTTCACCTGGTCCCAGCGGGATTCGACTCGCGCTCCGGAGGGAGTATGATGGGACGGCTGCTGGATGCCAGGGTTTTCTACTACAGCTGGAGCTCTACCTGGCGACCGTCCACCCGGCTCCTTCGTGGCGTGAGAGTGCGCGGGACGGAACAACAGGGCCCTGATCGATCACTACAGGTGCAGTCTGCGCGAGGACGTCGGGAGTTGGCCTGCCGAGACACAACCCTCACATTGGACTAGCTGGTGGACCTGTCCATCCGGCTGGACAACCTCCTGACTTCCCGCGGACATCCGGATCGGGACCTGTCAGTTCCATCCCCCAGCAACTCCGCTCCGACGCCCATGGAGCTGGGAGGTGGTGTGATTAGGGCGACCGGAGGAGGGGTCATTCCCTGCACCATCTGTGGCCGCAGAGGGCACACTGCTGGTCGGTGCTGGGGGGTTCCTCAGGGAGTCGAGGGAGCAGGCAGGGCACTATCGTGTCACCCCAGGTGAGTCGGCACCAGGCTCACCCAGAGCCCCCTGTTGCTCACATGTATGTGTTTGTTTCATTTCCTGAGTTTTCCCCGCATTCCCAGCATAAGGCGCAAGTAGATTCAGGCGCAGCTGGTATTTTATTGACCGTTCATTTGCTCATAGTTTAGGGATTCCCCTTGTTCCTGCGATAAATCTCCAGCACTTCCCAGGGGTCACGTGTATCCTCTGTCACAGGAGGAGACGGTGGCTATGGAAACATATGTCTCCGAATCCCTGGGGCAGGGATACATTCGGCCCTCCACTTCACCTGCCTCCTCAAGTTTATTTTTTGTGAAGAAGAAGGATGGGGGTCTGTGCCACTGTATTGACTATCGAGGGATCAATCAGATCACTATGAGGAACAGCTACCCGCTGCCTCTCATCGCCAGTATGATAGAGTTAATGCACGGGGCGCGCTTCTTCACAAAATTGGATCTCAGGAGCGCTTACAACCTGGTGCATATCCAGGAGGGGGACGAGTGGAAAACGGCATTTAGAACCACCTCAGGGCACTATGAGTACCTCGTCATGCCGTACGGGTTGATGAATGCTCCATCGGTCTTCCAGGCCTTTGTTGACAAGATTTTCCGGGACCTGCACGGGCAGGGTGTAGTGGTGTACATTGATGACATTCTGATATACTCCGCTACACACGCCGAGCATGTGTCCCTGGTGCACAGAGTGCTTGGTCGACTGTTGGAGCATGACCTGTACGTCAAGGCTGAGAAATGTCTGTTCTTCCAACAGTCTGTTTACGTCAGGGGTGGAGATGGAGAGTGACCGCATTTCAGCCATGCGTAATTGGCCAACTCCCACCACGGTAAAGGAAGTGCAGCGGTTTCTGGGGTTTGCCAACTACTACCGGAGGTTTATCTGGGGCTTTGGTAAGGTAGCAGCTCCCATTACCTCACTGCTGAAGGGGGACTGGTGCGACTGCAGTGGTTGGCTGAGGCGGACAGGGCTTTTGGTCACCTGAAGGCTCTGTTTACCTCGGCTCCCGTGCTGGCTCATCTGGATCCCTCTTTGGCGTTCATAGCGGAGGTGGACATGTCCGAGGCTGGGATAGGAGCCGTGCTCTCTCAGCGCTCGGGCACGCCACCAAAGCTCCGCCCCTGTGCTTTCTTTTCGAAGAAGCTGAGCCCGGCGGAGTGAAACTATGATGTGGGGGACCGGGAGCTGTTGGCTGTTGTCAAGGCTCTGAAGGCGTGGAGACATTGGCTTGAAGGGGCTAAACACCCTTTTCTCATCTGGACTGACCACCGCAATCTGGAGTACATCCGGGCGGCACGGAGACAGAACCCTCGCCAGGCAAGGTGGGCTATTTTCTTTACCCATTTTGTTTTCACTCTATCCTACAGACCAGGTTCCCAGAACGCTAAGGCAGACGCACTGTCCCGGATGTATGACACAGAAGAGCGGTCCATGGATCCCACTCCCATTCTCCCGGCCTCTTGCCTGGTGGAACCGGTGGTGTGGGAGCTGGACGTGGACATCGTTATGCACAGAGCCCACTCCCCCCCAGTGTCCAGCTGGGCGCCTGTACGTTCCGTCTGCTATCCGCAACCGTCTCATCTATTGGACCCACACGTCACCCTCCTCTGGTCATACTGGCATTGGTCGGACGGTGCGTTGCCTTAGTGGGAAGTACTGGTGGTCCACCTTAGCCAAGGACGTGAGGGTTTATGTTTCCTCCTGCTCGTTGTGCACCCAGTGCAAGGCTCCCAGGCACCTGCCCAGAGGGAAGTTACAACCCCTACCCGTTCCACAACGGCCGTGGTCGCACCTGTCGGTGGACTTCCTGACGGATCTTCCTCCCTCACAGGGCAACACCACGATCCTGGTCGTTGTGGATCGGTTTTCTAAGTCAGGTGGTTGTTACTGGTCATCTGGGGGTAACAGAGTCTAGGTGAATGGTTAGGTGGTTGTTACTGGTCATCTGGGGTAACAGAGTCTAGGTGAATGGTTAGGTGGTTGTTAGTGGTCATCTGGGGGTAACAGAGTCTAGGTGAATGGTTAGGTGGTTGTTAGTGGTCATCTGGGGGTAACAGAGTCTAGGTGAATGGTTAGGTGGTTGTTACTGGTCATCTGGGGGTAACAGAGTCTAGGTGAATGGTTAGGTGGTTGTTAGTGGTCATCTGGGGTCCTGAGTCTCGGGGTCTTAGGAGGTTACTGCCAATGATGGATGGCTAGTCAGAATCTGGCCCAATGTTGTTCTGAGGCTGCCAATGTTATTGACCTACAGTGAGTGTTTTCATTTAAGACTGATGCTAAATGAGGTAGAAAGGGTTTCTTCTTACTGTGAGAACATGGTTGAACCCATTCACCCTCTTTTTAAACAGCCCCTGCTGGAATCCCAGCACGCCAACCCTAACTAACACAGGTCATTTTTTATAAGAGCAATTTATAAACCTCTGGCATGCACTCTGGAGCGGGGGGAGAGTAAGTACTCTCTATCCTCTCTCTCTCTCTACACTGTCTTTTTCTCCTCTCTCTCTACTCTGTGTTTCTCTCCACTCTCTCTCTCTTTCTCTACTCTGTCTTTCTCTCCTCTGTCTTTCTCTCCACTCTCTCTCTCTACACTCTCTCTCTACACTCTCTTGCTCTCTCGCTCTCTCTACTGGAAGCAGGGTATGAAAAGAGAAAGAGTGGAAGAGAGAAGAGAAGCCAAAAGACGGCAAGAAAAGTAAGGGGCTTTTAGGGGCAGCTGTGTTTTATTAACCCAGTCATAATGCCCCTAAAAATCCTTATTGCTCTTGCACTTTCCAGCAGCAACAGGTCTCTGTGGATTGGTACTGCATAGCCTTACTGTAACGTTGTAGTGATGTAGTATTTGTATGTGTATGGATTCCCATTAGTTCCTGCCAAGGCAGCAGCTACTCTTCCTGGGTTTATTATGGATTCCCATTAGTTCCTGCCAAGGCAGCAGCTACTCTTCCTGGGGTTTATTATGGATTCCCATTAGTTCCTGCCAAGGCAGCAGCTACTCTTCCTGGGGTTTATTATGGATCCCCATTAGTTCCTGCCAAGGCAGCAGCTACTCATCCTGGGGTTTATTATGGATCCCCATTAGTTCCTGCCAAGGCAGCAGCTACTTTTCCTGGGTTTATTATGGATCCTATTAGTTCCTGCCAAGTCAGCAGCTACTCTTCCTGGGGTTTATTATGGATCCCCATTAGTTCCTGCCAAGGCAGCAGCTACTCTTCCTGGGGTTTATTATGGATTCCCATTAGTTCCTGCCAAGGCAGCAGCTACTCTTCCTGGGGTTTATTATGGATCTTCATTAGTTCCTGCCAAGGCAGCAGCTACTCTTCCTGGGGTTTATTATAGATCCCCATTAGTTCCTGCCGAGGTAGCAGCTACTCTTCCTGGGGTTTATTATGGATCCCCATTAGTTCCTGCCAAGGCAGCAGCTACTCTTCCTGGGGTTTATTATGGATCCCCATTAGTTCCTGCCAAGGCAGCAGCTACTCTTCCTGGGGTTTATTATGGATCCCCATTAGTTCCTGCCAAGGCAGCAGCTACTCTTCCTGGGGTTTATTATGGATCCCCATTAGTTCCTGCCAAGGCAGCAGCTACTCTTCCTGGGGTTTATTATGGATCCCCATTAGTTCCTTCCAAGGCAGCAGCTACTCTTCTGGGGGCCAGAAAAATTAAGCCAGTTATACAATTTAAAAAAACATGACAATGCAGTCATAACAGATTTCACAACACACTAAGGGTGTGTCCTCAGGACACTACTCCACTACCACATATCTACAACACAACATCCACGGGTACATGTTATCCTGTGTTTGTATACATGTTTGTGTTGCTTCACAATCCCAGTTGTTCCATAAGGTGTATTTTTATCTTCTTTTATTTGATCTGATTCTAGTACTGGCATCAGTTACCTGATGTGGAATAGAGTTCCATGTAGTCATGGCTTTATGTAGTACTGTGCACCTTGGATAGTCTGTTCTGGACTTGGGGATTGTGAAGAGACCTCTGGTGGCATGTCTTGTGGGGTATGCATGGGTGTCTGAGCTGTGGGCTAATCGTTTAAACAGACAGCACGGTGCTTCAACATGTCAATACCTCTCACAAATACAAGTAGTGATGAAGTCAATCTCTCCTCCACTTTGAGCCAGAAGAGCTTGACATGCATATTATTAATATTAGCTCTCAGTGTACATCCAAGGGCCAGCCGTGCTGCCCTGTTCTGAGCCAATTGCAATTTATCTAAGTCCCTCTTTGTGGTACCTGACTACACAACTTTTTCTGTTCCACACTCACTTTACTGAATTCAACATTTCAATGCTTGTCTTTCATAATTTGGTCAGATATACTTGGATGTGTAGTGTCAGCGTTTGTTGCTGGCATGTCATGCCTAAATTTGCTAATCTTGCCAATTAAAAAAATATTAAAGTTGTTGGCAATATCAGTGGGTTTTGTGATGAATGAGCATCTGATTCAATGAATGATGGAGCTGAGTTTGCCTTTTTGCTCAAAATGTCATTTAAGGTGCTCCAAAGCTTTATACTATCATTCTTTGTCATTTGTCTGTTTCATAGTGTAGTGTAATGCTGTCCCCTTACACACTTCCTGCAGTATTCAGATCCTATCATATGCTCTAGTTATTTCTCTCTCTCTCACACACACACCCACACACTTACACACCCACACGTTATTAATATTTGCCATAGGAAACAATATCAAGATGGATAGATCCATATTCCATACTGTTACTTTTCTGGATGGTTTTTACACAATGGCTGTATTATATAGACTAGAAGTAAACGTTCCCACGTTCCTCTGCTGTGATCCGGGAGCATGTGGGATTACTCAATGGATCATTCCCCATCTCATATCGCCTTTCTTTTCATTACTGTTTTCATTACTCTCCCTCTCTCTCTCTCTCCCCCCTCTCTTTCCCTCTCTCTCCCCCTCCTCTCTCTCTCTCTCTGCCCCTCTCTCTCCCTCTCTCCCTCTCCCTCTCCCACTCTCTCTCCCCCTCTCTCTCTCTCCCCCCTCTCTTTCCCTCTCTCTCCCCCTCCTCTCTCTCTCTCTCCGCCCCTCTCTCTCCCTCTCTCCCTCTCCCTCTCCCACTCTCTCTCCCCCTCTCTCTCTCTCCCCCCTCTCTTTCCCTCTCTCTCCCCCTCCTCTCTCTCTCTCTCCCACTCTCTCTCCCCCTCTCTCTCTCTCCCCCCCTCTCTTTCCCTCTCTCTCCCCCTCCTCTCTCTCTCTCTCCGCCCGTCTCTCTCCCTCTCTCCCTCTCCCACTCTCTCTCCCCCTCTCTCCCCCCCTCTCTCTCCCTCTCTCTCCCCCCTCTCTCCCTCTCCCTCTCTCTCCCCCCCTCTCTCCCCCTCCTCTCTCTCTCCGCCCCTCTCTCTCCCTCTCCCACTCTCTCCCCCCTCTCTCTCTCCCTCTCGCTCCCCTCCTCTGTCTCCGCCCCTCTCTCTCCCTCTCCCACTCTCTCTCCCCCTCTCTCTCTCCCCCTCTCTCTCTCCCTCTCTCTCTCTCCCTCTCCCTCTCTCTCCCCCTCCTCTCTCTCTCCCTCTCCCACTCTCTCCCCCCTCTCTCTCTCCCCCCCTCTTTCTCTCCCCCCTCTCTCCCTCTCTCTCCCTCTCTCTCTCCCCCCTCTCTCTCCCTCTCTCTCTCCCCCCTCTCTCCCTCTCTCACTCTCTCCCCCCCTCTCTCTCTCCCACTCTCTCCCCCCCTCTCTCTCTCCCCCTCTCTCACTCTCCCCCCTCTCTCCCTCTCTCCCTTTCCCACTCCCACTCTTTCCCCCCTCTCTCTCCCCCCTCTCTCTCTCCCCCTTTCCCTCTCCCACATGGAAACTGCTCCTAGTGGAACCAGATTAACGACACTAAATGTCACACGGAATCATCACTGGGCCAAAATGAGAATGGGCATGACTTCTCCTTTCTATTCTACTGCGGTATTAATCCCCTGTAACTCATCCTTACTTTCTATCCTACTGCGGTATTAATCCCCTGTAACTCATCCTTACTTTCTATCCTACTGCGGTATTAATCCCCTGTAACTCATCCTTACTTTCTATCCTACTGCGGTATTAATCCCCTGTAACTCATCTTTACTTTCTATCCTACTGCGGTATTAATCCCCTGTAACTCACCCTTACTTTCTATCCTACTGTGGTATTAATCCCCTGTAACTCACCCTTACTTTCTATCCTACTGTGGTGTTAATCCCCTGTAACTCACCCTTACTTTCTATCCTACTGTGGTATTAATCCCCTGTAACTCACCCTTACTTTCTATCCTACTGTGGTATTAATCCCCTGTAACTCACCCTTACTTTCTATCCTACTGTGGTGTTAATCCCCTGTAACTCAGCTTTACAGGGGATTAATACAACACAGCTCTGTTCCCTGTCTGTCTGGAACTCTCTCTCTCTATCCTGTCCTAGAGAACATGAATGTAGCTCAGTATGGCTCTTTGCTTGCCTGCCTGCCTGCCTGCCTGCCTGCCTGCCTGCCTGCCTGCCTGCCTGCCTGCCTGCCTGCCTGCCTGCCTGCCTGCCTGCCTGCCTGCCTGCCTGCCTGCCTGCCTGCCTACCTGCCTGCCTGTCTAACTGCCTGCCTGCCTGCCTGCCTGCCTGCCTGCCTGCCTGCCTGCCTATCTGTTTGTCTGTCTGTCTGCCTACCTGCCTGCCTGTCTGCCTACCTGTCTGTCTAACTGCCTGTCTGCCTACCTGCGTGTCTGCCTGTCTGTATGTCTGTCTACCTACCTGCCTGTCTGCCTACCTGCCTGTCTGTCTACCTGCCTGTCTGCCTACCCGCCTGTCTGTCTGCGTGCGTGTGTATGATGTGCCCAAAACTTTGCCAAGAAAAGAGGGACACCTGGCTGGCCAATCAGGATGCTTCGTATTGGTTTTCCATTTTAACTTTTGGAGTGACAGTTTGACATTCTGAGAGTGGGTCAGACGAGGTTTACAGCTCCAACTCCAAGCCCCTGAAAAAGCTTAGAGGGCTCAAAATGCAGTCAGGATTTCCCTGTCAGCCCAGTCTTCATCTTATTGTCAGGGTGAAAGGTCATGCACATACTCATGTTTGAAGAGGATATATAAAGCACTGATCATATTTTCCTAACTTTTCATTTCATTTTCTGTGGAAATGTTTTACTGGACAGTGGATCTCAGTGGATCTCTATCGATGGACTCGTATTTACATTAATCAATCTGAAAAAAACAACTGCAGTTGCGATTTGAACCTAAAAGTAATAAAGTAATGTGTTTTTTAATTGTAAGTGTGTCCCATCTACTTTTCTTGATATATAGTGTGTGTCTCAGTGTGTGTGTCTCAGTGTGTGTGTCTCAGTGTGTGTGTGTGTTTGTCTGTGTGTGTGTCTCAGTGTGTGTCTCTGTGTGTGTGTGTGTGTGTGTGTGTGTGTGTGTGTGTGTGTGTGTGTGTGTGTGTGTGTGTGTGTGTGTGTGTGTGTGTGTGTGTGTGTGTTATTGATAATGTAAGGTTGAATGGTGTTTGCCAATAGTCCATGTAGGTGTAGGTCTTAATAGAGTAGGTTAGGCTGTGACACACACACTCTCACACACTCTCTCTCTCTCTCACACACACACACACACAGCTGAGGAGCAGGTAGCTAGAACCCCTTTCAGTGTGTTGTATTACAGTCTTCTCAGAACTCACTCAGGGAAGACAGCTCCAATAGGTGTGTGTGTGTTGTATTAATAACAGTCTTCTCAGAACTCACTCAGGGAAGACAGCTCCAATAGGAGTGTGTGTGTTGTATTAATAACAGTCTTCTCAGAACTCACTCAGGGAAGACAGCTCCAATAGGAGTGTGTGTGTTGTATTAATAACAGTCTTCTCAGAACTCACTCAGGGAAGACAGCTCCAATAGGAGTGTGTGTGTTGTATTAATAACAGTCTTCTCAGAACTCACTCAGGGAAGACAGCTCCAATAGGAGTGTGTGTGTTGTATTAATAACAGTCTTCTCAGAACTCACTCAGGGAAGACAGCTCCAATAGGAGTGTGTGTGTTGTATTAATAACAGTCTTCTCAGAACTCACTCAGGGAAGACAGCTCCAATAGGTGTGCGTGTCACCAAAAACATAACCAGCTCTCTCTCTCTCTCTCTCTCTCTCTGTCGTTCTGTGTCAGAGTGGCTATAGAGGCCATTCCCTTTTCCCTGGAATGTGTTGATACATTTTTTTGTCAGAGTGTTTTCTAGCAGACTGTTACCAATTAGCAAGCAACAAGACAAGGCTCATTCTAATACTAGCAGCAGAAACAGAACCACTGATTCTGGCAACAGGGAAAGCTGCTCTGCTGAGCAAGCAAACATAGACAGAACAGACCAGAAAAGAACAAAACAAAACAGACCAGAACGACAGTGGATTTTGCACGCGCATACACACACACACACACACACACACACACACACACACACACACACACACACACACACACACACACACACACACACACACCCCTGATAGGGTCCCAGTCAGCACTAATAAGCAGGGGCTTGTTAACGGTGTCAGGCCCCAATAAGAGGCACCCAGGGCTGGCCTGACAGATACTGGACATGCCTGGCTAATTTAGGCTCCATGGTTCATCATCCAAAACATCCTCTCTCTTCTCTCCCTCTCTCCTTTCTCTCCTCTCCTCCCTCTACTTTCTCCATTCTCTCTGTCCCCTCTCCTCCCTCCTTCTCTTCCTATCTCCTCTCCTCTGTTTCCTGTAATACCATTCCTCTGTTGAAGTTATTATCATGATTGACCTGGTTAGTGTATCTTTTGGTCATTGGATTTTGAGTGTAACATGGAAAAGGAAAAAAGGCAAAGGACAGAAAATGACACATTTTATTTGTTTTTGTTTAATCTGAAGTAAACAGACCTCAGAACCCATACGTTTTGCCCAGGAGTGAGGCCCAGACCTCAGAACCCATACGTTTTGCCCAGGAGTGAGGCCCAGACAGGGGAACCCATACGTTTTGCCCAGGAGTGAGGCCCAGACAGGGGAACCCATACGTTTTGCCCAGGAGTGAGGCCCAGACAGGGGAACCCATACGTTTTGCCCAGGAGTGAGGCCCAGACAGGGGTGCCTCGAGTGGGGGTTACCTGCTCTGTCCCCCTTTTTTGGGGCTCACTGGGCCTGTGGTGTGTGGAGGGCTAACTGAGACCTGGGGCTGGGTGACTGACTGGGTGAGAGATACACACTGTCCCCTGTTCTACCTGGGGCTGGGTGACTGACTGGGTGAGATACACACTGTCCCCTGTTCTACCTGGGGCTGGGTGACTGACTGGGTGAGAGATACACTGTCCCCTGTTCTCCCTGGGGCTGGGTGACTGACTGGGTGAGAGATACACTGTCCCCTGTTCTCCCTGGGGCTGGGTGACTGACTGGGTGAGAGATACACTGTCCCCTGTTCTCCCTGGGGCTGGGTGACTGACTGGGTGAGAGATACACTGTCCCCTGTTCTACCTGGGGCTGGGTGACTGACTGGGTGAGAGATACACTGTCCCCTGTTCTCCCTGGGGCTGGGTGACTGACTGGGTGAGAGATACACTGTCCCCTGTTCTCCCTGGGGCTGGGTGACTGACTGGGTGAGAGATACACTGTCCCCTGTTCTCCCTGGGACTGGGTGACTGACTGGGTGAGAGATACACTGTCCCCTGTTCTCCCTGGGGCTGGGTGACTGACTGGGTGAGAGATACACACTGTCCACTGTTCTCCCTGGGGCTGGGTGACTGACTGGGTGAGAGATACACTGTCCACTGTTCTCCCTGGGGCTGGGTGACTGACTGGGTGAGAGATACACACTGTCCACTGTTCTCCCTGGGGCTGGGTGACTGACTGGGTGAGAGATACACTGTCCACTGTTCTCCCTGGGGCTGGGTGACTGACTGGGTGAGAGATACACTGTCCACTGTTCTCCCTGGAGCTGGGTGACTGACTGGGTGAGAGATACACACTGTCCACTGTTCTCCCTGGGGCTGGGTGACTGACTGGGTGAGAGATACACTGTCCACTGTTCTCCCTGGGGCTGGGTGACTGACTGGGTGAGAGATACACACTGTCCACTGTTCTCCCTGGGGCTGGGTGACTGACTGGGTGAGAGATACACTGTCCACTGTTCTCCCTGGGGCTGGGTGACTGACTGGGTGAGAGATACACTGTCCCCTGTTCTCCCTGGGGCTGGGTGACTGACTGGGTGAGAGATACACTGTCCCCTGTTCTCCCTGGGGCTGGGTGACTGACTGGGTGAGAGATACACTGTCCACTGTTCTCCCTGGGGCTGGGTGACTGACTGGGTGAGAGGTACACTGTCCCCTGTTCTCCCTGGGGCTGGGTGACTGACTGGGTGAGAGATACACTGTCCACTGTTCTCCCTGGGGCTGGGTGACTGACTGGGTGAGAGGTACACTGTCCACTGTTCTCCCTGGGGCTGGGTGACTGACTGGGTGAGAGATACACACTGTCCCCTGTTCTCCCTGGGGCTGGGTGACTGACTGGGTGAGAGATACACTGTCCACTGTTCTCCCTGGAGCTGGGTGACTGACTGGGTGAGAGATACACTGTCCACTGTTCTCCCTGGGGCTGGGTGACTGACTGGGTGAGAGGTACACTGTCCCCTGTTCTCCCTGGGGCTGGGTGACTGACTGGGTGAGAGATACACTGTCCACTGTTCTCCCTGGGGCTGGGTGACTGACTGGGTGAGAGATACACTGTCCCCTGTTCTCCCTGGGGCTGGGTGACTGACTGGGTGAGAGATACACTGTCCACTGTTCTCCCTGGGGCTGGGTGACTGACTGGGTGAGAGATACACTGTCCACTGTTCTCCCTGGGGCTGGGTGACTGACTGGGTGAGAGATACACTGTCCACTGTTCTCCCTGGGGCTGGGTGACTGACTGGGTGAGAGATACACTGTCCCCTGTTCTCCCTGGGGCTGGGTGACTGACTGGGTGAGAGATACACACTGTCCCCTGTTCTCCCTGGGGCTGGGTGACTGACTGGGTGAGAGATACACACTGTCCACTGTTCTCCCTGGGGCTGGGTGACTGACTGGGTGAGAGATACACACTGTCCACTGTTCTCCCTGGGGCTGGGTGACTGACTGGGTGAGAGATACACTGTCCCCTGTTCTCCCTGGGGCTGGGTGACTGACTGGGTGAGAGATACACACTGTCCACTGTTCTCCCTGGGGCTGGGTGACTGACTGGGTGAGAGATACACTGTCCCCTGTTCTCCCTGGGGCTGGGTGACTGACTGGGTGAGAGATACACACTGTCCACTGTTCTCCCTGGGGCTGGGTGACTGACTGGGTGAGAGATACACTGTCCCCTGTTCTCCCTGGGGCTGGGTGACTGACTGGGTGAGAGATACACACTGTCCACTGTTCTCCCTGGGGCTGGGTGACTGACTGGGTGAGAGATACAATGTCCACTGTTCTCCCTGGAGCTGGGTGACTGACTGGGTGAGAGATACAATGTCCACTGTTCTCTCTGGGGCTGGGTGACTGACTGGGTGACTGACTGGGTGAGAGATACAATGTCCCCTGTTCTCCCTGGGGCTGGGTGACTGACTGGGTGAGAGGTACACACTGTCCCCTGTTCTACCTGGGGCTGGGTGACTGACTGGGTGAGAGATACAATGTCCACTGTTCTCCCTGGGGCTGGGTGACTGACTGGGTGAGAGGTACACACTGTCCACTGTTCTCCCTGGGGCTGGGTGACTGACTGGGTGAGAGATACAATGTCCACTGTTCTCCCTGGGGCTGGGTGACTGACTGGGTGAGAGATACAATGTCCCCTGTTCTCCCTGGGGCTGGGTGACTGACTGGGTGAGAGGTACACACTGTCCCCTGTTCTACCTGGGGCTGGGTGACTGACTGGGTGAGAGATACAATGTCCACTGTTCTCCCTGGGGCTGGGTGACTGACTGGGTGAGAGATACACAATGTCCACTGTTCTCCCTGGAGCTGGGTGACTGACTGGGTGAGAGATACAATGTCCACTGTTCTCCCTGGGGCTGGGTGACTGACTGGGTGAGAGGTACACACTGTCCACTGTTCTCCCTGGAGCTGGGTGACTGACTGGGTGAGAGATACAATGTCCACTGTTCTCCCTGGGGCTGGGTGACTGACTGGGTGAGAGATACAATGTCCCCTGTTCTCCCTGGGGCTGGGTGACTGACTGGGTGAGAGATACACACTGTCCACTGTTCTCCCTGGGGCTGGGTGACTGACTGGGTGAGAGATACAATGTCCACTGTTCTCTCTGGGGCTGGGTGACTGACTGGGTGAGAGATACAATGTCCACTGTTCTCCCTGGGGCTGGGTGACTGACTGGGTGAGAGATACACAATGTCCCCTGTTCTCCCTGGGGCTGGGTGACTGACTGGGTGAGAGATACACAATGTCCCCTGTTCTCCCTGGGGCTGGGTGACTGACTGGGTGAGAGATACACACTGTCCACTGTTCTCCCTGGAGCTGGATAAGTTCTTTCCCCAATCAATTCTATAGGTGGGTTACCAGGTCCCTGTGGTTAAACTGCTGTAAAACGATCGGGGGCCCCTGGTGCTCTCTCCCCATCCTGCTCGGTTACCAGGTGTCATGACTTCCGCCGAAGTCGGTCCCTCTCCTTGTTCGGGCGACATTCGGCGGTCGACGTCACCAGCCTTCTAGCCATCGCCGATCCACTTTTCATTTTCCATTTGTTTTGTCCTTGTCTTACACACCTGGTTTCAATCCCCCAATTACTTGTTCATTATTTAACCCTCTGTTTCCCCATGTTTGTTTGTGAGTGATTGTTTATTGTACTGTGGTCCGTTATTGTGGCCTTGGATTTATTTGACGTGTATTGTGATTACTGTTGAGTAAAATTGCGTACATTACTCATATTTGCTGTCCTGCGCCTGACTCTCTACACCAGCTACACACAGACGCATTACAGAATCACTCACCACCAAATGGAGTCAGCAGGAGCAGACGGCCCCCCTTTGGCAGTCGAAGGAGCGCGTCCAGCAGCACGCGACCATGTTGCAACGTCTGGGCACCGCCATGGATCGCGCGCTGCAGACGATGGATAGATGGGAGAGAGAAGGAGGTCTTCCAACGCCTCCACCAGCCCCACTACAGCAGGCCCCACTGTCCACCCCTCCTTCACCCGGTCCCAGCGGGATTCGGCTCGCGCTCCCGAGGGAGTATGATGGGACGGCTGCCGGATGCCAGGGGTTCCTACTCAAGCTGGAGCTCTACCTGGCGACCGTCCACCCGGCTCCTTTGGGACGTGAGAGTGTGTCCGCCCTCGTCTCCTGCCTCTCAGGCAAAGCCCTGGAGTGGGCCAACGCCGTATGGAGTGAGGGAGACGCGGTGTTGGATCATTACGCAGAGTTCACCCTCCGTTTTTGGGCAGTTTTCGACCACCCGCCTGAGGGTCGAGCAGTGGGTGAACGTCTGTTCCACCAAAGGCAGGGGATGAGGAGCGCGCAGGATTTTGCTTTGGACTTCCGGACCCTGGCCGCCAACGCGGGATGGAACGACAGGGCCCTGATCGATCACTACCGGTGCAGTCTGCGCGAGGACGTCCGTCGGGAGTTGGCCTGCCGAAACCCTCACGTTGGACCAGCTGGTGGACCTGTCCATCCGGCTGGACAACCTGCTGGCTACCCGCGGACGTCCAGATCGGGGCCTGTCAGTTCCATCCCCCAGCAACTCCGCTCCGACGCCCATGGAGCTGGGAGGTGGTGTGATTAGGGCGACCGGAGGAGGGGTCATTCCCTGCACCATCTGTGGCCGCAGAGGGTACACTGCTGGTCGGTGCTGGGGGGGGGGGGTTCTTCAGGGAGTCGAGGCAGCAGGCAGGGCACTATCGTGTCACTCCAGGTGAGTCGGCACCAGGCTCACCCAGAGCCCCCTGTTGCTCACATGTATGCGTTTATTAAATTTCCTGCGTTTTCCCTGCATTCCCAGCATACGGCGCTCGTAGATTCAGGCGCAGCTGGGAATTGTATTGACCGTTCATTTGCCCATAGTTTAGAGATCCCCCTTGTTCCTGTGGATATGCCCTTCCCTGTGCACGCCCTAGATAGTCGACCAGGGCTGATTAGGGAGGCCACCGCTCCACTAGACATGGTTACGCAGGGGGTAACAAGGAGAGAATCAGTCTCTTCCTTATTGATTCTCCTGCGTTTCCCGTGGTGCTGGGCCTACCCTGGTTGGCCTGTCATGACCCCACTATTTCGTGGCAACAGAGGGCTCTCAAGGGATGGTCACGAATGTGCTCAGGGAGGTGTGTAGGGGTTTCCATCGGTGCGACTATGGTGGAAAGTCCAGACCAGGTCTCCACCGTGCGCATCCCCTCAGAATATGCCGATTTGCCTCTCGCCTTCTGTAAGAAGAGGGCGACTCAATTATCACCCCATCGTCGGGGGGATTGTACGATAAATCTCCTGGTAGATGCAGCACTTCCCAGGAGTCACGTGTATCTTCTGTCACAGGAGGAGACGGCGGCTATGGAAACATATGTCTCCGAATCCCTGGGGCAGGGATACATTCGGCCCTCCACTTCACCTGCCTCCTCGAGTTTCTTTTTTGTGAAGAAGAAGGATGGAGGTCTGTGCCCGTGTATTGACTATCAGGGTATCAATCAGATCACTGTGTCCCTGGTGCGCAGGGTGCTTGGTCGACTGTTGGAGCATGACTTGTACGTCAAGGCTGAGAAATGTCTGTTCTTCCAACAGTCCATCTCCTTCCTAGGGTACTGCATTTCCACGCCAGGGGTGGAGATGGAGAGTGACTGCATTTCAGCCGTGCGTAATTGGCCGACTCCCACCACGGTAAAGGAAGTGTAACGGTTTCTGGGGCTTTGGTAAGGTAGCAGCTCCCATTACCTCATGGTGCGACTGCAGTGGTCGGCTGAGGCGGACAGGGCTTTTGGTCACCTGAGGGCTCTGTTTACCTTGGCTCCTGTGCTGGATCATCTGGATCCCTCTTTGGCGTTTATAGTGGAGGTGGATGCGTCCGAGGCTGGGATAGGAGCCGTGCTCTCTCAGCACTCGGGTACGCCACCGAAGCAAAACTATGATGTGGGGGACTGGGAGCTGTTGGCTGTCGTCAAGGCTTTGAAGGCGTGGAGACATTGGCTTGAGGGGGCGAGACACCCTTTTCTCATCTGGACTGACCACCGCAATCTGGAGTACATCCGGGCGGCGAGGAGACTGAACCCTCGCTGCTGCTGGTCCACCTTCGCCAAGGACGTGAGGGTTTATGTTTTCTCCTGCTCGGTGTGCGCCCAGAGCAAGGCTCCCAGGCACCTGCCCAGAGGGAAGTTACAACCCCTGCCCGTTCCACAACGGCCGTGGTCGCACCTGTCGGTGGACTTCCTGACGGATCTTCCTCCCTCACAGGGCAACACCACGATCCTGGTCGTTGTGGATCGGTTTTCTAAGTCCTGCCATCTCCTCCCTTTGCCCGGTCTCCCTATGGCCCTACAGACTGCGGAGGCCCTGTTCACTCACGTCTTCCTGCACAACAGGGTGCCTAAGGACATAGTCTCTGATCGGGGTCCCCAGTTCACGTCCAGGGTCTGGAGGGCGTTCATGGAACGTCTGGGGGTCTCGGTCAGCCCCACCTCAGGTTTTCACCCTGAGAGTAACGGGCAGGTGCAGAGAGTAAACCAGGATGTGGGTAGGTTTCTGCGGTCATATTGCCAGGACCGGCCGGGGGAGTGGGCGGCGTTCATCCCCTGGGCAGAGATGGCGGTCCGGAGAGGGGTACGGTCCGGAGGAGAGATGCTGGGTGCCGGTGGAGGACGTCTAGGACCCTTCGTCCTTGCTGCGGGAGTTCCACCGTCTCCATCCGGATCGCCCTGCACCTCGTCCTCCGGGTCGACCCTGAGGTCGGTGTCGGCGTTCGGCGGTCGACTTCACCGGCCTTCTAGCCATTGCCGATCCACTTTTCATTTTCCATTTGTTTTGTCCTTGTCTTACACACCTGGTTTCAATCCCCCCAATTACTTGTTCATTATTTAACCCTCTGTTCCCCCATGTTTGTTTGTGAGTGATTGTTTATTGTATTGTGGTCCGTTATTGTGGCCTTGGATTTATTTTATGTGTATTGTGATTATTGTTGAGTAGAATTGCGTACATTACTCATATCTGCTGTCCTGCGCCTGACTCATCTACACCAGCTACACACAGGCGCATTACACGAGGTGCATGGTTGGTTTGGTTTAATCAGAATAGTGTGTCGTGAGCCCGTTTTTCTTCTCCAGCGAGGCTGCCTGCCCTGCCCCCCTGAAGAACAGTGTGTATCACTCACCCAGTCAGTCACCCAGCCACAGCTCTAGGCCTCAGTCAGCCCTTCACACACCACAGGACCCACAAAAGGGGGACAGAGCCTACTCTTCCAACTCAGGGAACTTGCCCTCTCCCTTGGCCTGAGAGTCCAGCTTACTCCCTGGACCTCCAGACCTCCACACCTACTCTACCTGGGCAACACCCCCTCTCTGGGCATCAGCCATCACCGCATCTCAGCCACCTCCAGAACCTCACCCACCAGGCGAAACGGTGATTATGGGTTCTGAGGTCTGTTTACTCCACCCCCTACCCCCAAAGGAAAAACAAAAACAATCGTTTTGTCATTATTTAATTTCTGTCCATTTCCGTTTTTCCATCAGAGAGCAAAAACGAAATAACAACTGTTTTTTTTTCTTCCCGTTTCCAAATTAAACTGCAAAATTCAATGACTAAAAGGTACACTGACCAGGATAACAGTGTTTTTCTGTTTCTAATGCTCCCTCCTGATTTAGAACTCCTACAGCATTCCACTGGCAGAAAAATAACCTCCATGGTTCCAGAAACAAAACTGATTAATGTGTGAAAACCCAAAGGACTTCCACCCACAGACAGACTAGGAAAACAACACTGACTTAGTCCTAAACAACACCCTTTTCGTAAACCGTATACTTCTTTTGGCCAGAGCCCTTTGGGCTCTATATAGGGTTCCATTTGGGATGCAACCTCGTAAAGGAAAACAACATACTGATTCACAGCCACCAGGGTGTGTTACTGGAGTAGGACAGTAACCAGGGGTGTTACTGGAGTAGGACAGTAACCAGGGGTGTGTTACTGGACAACGACAGTAACCAGGGGTGTGTTACTGGAGTAGGACAGTAACCAGGGGTGTGTTACTGGAGTACGGCAGTAACCAGGGGTGTGTTACTGGAGTACGACAGTAACCAGGGGTGTGTTACTGGAGTACGACAGTAACCAGGGGTGTGTTACTGGAGTAGGACAGTAACCAGGGGTGTGTTACTGGAGTACGACAGTAACCAGGGGTGTGTTACTGGAGTAGGACAGTAACCAGGGGTGTGTTACTGGAGTACGACAGTAACCAGGGGTGTGTTACTGGAGTAGGACAGTAACCAGGGGTGTGTTACTGGAGTACGACAGTAACCAGGGGTGTGTTACTGGAGGAGGACAGTAACCAGGGGTGTGTTACTGGAGTAGGACAGTAACCAGGGGTGTGTTACTGGAGGAGGACAGTAACCAGGGGTGTGTTACTGGAGTAGGACAGTAACCAGGGGTGTGTTACTGGAGGAGGACAGTAACCAGGGGTGTGTTACTGGTATTTAACTGAGTCCTCTATAGATATAGATCATCCATCTACATTATGGCACAGACAGACAGACAGACATTACTGGGACTGTCCTGTAATTCCCCACTAAACTGCAGCCAAAGAGACATGGGGTTCCATTTGGGATGCAACCTCGTAAAGGAAAACAACATACTGATTCACAGCCACCAGGGTGTGTTACTGGAGTAGGACAGTAACCAGGGGTGTTACTGGAGTACGACAGTAACCAGGGGTGTGTTACTGGAGTACGACAGTAACCAGGGGTGTGTTACTGGAGGAGGACAGTAACCAGGGGTGTGTTACTGGAGTAGGACAGTAACCAGGGGTGTGTTACTGGAGGAGGACAGTAACCAGGGGTGTGTTACTGGAGGAGGACAGTAACCAGGGGTGTGTTACTGGTATTTAACTGAGTCCTCTATAGATATAGATCATCCATCTACATTATGGCACAGACAGACAGACAGACAGACATTACTGGGACTGTCCTGTAATTCCCCACTAAACTGCAGCCAAAGAGACATGGCTTGGGCTGAACACATTTATCAGATTCACACACATCATGTACAAACCTTAACACTGAGACAGAGATGATGGATATTGTTCCTTTACATTCTGCAGCTTTCTATACAGTACACACACACACACACACACACACACACACACACACAGGGCTCTAAATTAAAATTGTTCATTGGTAGCACTGGTGAAATTTAGGAGCACCAGAAAAATGTATTCAGATTCAGTCTATATTGGTCCTATATGAATTCTATGTATTCCTGAAGCCCATGTTGAGTCCTAGACACTAATATGTAACACTGTAAAGACAGTTTATTATCAATGATAAAATGTTGATACGAATACCTGTCATTAAAATTAGTCATTTTTTGAATATTAGGTTTCTACATTGTGTAAAAGCACTATTTTCGTATTGAGATGCATTACATTGAAAATGGTCTACTGTCTCTTTAAAAACGTCAGGTTTGTGATGATGACAAGCCAGAGATCTGTCATTCATTCATTGCTGCTTTGATCATTGATCTCCTGAAGAAGCTGTCCCTCTCTTTCTGTGCCCCAAATGTTTGGAGACAATGGTAAAGTTACCAGGTTGTTAACTAGCTGGCCAATGAGGTAACATGACTGAACAAAGTGTAAACAAATGGTTAATGATGATGTTTTATACTGAACAAAAATATAAACACAACATGTGTAGCTGTCATAAAATAAGTTGTACTCATCCTTGAAAATGTCGTACTGGAGAGAAGAGGACCAAGGCGCAGCGAGACTGTGAATACTCATACTTTAATAGACTCCAGTAAGGCATCCACAGGAAAACAATAACACGACAATAACAGTCTGACTAGGCACACGGCTAAGCACAGAACAATTCCCCACAACCCCAAAGACAAACACACACACCTATATAGGACTTCCAATCAAAGGCAACTATACACACCTGCCTTCAATTGGAAGTCCCAATCATCCACCCAACATTTAACCAACACAAACATGCCACGTCCTGACCCCAAAACTAAAACACTAGCTCCATCTGCTGGTCAGGACGTGACAGTACCCCCCCCCTCAAGGTGCAGACCCCGGAATGCACCTACCAACAAAAAAACCCAACACAAAACCCATAAACAATAACCCTAAAACAATAAGGGAGGGAAGGGAGGGTGGCTGCCGTCACCGACGGCACTGTGCTACACCCTCCCTCCCCAACCCACCAATCCTGGAGGTGGCTCAGGTGCAGGGCGTGGACTTTGCTCCACCGTCGGCGTAGCCCACTTCGGTGGCGCTGCTAGCTGCGCCGGGCAGATGGGCCACTTGGGCTGACCCTGGCAGACGGACCACTCGTGCTGGGCCGGAGGACAGGAGGGCCCCTCGGGCTGGGCCGGGGGACAGGAGGGCCCCTCGGGCTGGGCCGGGGGACAGGAGGGCCCCTCGGGCTGGGCCGGGGGACAGGCTGGCCACTCGGGACGGTCGAGGCAGTCTGGCCACTCGGGACGGTCAGGGCAGTCTGGCCACTCGGGACGGTCAGGGCAGTCTGGCCACTCGGGACGGTCAGGGCAGTCTGGCCACTCCGGCAGGTCAGGGCAGTCTGGCCACTCCGGCAGGTCAGGGCAGTCTGGCCACTCCGGCAGGTCAGGGCAGTCTGGCCACTCCGGCAGGTCAGGGCAGTCTGGCCACTCCGGCAGGTCAGGGCAGTCTGGCCACTCCGGCAGGTCAGGGCAGTCTGGCCACTCCGGCAGGTCAGCGCAGTCTGGCCACTCCGGCAGTTCAGCGCAGTCTGGCCACTCCGGCAGTTCAGCGCAGTCTGGCCACTCCGGCAGTTCAGCGCAGTCTGGCCACTCCGGCAGTTCAGCGCAGTCTGGCCACTCCGGCAGTTCAGCGCAGTCTGGCCACTCCGGCAGTTCAGCGTAGTCTGGCCACTCCGGCAGTTCAGCGCAGTCTGACCTCTCTGGCGACTGTTGACTGGCGGGCAGCTCTGACGACTGTTGACTGGCGGGCAGCTCTGACGACTGTTGACTGGCGGGCAGCTCTGGTGACGACTGTTGACTGGCGGGCAGCTCTGGTGACGACTGTTGACTGGCGGGCAGCTCTGGTGACGACTGTTGACTGGCGGGCAGCTCTGGTGACGACTGTTGACTGGCGGGCAGCTCTGGTGACGACTGTTGACTGGCGGGCAGCTCTGGTGACGACTGTTGACTGGCGGGCAGCTCTGGTGACGACTGTTGACTGGCGGGCAGCTCTGGCGACGACTGTTGACTGGCGGGCAGCTCTGGCGACTGTTGACTGGCGGGCAGCTCTTGCCCCGTCAAACAGCCCTTGTGCCCCCCCCTAAAAAATTCTTGGGGGTGCCTCTCGGTCTCCCTTACCTCGCCAGCCTTCTTCCGCTGCTTGGTCCTTTGTTGGTGGGGAATTCTGTCATAAAATAAGTTGTACTCATCCTTGAAAATGTCGTACTGGAGAGAAGAGGACCAAGGCGCAGCGAGACTGTGAATACTCATACTTTAATAGACTCCAGTAAGGCATCCACAGGAAAACAATAACACGACAATAACAGTCTGACTAGGCACACGGCTAAGCACAGAACAATTCCCCAGGACGTGACAGTAGCTCATTTTGTCGCTGCTAAATCACAAAGATACCAGGTAGCTCATTTAGTCAACCAGTCCCAACCCCATAACAACCAGTCCCAACCCCATAACAACCAGTCCTAACCCCATAACAACCAGTCCTAACCCCATAACAACCAGTCCTAACCCCATAACAACCAGTCCTAACCCCATAACAACCAGTCCCAACCCCATAACAACCAGTCCCAACCCCATAACAACCAGTCCCAACCCCATAACAACCAGTCCCAACCCCATAACAACCAGTCCTAACCCCATAACAACCAGTCCTAACCCCATAACAACCAGTCCTAACCCCATAACAACCAGTCCTAACCCCATAACAACCAGTCCTAACCCCATAACAACCAGTCCTAACCCCATAACAACCAGTCCTAACCCCATAACCACCAGTCCTAACCCCATGACAACCAGTCCTAACCCCATAACAACCAGTCCTAACCCCCATAACAACCAGTCCCAACCCCATAACCACCAGTCCCAACCCCATAACAACCAGTCCTAACCCCATAACAACCAGTCCCAACCTGTAACAACCAGTCCTAACCCCATAAGAACCAGTCCTAACCCCATAAGAACCAGTCCTAACCCCATAACAACCAGTCCTAACCCCATAACCACCAGTCCTAACCCCATAACCACCAGTCCTAACCCCATAACAACCAGTCCTAACCCCATAACAACCAGTCCCAACCCCGTAACAACCAGTCCCAACCCCATGAGTCCTAACCTCATAACAACCAGTCCCAACCCCATAACCACCAGTCCTAACCCCATAACAACCAGTCCTAACCCCATAACAACCAGTCCCAACCCCATAACAACCAGTCCCAACCCCATGAGTCCTAACCTCATAACAACCAGTCCTAACCTCATAACAACCAGTCCTAACCCATAACAACCAGTCCTAACCCCATAAGAACCAGTCCTAACCCCATAACAACCAGTCCCAACCCCATAACAACCAGTCCCAACCCCATAACAACCAGTCCTAACCCCATAACAACCAGTCCCAACCCCATAACAACCAGTCCCAACCCCATAACAACCAGTCCCAACCCCATAACAACCAGTCCTAACCCCATAACAACCAGTCCTAACCCCATAACAACCAGTCCCAACCCCATAACAACCAGTCCCAACCCCATAACAACCAGTCCTAACCCCATAACAACCAGTCCTAACCCCATAACAACCAGTCCTAACCCCATAACAACCAGTCCTAACCCCATAACCACCAGTCCTAACCCCATGACAACCAGTCCTAACCCCATAACAACCAGTCCTAACCCCCATAACAACCAGTCCCAACCCCATAACCACCAGTCCCAACCCCATAACAACCAGTCCTAACCCCATAACAACCAGTCCCAACCTGTAACAACCAGTCCTAACCCCATAAGAACCAGTCCTAACCCCATAACAACCAGTCCTAACCCCATAACCACCAGTCCTAACCCCATAACCACCAGTCCTAACCCCATAACAACCAGTCCTAACCCCCATAACAACCAGTCCCAACCCCGTAACAACCAGTCCTAACCCCATAACAACCAGTCCCAACCCCGTAACAACCAGTCCCAACCCCATGAGACCTAACCTCATAACAACCAGTCCCAACCCCATAACCACCAGTCCTAACCCCATAACAACCAGTCCTAACCCCATAACAACCAGTCCTAACCCCATAACAACCAGTCCTAACCCCATAACAACCAGTCCCATGAGTCCTAACCCCATAACTACCAGTCCTAACCCCATAACCACCAGTCCTAACCCCATAACCACCAGTCCTAACCCCATAACAACCAGTCCTAACCTCATAACAACCAGTCCTAACCCCATAACAACCAGTCCCAACCCCATGATTCCTAACCCCATAACAACCAGTCCCAACCCCATAACAACCAGTCCCAACCCCATGAGTCCTAACCTCATAACAACTAGTCCTAACCCCATAACAGTCCTAACCTCATAACAACCAGTCCTTACCCCATAACAGTCCTAACCCCATAACCAGTCTGTCTTCTATGGCCTAGTTATTGCCTTACATTTACATTTTAGTCATTTAGCAGAAGCTCTTATCCAGAGCGACTTACAGTAGTGAATGCATACATTTCATTTCATGCATTTATTTTTTTATTTTTTTGTACTGGCCCCCCGTGGGAATCGAACCCACAACCCTGGCGTTGCACACACCATGCTTGTCACGTCCTGACCAGTATAGGGGTCTATTTGTTATTGTAGCTTGGTCAGGATGTGGCAGAGGGTATTTGTTTTCATGGGTTTGGGTATATGTTTAGATAAGAGGGATATTTTGTGTAGTGTTTTTTGGGGGATTATTTGTGTGTGTGTATTGTAGTGTGTGTGTATTGTAGCTCTCAATTGTATTGTGGCTCTCAATCAGGAACAGCTGTCCATCGTTGTTCCTGATTGAGAGTCATATTTAGGGAGCTTGTTTTCACCTGTGGTATTGTGGGTAGTTGTTTTTGCACTGCTTGTAGTTATAGCCTGCAAAACTGTTTCTTGTCTCATTTTCTTGTTTTTCCGTGTTTAATAAAATATGATGATGAGCACGCTGCGCCTTGGTCTAATCTATACGACAGTCGTGGCATTGCAAACGCCATGCTCTACCAACTGAGCCACAGGGAAGGCCCTTACCTCCTCATGCCATTTGCACACACTGTATATAAACTTGATTTTTTTTCTATTGTGTTATTGACTGTACACTTGTTTATTCCATGTGTAACTCTGTGTTGTTGTTTGTGTCGCACTGCTTGCTTTATCTTGGCCAGGTCGCAGTTGTAACTTGTTCTCAACTAGCCTACCTGGTTAAATAAAGGTGCATTTCTTTTTTTTTTTTTTTAAACAACCAGTCCTAACCCCATAACCAGTCCCAAACCTATCATAAAATACCAGAAGCAAGGACAAACTCCCTCTATGCCCAGCAGAGGAGCCTGATTTGGGGCATGGACCCTAGAGCCTGAGCACCTTGGTCCTGGAGGATTGGAAGTTCTCCAGACAGAGAGGACCTTTGGAGGCTATCCCAGGGAGAGGGCTCCTCTTGGGGCTGTGGATGAGAGGAAGGCCCCCTGGGGAAGAGGGCACTGGATGACCTGGCAGGGCAGGAATGCCTGGGCTAAAACAGCACACACAAGCGCACGTGCGCACGCACACACACGTAACACAGTCCGCATGGCTCCATGCACCCCTGCTGCATCGCTTGGCACCAAACAACAGCAGGCTAGGAACAGTCGTTTGGCAACCACTCACCAACTCCCTCTCTCATTGGTTAGCTTCGGTATAGCCGGCAACTCCCTCTCCCATTGGTTAGTTGGTTCCGACAGGCATGCCAGAAATGTTTTATTTCCATCAGTCATCTAAGCCCGCTCTACGCAAGTACACACACACACACACAAACTCTCTCTACACACACACACACACAACCACACAGAGAAACTCTCTCTCTAAACACACACACACTCTCTCTCTAAACACACACACACTTTCTACACACACACACTCTCTACACACGCACACACTTTCTACACACACACACTAAACACACTCACTCTCTACACACACACACTCTACACACACACACCTTAAGCACACCAATTCATGTTCTGACAAACAAATGTCTCTGAACACACATACACACTATGCCAGGCAGGCAGCAGGAGGAAAGATCTGTTTCAGGTCAGTGTGTTATATAGTAGTTGGTCCAGATCAGTGTGTTATATAGTAGTTGGTCCAGGTCAGATCAGTGTGTTATATAGTAGTTGGTCCAGGTCAGATCAGTGTGTTATATAGTAGTTGGTCCAGGTCAGTGTGTTATATAGTAGTTGGTCCAGATCAGTGTGTTATATAGTAGTTGGTCCAGGTCAGATCAGTGTGTTAAATAGTAGTTGGTCCAGGTCAGGGTGTTATATAGTAGTTGGTCCAGGTCAGTGTGTTATATAGTAGTTGGTCAAGGTCAGATCAGTGTGTTATATAGTAGTTGGTCCAGGTCAGATCAGTGTGTTATATAGTAGTTGGTCCAGGTCAGATCAGTGTGTTATATAGTAGTTGGTCCAGGTCAGATCAGTGTGTTATATAGTAGTTGGTCCAGGTCAGATCAGTGTGTTATATAGTAGTTGGTCCAGGTCAGATCAGTGTGTTATATAGTAGTTGGTCCAGGTCAGTGTGTTATATAGTAGTTGGTCCAGGTCAGATCAGTGTGTTATATAGTAGTTGGTCCAGGTCAGGTCAGTGTGTTATATAGTAGTTGGTCCAGATCAGTGTGTTATATAGTAGTTGGTCCAGGTCAGATCAGTGTGTTATATAGTAGTTGGTCCCGGTCAGATCAGTGTGTTATATAGTAGTTGGTCCAGGTCAGTGTGTTATATAGTAGTTGGTCCAGGTCAGATCAGTGTGTTATATAGTAGTTGGTCCAGGTCAGGTCAGTGTGTTATATAGTAGTTGGTCCAGGACAGATCAGTGTGTTATATAGTAGTTGGTCCAGGTCAGTGTGTTATATAGTAGTTGGTCCAGGTCAGGTCAGTGTGTTATATAGTAGTTGGTCCAGGTCAGATCAGTGTGTTATATAGTAGTTGGTCCAGGTCAGTGTGTTATATAGTAGTTGGTCCAGGTCAGATCAGTGTGTTATATAGTAGTTGGTCCAGGTCAGGTCAGTGTGTTATATAGTAGTTGGTTCAGGTCAGTGTGTTATATAGTAGTTGGTCCAGGTCAGTGTGTTATATAGTAGTTGGTCCAGGTCAGATCAGTGTGTTATATAGTAGTTGGTCCAGGTCAGGTCAGTGTGTTATATAGTAGTTGGTCCAGGTCAGTGTGTTATATAGTAGTTGGTCCAGGTCAGTGTGTTATATAGTAGTTGGTCCAGGTCAGATCAGTGTGTTATATAGAAGTTGGTCCAGGTCAGGTCAGTGTGTTATATAGTAGTTGGTCCAGGTCAGTGTGTTATATAGTAGTTGGTTCAGGTCAGATCATTGTGTTATATAGTAGTTGGTCCAGGTCAGATCAGTGTGTTATATAGTAGTTGGTCCAGATCAGTGTGTTATATAGTAGTTGGTCCAGGTCAGTTCAGTGTGTTATATAGTAGTTGGTCCAGGTCATATCAGTGTGTTATATAGTAGTTGGTCCAGGTCAGTGTGTTATATAGTAGTTGGTCCAGGTCAGATCAGTGTGTTATATAGTAGTTGGTCCAGGTCAGATCAGTGTGTTATATAGTAGTTGGTCCAGATCAGTGTGTTATATAGTAGTTGGTCCAGGTCAGATCAGTGTGTTATATAGTAGTTGGTCCAGGTCAGATCAGTGTGTTATATAGTAGTTGGTCCAGGTCAGATCAGTGTGTTATATAGTAGTTGGTCCAGGTCAGATCAGTGTGTTATATAGTAGTTGGTCCAGGTCAGTGTGTTATATAGTAGTTGGTCCAGGTCAGATCAGTGTGTTATATAGTAGTTGGTCCAGGTCAGTGTGTTATATAGTAGTTGGTCCAGGTCAGATCAGTGTGTTATATAGTAGTTGGTCCAGGTCAGGTCAGTGTGTTATATAGTAGTTGGTTCAGGTCAGATCAGTGTGTTATATAGTAGTTGGTCCAGGTCAGGTCAGTGTGTTATATAGTAGTTGGTCCAGGTCAGTGTGTTATATAGTAGTTGGTCCAGGTCAGATCAGTGTGTTATATAGTAGTTGGTCCAGGTCAGTGTGTTATATAGTAGTTGGTCCAGGTCAGTGTGTTATATAGTAGTTGGTCCAGATCAGTGTGTTATATAGTAGTTGGTCCAGGTCAGATCAGTGTGTTATATAGTAGTTGGTCCAGGTCAGTGTGTATATAGTAGTTGGTCCAGGTCAGGTCAGTGTGTTATATAGTAGTTGGTCCAGGTCAGATCAGTGTGTTATATAGTAGTTGGTCCAGGTCAGATCAGTGTGTTATATAGTAGTTGGTCCAGGTCAGATCAGTGTGTTATATAGTAGTTGGTCCAGGTCAGATCAGTGTGTTATATAGTAGTTGGTCCAGGTCAGATCAGTGTGTTATATAGTAGTTGGTCCAGGTCAGATCAGTGTGTTATATAGTAGTTGGTCCAGGTCAGTGTGTTATATAGTAGTTGGTCCAGGTTAGATCAGTGTGTTATATAGTAGTTGGTCCAGGTCAGGTCAGTGTGTTATATAGTAGTTGGTCCAGATCAGTGTGTTATATAGTAGTTGGTCCAGGTCAGATCAGTGTGTTATATAGTAGTTGGTCCAGGTCAGATCAGTGTGTTATATAGTAGTTGGTCAAGGTCAGTGTGTTATATAGTAGTTGGTCCAGGTCAGATCAGTGTGTTATATAGTAGTTGGTCCAGGTCAGGTCAGTGTGTTATATAGTAGTTGGTCCAGGACAGATCAGTGTGTTATATAGTAGTTGGTCCAGGTCAGTGTGTTATATAGTAGTTGGTCCAGGTCAGGTCAGTGTGTTATATAGTAGTTGGTCCAGGACAGATCAGTGTGTTATATAGTAGTTGGTCCAGGTCAGTGTGTTATATAGTAGTTGGTCCAGGTCAGATCAGTGTGTTATATAGTAGTTGGTCCAGGTCAGTGTGTTATATAGTAGTTGGTCCAGGTCAGATCAGTGTGTTATATAGTAGTTGGTCCAGGTCAGGTCAGTGTGTTATATAGTAGTTGGTTCAGGTCAGTGTGTTATATAGTAGTTGGTCCAGGTCAGTGTGTTATATAGTAGTTGGTCCAGGTCAGATCAGTGTGTTATATAGTAGTTGGTCCAGGTCAGGTCAGTGTGTTATATAGTAGTTGGTCCAGGTCAGTGTGTTATATAGTAGTTGGTCCAGGTCAGTGTGTTATATAGTAGTTGGTCCAGGTCAGATCAGTGTGTTATATAGAAGTTGGTCCAGGTCAGGTCAGTGTGTTATATAGTAGTTGGTCCAGGTCAGTGTGTTATATAGTAGTTGGTCCAGGTCAGATCATTGTGTTATATAGTAGTTGGTCCAGGTCAGATCAGTGTGTCATATAGTAGTTGGTCCAGATCAGTGTGTTATATAGTAGTTGGTCCAGGTCAGATCAGTGTGTTATATAGTAGTTGGTCCAGGTCACATCAGTGTGTTATATAGTAGTTGGTCCAGGTCAGTGTGTTATATAGTAGTTGGTCCAGGTCAGATCAGTGTGTTATATAGTAGTTGGTCCAGGTCAGATCAGTGTGTTATATAGTAGTTGGTCCAGATCAGTGTGTTATATAGTAGTTGGTCCAGGTCAGATCAGTGTGTTATATAGTAGTTGGTCCAGGTCAGATCAGTGTGTTATATAGTAGTTGGTCCAGGTCAGATCAGTGTGTTATATAGTAGTTGGTCCAGGTCAGATCAGTGTGTTATGTAGTAGTTGGTCCAGGTCAGGTCAGTGTGTTATATAGTAGTTGGTCCAGGTCAGATCAGTGTGTTATATAGTAGTTGGTCCAGGTCAGTGTGTTATATAGTAGTTGGTCCAGGTCAGATCAGTGTGTTATATAGTAGTTGATCCAGGTCAGGTCAGTGTGTTATATAGTAGTTGGTTCAGGTCAGATCAGTGTGTTATATAGTAGTTGGTCCAGGTCAGGTCAGTGTGTTATATAGTAGTTGGTCCAGGTCAGTGTGTTATATAGTAGTTGGTCCAGGTCAGATCAGTGTGTTAGATAGTAGTTGGTCCAGGTCACGTCAGTGTGTTATATAGTAGTTGGTCCAGGTCAGTGTGTTATATAGTAGTTGGTCCAGATCAGTGTGTTATATAGTAGTTGGTCCAGGTCAGGTCAGTGTGTTATATAGTAGTTGGTCCAGGTCAGTGTGTTATATAGTAGTTGGTCCAGGTCAGGTCAGTGTGTTATATAGTAGTTGGTCCAGGTCAGATCAGTGTGTTATATAGTAGTTGGTCCAGGTCAGGTCAGTGTGTTATATAGTAGTTGGTCCAGGTCAGTGTGTTATATAGTAGTTGGTCCAGGTCAGTGTGTTATATAGTAGTTGGTCCAGGTCAGATCAGTGTGTTATATAGTAGTTGGTCCAGGTCAGTGTGTTATATAGTAGTTGGTCCAGGTCATATCAGTGTGTTATATAGTAGTTGGTCCAGGACAGGTCAGTGTGTTATATAGTAGTTGGTCCAGGTCAAGTCAGTATGTTATATAGTAGTTGGTCCCGGTCAGGTAAGTGTGTTATATAGTAGTGTGTCCAGGTCAGTGTGTTATATAGTAGTTGGTCCAGGTCAGACCAGTGTGTTATATAGTAGTTGGTCCAGGTCAGATCAGTGTGTTATATAGTAGTTGGTCCAGGTCAGTGTGTTATATAGTAGTTGGTCCAGGTCAGATCAGTGTGTTATATAGTTGTTGGTCCAGGTCAGATCAGTGTGTTATATAGTAGTTGGTCCCGGTCAGGTCAGTGTGTTATATAGTAGTGTGTCCAGGTCAGTGTGTTATATAGTAGTTGGTCCAGGTCAGGTCAGTGTGTTATATAGTAGTTGGTCCAGGTCAGTGTGTTATATAGTAGTTGGTCCAGGTCAGATCAGTGTGTTATATAGTAGTTGGTCCAGGACAGGTCAGTGTGTTATATAGTAGTTGGTCCAGGTCAAGTCAGTATGTTATATAGTAGTTGGTCCCGGTCAGGTAAGTGTGTTATATAGTAGTGTGTCCAGGTCAGTGTGTTATATAGTAGTTGGTCCAGGTCAGACCAGTGTGTTATATAGTAGTTGGTCCAGGTCAGATCAGTGTGTTATATAGTAGTTGGTCCAGGTCAGTGTGTTATATAGTAGTTGGTCCAGGTCAGATCAGTGTGTTATATAGTTGTTGGTCCAGGTCAGATCAGTGTGTTATATAGTAGTTGGTCCCGGTCAGGTCAGTGTGTTATATAGTAGTGTGTCCAGGTCAGTGTGTTATATAGTAGTTGGTCCAGGTCAGGTCAGTGTGTTATATAGTAGTTGGTCCAGGTCATATCAGTGTGTTTTATAGTAGTTGGTCCAGGTCAGTGTGTTATATAGTAGTTGGTCCAGGTCAGATCAGTGTGTTATATAGTTGTTGGTCCAGGTCAGATCAGTGTGTTATATAGTAGTTGGTCCCGGTCAGGTCAGTGTGTTATATAGTAGTGTGTCCAGGTCAGTGTGTTATATAGTAGTTGGTCCAGGTCAGGTCAGTGTGTTATATAGTAGTTGGTCCAGGTCATATCAGTGTGTTATATAGTAGTTGGTCTAGGTCAGTGTGTTATATAGTAGTTGGTCCAGGTCAGTGTGTTATATAGTAGTTGGTCCAGGTCAGATCAGTGTGTTATATAGTAGTTGGTCCAGGTCAGTGTGTTATATAGTAGTTGGTCCAGGTCAGATCAGTGTGTTATATAGTAGTTGGTCCAGGTCAGATCAGTGTGTTATATAGTAGTTGGTCCAGGTCAGTGTGTTATATAGTAGTTGGTCCAGGTCAGATCAGTGTGTTATATAGTAGTTGGTCCAGGACAGATCAGTGTGTTATATAGTAGTTGGTCCAGGTCAGTGTGTTATATAGTTGTTGGCCCAGGTCAGTGTGTTATATAGTAGTTGGTCCAGGTCAGATCAGTGTGTTATATAGTAGTTGGTCCAGGTCAGGTCAGTGTGTTATATAGTAGTTGGTCCAGGTCAGATCAGTGTGTTATATAATAGTTGGTCCAGGTCAGATCAGTGTGTTATATAGTAGTTGGTCCAGGTCAGATCAGTGTGTTATATAGTAGTTGGTCCAGGTCAGATCAGTGTGTTATATAGTAGTTGGTCCAGGTCAGGTCAGTGTGTTATATAGTAGTTGGTCCAGGTCAGTGTGTTATATAGTAGTTGGTCCAGGTCAGATCAGTGTGTTATATAGTAGTTGGACCAGGTCAGGTCAGTGTGTTATATAGTAGTTGGTCCAGGTCAGTGTGTTATATAGTAGTTGGTCCAGGTCAGATCAGTGTGTTATATAGTAGTTGGTCCAGGTCAGTGTGTTATATAGTAGTTGGTCCAGGTCAGGTCAGTGTGTTATATAGTAGTTGGTCCAGGTCAGATCAGTGTGTTATATAGTAGTTGTTCCAGGTCAGTGTGTTATATAGTAGTTGGTCCAGGTCAGACCAGTGTGTTATATAGTAGTTGGTCCAGGTCAGATCACTGTGTTATATAGTAGTTGGTCCAGGTCAGTGTGTTATATAGTAGTTGGTCCAGGTCAGATCAGTGTGTTATATAGTTGTTGGTCCAGGTCAGATCAGTGTGTTATATAGTAGTTGGTCCAGGTCAGATCAGTGTGTTATGTAGTAGTTGGTCCAGGTCAGATCAGTGTGTTATATAGTAGTTGGTCCAGGTCAGTGTGTTATATAGTAGTTGGTCCAGGTCAGATCAGTGTGTTATATAGTAGTTGGTCCAGGTCAGTGTGTTATATAGTAGTTGGTCCAGGTCAGTGTGTTATATAGTAGTTGGTCCAGGTCAGATCAGTGTGTTATATAGTAGTTGGTCCAGGTCAGGTCAGTGTGTTATATAGTAGTTGGTCCAGGTCAGGTCAGTGTGTTATATAGTAGTTGATCCAGGTCAGTGTGTTATATAGTAGTTGGTCCAGGACAGATCAGTGTGTTATATAGTAGTTGGTCCAGGTCAGATCAGTGTGTTATATAGTAGTTGGTCCAGGTCAGATCAGTGTGTTATATAGTAGTTGGTCAAGGTCAGTGTGTTATATAGTAGTTGGTCCAGGTCAGATCAGTGTGTTATATAGTAGTTGGTCCAGGTCAGGTCAGTGTGTTATATAGTAGTTGGTCCAGGACAGATCAGTGTGTTATATAGTAGTTGGTCCAGGTCAGTGTGTTATATAGTAGTTGGTCCAGATCAGATCAGTGTGTTATATAGTAGTTGGTCCAGATCAGATCAGTGTGTTATATAGTAGTTGGTCCAGGTCAGGTCAGTGTGTTATATAGTAGTTGGTCCAGGTCAGGTCAGTGTGTTATATAGTAGTTGGTCCAGATCAGATCAGTGTGTTATATAGTAGTTGGTCCAGGTCAGATCAGTGTGTTATATAGTAGTTGGTCCAGGTCAGTGTGTTATATAGTATTTGGTCCAGGTCAGATCAGTGTGTTATATAGTAGTTGGTCCAGGTCAGGTCAGTGTGTTATATAGTAGTTGGTCCAGGTCAGATCAGTGTGTTATATAGTAGTTGGTCCAGGTCAGTGTGTTATATAGTAGTTGGTCCAGGTCAGTGTGTTATATAGTAGTTGGTCCAGGTCAGATCAGTGTGTTATATAGTAGTTGGTCCAGGTCAGATCAGTGTGTTATATAGTACTTGGTCCAGATCAGTGTGTTATATAGTAGTTGGTCCAGGTCAGTGTGTTATATAGTAGTTGGTCCAGGTCAGTGTGTTATATAGTAGTTGGTCCAGGTCAGGTCAGTGTGTTATATAGTAGTTGGTCCAGGTCAGATCACTGTGTTATATAGTAGTTGGTCCAGGTCAGATCAGTGTGTTATATAGTAGTTGGTCCAGGTCAGTGTGTTATATAGTAGTTGGTCCAGGTCAGATCAGTGTGTTATATAGTAGTTGGTCCAGGTCAGATCAGTGTGTTATATAGTAGTTGGTCCAGGTCAGGTCAGTGTGTTATATAGTAGTTGGTCCAGATCAGTGTGTTATATAGTAGTTGGTCCAGGTCAGTGTGTTATATAGCAGTTGGTCCAGGTCAGATCAGTGTGTTATATAGTAGTTGGTCCAGGTCAGATCAGTGTGTTATATAGTAGTTGGTCCAGGTCAGATCAGTGTGTTATATAGTAGTTGGTCCAGGTCAGTGTGTTATATAGTAGTTGGTCCAGGTCAGATCAGTGTGTTATATAGTAGTTGGTCCAGGTCAGTGTGTTATATAGTAGTTGGTCCAGATCAGTGTGTTATATAGTAGTTGGTCCAGGTCAGATCAGTGTGTTATATAGTAGTTGGTCCAGGTCAGTGTGTTATATAGTAGTTGGTCCAGGTCAGATCAGTGTGTTATATAGTAGTTGGTCCAGGTCAGTGTGTTATATAGTAGTTGGTCCAGGTCAGATCAGGTGTTATATAGTAGTTGGTCCAGGTCAGTCAGTGTGTATATAGTAGTTGGTCCAGGTCAGATCAGTGTGTTATATAGTAGTTGGTCCAGGTCAGGTAGTGTGTTATATAGTAGTTGGTCCAGGTCAGATCAGTGTGTTATATAGTAGTTGGTCCAGGTCAGGTCAGTGTGTTATATAGTAGTTGGTCCAGGTCAAGTCAGTGTGTTATATAGTAGTTGGTCCCGGTCAGGTCAGTGTGTTATATAGTAGTGTGGTCCAGGTCAGTCGTGTGTATATAGTAGTTGGTCCAGGTCAGACCAGTGTGTTATATAGTAGTTGGTCCAGGTCAGATCAGTGTGTTATATAGTAGTTGGTCCAGGTCAGTGTGTTATATAGTAGTTGGTCCAGGTCAGATCAGTGTGTTATATAGTTGTTGGTCCAGGTCAGATCAGTGTGTTATATAGTAGTTGGTCCCGGTCAGGTCAGTGTGTTATATAGTAGTGTGTCCAGGTCAGTGTGTTATATAGTAGTTGGTCCAGGTCAGGTCAGTGTGTTATATAGTAGTTGGTCCAGGTCATATCAGTGTGTTTTATAGTAGTTGGTCCAGGTCAGTGTGTTATATAGTAGTTGGTCCAGGTCAGATCAGTGTGTTATATAGTTGTTGGTCCAGGTCAGATCAGTGTGTTATATAGTAGTTGGTCCCGGTCAGGTCAGTGTGTTATATAGTAGTGTGGTCCAGGTCAGTGTGTTATATAGTAGTTGGTCCAGGTCAGGTCAGTGTGTTATATAGTAGTTGGTCCAGGTCATAGTCAGTGTGTTATATAGTAGTTGGTCTAGGTCAGTGTGTTATATAGTAGTTGGTCCAGGTCAGTGTGTTATATAGTAGTTGGTCCAGGTCAGATCAGTGTGTTATATAGTAGTTGGTCCAGGTCAGTGTGTTATATAGTAGTTGGTCCAGGTCAGATCAGTGTGTTATATAGTAGTTGGTCCAGGTCAGATCAGTGTGTTATATAGTAGTTGGTCCAGGTCAGTGTGTTATATAGTAGTTGGTCCAGGTCAGATCAGTGTGTTATATAGTAGTTGGTCCAGGACAGATCAGTGTGTTATATAGTAGTTGGTCCAGGTCAGTCAGTGTGTTATATAGTAGTTGGTCCAGGTCAGTGTGTTATATAGTAGTTGGTCCAGGTCTGTGTTATATAGTTGTTGGCCCAGGTCAGTGTGTTATATAGTAGTTGGTCCAGGTCAGATCAGTGTGTTATATAGTAGTTGGTCCAGATCAGATCAGTGTGTTATATAGTAGTTGGTCCAGGTCAGATCAGTGTGTTATATAGTAGTTGGTCCAGGTCAGATCAGTGTGTTATATAGTAGTTGGTCCAGGTCAGATCAGTGTGTTATATAGTAGTTGGTCCAGGTCAGGTCAGTGTGTTATATAGTAGTTGGTCCAGGTCAGATCAGTGTGTTATATAGTAGTTGGTCCAGGTCAGATCAGTGTGTTATATAGTAGTTGGTCCAGGTCAGTGTGTTATATAGTAGTTGGTCCAGGTCAGATCAGTGTGTTATATAGTAGTTGGTCCAGGTCAGATCAGTGTGTTATATAGTAGTTGGTCCAGGTCAGATCAGTGTGTTATATAGTAGTTGGTCCAGGTCAGATCAGTGTGTTATATAGTAGTTGGTCCAGATCAGTGTGTTATATAGTAGTTGGTCCAGGTCAGTGTGTTATATAGTAGTTGGTCCAGGTCAGTGTGTTATATAGTAGTTGGTCCAGGTCAGATCAGTGTGTTATATAGTAGTTGGTCCAGGTCAGTGTGTTATATAGTAGTTGGTCCAGGTCAGATCAGTGTGTTATATAGTAGTTGGTCCAGGTCAGATCAGTGTGTTATATAGTAGTTGGTCCAGGTCAGGTCAGTGTGTTATATAGTAGTTGGTCCAGGTCAGTGTGTTATATAGTAGTTGGTCCAGGTCAGATCAGTGTGTTATATAGTAGTTGGTCCAGGTCAGATCAGTGTGTTATATAGTAGTTGGTCCAGGTCAGCTGTGTTATATAGTAGTTGGTCCAGGTCAGATCAGTGTGTTATATAGTAGTTGGTCCAGGTCAGATCAGTGTGTTATATAGTAGTTGGTCCAGGTCAGATCAGTGTGTTATATAGTAGTTGGTCCAGGTTCAGTGTGTTATATAGTAGTTGGTCCAGGTCAGTGTGTTATATAGTAGTTGGTCCAGGATCAGTGTGTTATATAGTAGTTGGTCCAGGTCAGTGTGTTATATAGTAGTTGGTCCAGGTCAGATCAGTGTGTTATATAGTAGTTGGTCCAGTCAGATCAGTGTGTTATATAGTAGTTGGTCCAGGTCAGATCAGTGTGTTATATAGTAGTTGGTCCAGGTCAGATCAGTGTGTTATATAGTAGTTGGTCCAGGTCAGATCAGTGTGTTATATAGTAGTTGGTCCAGGTCAGGTCAGTGTGTTATATAGTAGTTGGTCCAGGTCAGATCAGTGTGTTATATAGTAGTTGGTCCAGGTCAGATCAGTGTGTTATATAGTAGTTGGTCCAGGTCAGTGTGTTATATAGTAGTTGGTCCAGGTCAGATCAGTGTGTTATATAGTAGTTGGTCCAGGTCAGATCAGTGTGTTATATAGTAGTTGGTCCAGGTCAGATCAGTGTGTTATATAGTAGTTGGTCCAGGTCAGATCAGTGTGTTATATAGTAGTTGGTCCAGGTCAGTGTGTTATATAGTAGTTGGTCCAGGTCAGTGTGTTATATAGTAGTTGGTCCAGGTCAGTGTGTTATATAGTAGTTGGTCCAGGACAGATCAGTGTGTTATATAGTAGTTGGTCCAGGTCAGTGTGTTATATAGTAGTTGGTCCAGGTCAGATCAGTGTGTTATATAGTAGTTGGTCCAGGTCAGATCAGTGTGTTATATAGTAGTTGGTCCAGGTCAGTGTGTTATATAGTAGTTGGTCCAGGTCAGATCAGTGTGTTATATAGTAGTTGGTCCAGGTCAGATCAGTGTGTTATATAGTAGTTGGTCCAGGTCAGTGTGTTATATAGTAGTTGGTCCAGGTCAGTGTGTTATATAGTAGTTGGTCCAGGTCAGATCAGTGTGTTATATAGTAGTTGGTCCAGGTCAGGTCAGTGTGTTATATAGTAGTTGGTCCAGGTCAGGTCAGTGTGTTATATAGTAGTTGATCCAGGTCAGTGTGTTATATAGTAGTTGGTCCAGGACAGATCAGTGTGTTATATAGTAGTTGGTCCAGGTCAGATCAGTGTGTTATATAGTAGTTGGTCCAGGTCAGATCAGTGTGTTATATAGTAGTTGGTCAAGGTCAGATCAGTGTGTTATATAGTAGTTGGTCCAGGTCAGATCAGTGTGTTATATAGTAGTTGGTCCAGGTCAGGTCAGTGTGTTATATAGTAGTTGGTCCAGGACAGATCAGTGTGTTATATAGTAGTTGGTCCAGGTCAGTGTGTTATATAGTAGTTGGTCCAGATCAGATCAGTGTGTTATATAGTAGTTGGTCCAGATCAGATCAGTGTGTTATATAGTAGTTGGTCCAGGTCAGGTCAGTGTGTTATATAGTAGTTGGTCCAGGTCAGGTCAGTGTGTTATATAGTAGTTGGTCCAGATCAGATCAGTGTGTTATATAGTAGTTGGTCCAGGTCAGATCAGTGTGTTATATAGTAGTTGGTCCAGGTCAGTGTGTTATATAGTAGTTGGTCCAGGTCAGATCAGTGTGTTATATAGTAGTTGGTCCAGGTCAGGTCAATGTGTTATATAGTAGTTGGTCCAGGTCAGATCAGTGTGTTATATAGTAGTTGGTCCAGGTCAGTGTGTTATATAGTAGTTGGTCCAGGTCAGTGTGTTATATAGTAGTTGGTCCAGGTCAGATCAGTGTGTTATATAGTAGTTGGTCCAGGTCAGATCAGTGTGTTATATAGTAGTTGGTCCAGGTCAGTGTGTTATATAGTAGTTGGTCCAGGTCAGTGTGTTATATAGTAGTTGGTCCAGGTCAGTGTGTTATATAGTAGTTGGTCCAGGTCAGGTCAGTGTGTTATATAGTAGTTGGTCCAGGTCAGATCAGTGTGTTATATAGTAGTTGGTCCAGGTCAGATCAGTGTGTTATATAGTAGTTGGTCCAGGTCAGTGTGTTATATAGTAGTTGGTCCAGGTCAGATCAGTGTGTTATATAGTAGTTGGTCCAGGTCAGATCAGTGTGTTATATAGTAGTTGGTCCAGGTCAGGTCAGTGTGTTATATAGTAGTTGGTCCAGATCAGTGTGTTATATAGTAGTTGGTCCAGGTCAGTGTGTTATATAGCAGTTGGTCCAGGTCAGATCAGTGTGTTATATAGTAGTTGGTCCAGGTCAGATCAGTGTGTTATATAGTAGTTGGTCCAGGTCAGATCAGTGTGTTATATAGTAGTTGGTCCAGGTCAGTGTGTTATATAGTAGTTGGTCCAGGTCAGATCAGTGTGTTATATAGTAGTTGGTCCAGGTCAGTGTGTTATATAGTAGTTGGTCCAGATCAGTGTGTTATATAGTAGTTGGTCCAGGTCAGATCAGTGTGTTATATAGTAGTTGGTCCAGGTCAGTATGTTATATAGTAGTTGGTCCAGGTCAGATCAGTGTGTTATATAGTAGTTGGTCCAGGTCAGATCCGTGTGTTATATAGTAGTTGGTCCAGGTCAGATCAGGGTGTTATATAGTAGTTGGTCCAGGTCAGATCAGTGTGTTATATAGTAGTTGGTCCAGGTCAGGTCAGTGTGTTATATAGTAGTTGGTCCAGGTCAGTGTGTTATATAGTAGTTGGTCCAGGTCAGATCAGTGTGTTATATAGTAGTTGGTCCAGGTCAGATCAGTGTGTTAAATAGTAGTTGGTCCAGGTCAGTGTGTTATATAGTAGTTGGTCCAGGTCAGTGTGTTATATAGTAGTTGGTCCAGGTCAGATCAGTGTGTTATATAGTAGTTGGTCCAGGTCAGGTCAGTGTGTTATATAGTAGTTGGTCCAGGTCAGGTCAGTGTGTTATATAGTAGTTGATCCAGGTCAGTGTGTTATATAGTAGTTGGTCCAGGACAGATCAGTGTGTTATATAGTAGTTGGTCCAGGTCAGATCAGTGTGTTATATAGTAGTTGGTCCAGGTCAGATCAGTGTGTTATATAGTAGTTGGTCAAGGTCAGATCAGTGTGTTATATAGTAGTTGGTCCAGGTCAGATCAGTGTGTTATATAGTAGTTGGTCCAGGTCAGGTCAGTGTGTTATATAGTAGTTGGTCCAGGACAGATCAGTGTGTTATATAGTAGTTGGTCCAGGTCAGTGTGTTATATAGTAGTTGGTCCAGATCAGATCAGTGTGTTATATAGTAGTTGGTCCAGATCAGATCAGTGTGTTATATAGTAGTTGGTCCAGGTCAGGTCAGTGTGTTATATAGTAGTTGGTCCAGGTCAGGTCAGTGTGTTATATAGTAGTTGGTCCAGATCAGATCAGTGTGTTATATAGTAGTTGGTCCAGGTCAGATCAGTGTGTTATATAGTAGTTGGTCCAGGTCAGTGTGTTATATAGTAGTTGGTCCAGGTCAGATCAGTGTGTTATATAGTAGTTGGTCCAGGTCAGGTCAGTGTGTTATATAGTAGTTGGTCCAGGTCAGATCAGTGTGTTATATAGTAGTTGGTCCAGGTCAGTGTGTTATATAGTAGTTGGTCCAGGTCAGTGTGTTATATAGTAGTTGGTCCAGGTCAGATCAGTGTGTTATATAGTAGTTGGTCCAGGTCAGATCAGTGTGTTATATAGTAGTTGGTCCAGGTCAGTGTGTTATATAGTAGTTGGTCCAGGTCAGTGTGTTATATAGTAGTTGGTCCAGGTCAGTGTGTTATATAGTAGTTGGTCCAGGTCAGGTCAGTGTGTTATATAGTAGTTGGTCCAGGTCAGATCAGTGTGTTATATAGTAGTTGGTCCAGGTCAGATCAGTGTGTTATATAGTAGTTGGTCCAGGTCAGTGTGTTATATAGTAGTTGGTCCAGGTCAGATCAGTGTGTTATATAGTAGTTGGTCCAGGTCAGATCAGTGTGTTATATAGTAGTTGGTCCAGGTCAGGTCAGTGTGTTATATAGTAGTTGGTCCAGATCAGTGTGTTATATAGTAGTTGGTCCAGGTCAGTGTGTTATATAGCAGTTGGTCCAGGTCAGATCAGTGTGTTATATAGTAGTTGGTCCAGGTCAGATCAGTGTGTTATATAGTAGTTGGTCCAGGTCAGATCAGTGTGTTATATAGTAGTTGGTCCAGGTCAGTGTGTTATATAGTAGTTGGTCCAGGTCAGATCAGTGTGTTATATAGTAGTTGGTCCAGGTCAGTGTGTTATATAGTAGTTGGTCCAGATCAGTGTGTTATATAGTAGTTGGTCCAGGTCAGATCAGTGTGTTATATAGTAGTTGGTCCAGGTCAGTATGTTATATAGTAGTTGGTCCAGGTCAGATCAGTGTGTTATATAGTAGTTGGTCCAGGTCAGATCCGTGTGTTATATAGTAGTTGGTCCAGGTCAGATCAGGGTGTTATATAGTAGTTGGTCCAGGTCAGATCAGTGTGTTATATAGTAGTTGGTCCAGGTCAGGTCAGTGTGTTATATAGTAGTTGGTCCAGGTCAGGTCAGTGTGTTATATAGTAGTTGGTCCAGGTCAGATCAGTGTGTTATATAGTAGTTGGTCCAGGTCAGGTCAGTGTGTTATATAGTAGTTGGTCCAGGTCAGGTCAGTGTGTTATATAGTAGTTGGTCCAGGTCAGATCAGTGTGTTATATAGTAGTTGGTCCAGGTCAGATCAGTGTGTTATATAGTAGTTAGTCCAGGTCAGGTCAGTGTGTTATATAGTAGTTGGTCCAGGTCAGATCAGTGTGTTATATAGTAGTTGGACCAGGTCAGGTCAGTGTGTTATATAGTAGTTGGTCCAGGTCAGATCAGTGTGTTATATAGTAGTTGGTCCAGGTCAGATCAGTGTGTTATATAGTAGTTGGTCCAGGTCAGATCAGTGTGTTATATAGTAGTTGGTCCAGGTCAGATCAGTGTGTTATATAGTAGTTGGTCCAGGTCAGTGTGTTTTATAGTAGTTGGTCCAGGTCAGTGTGTTATATAGTAGTTGGTCCAGGTCAGATCAGTGTGTTATATAGTAGTTGGTCCAGGTCAGATCAGTGTGTTATATAGTAGTTGGTCCAGGTCAGATCAGTGTGTTATATAGTAGTTGGTCCAGGTCAGGTCAGTGTGTTATATAGTAGTTGGTCCAGATCAGTGTGTTATATAGTAGTTGGTCCAGGTCAGGTCAAGTCAGTGTGTTATATAGTAGTTGGTCCAGGTCAGTGTGTTATATAGTAGTTGGTCCAGATCAGTGTGTTATATAGTAGTTGGTCCAGGTCAGGTCAGTGTGTTATATAGTAGTTGGTCCAGGTCAGTGTGTTATATAGTAGTTGGTCCAGGTCAGATCAGTGTGTTATATAGTAGTTGGTCCAGGTCAGTGTGTTATATAGTAGTTGGTCCAGGTCAGTGTGTTAAATAGTAGTTGGTCCAGGTCAGATCAGTGTGTTATATAGTAGTTGGTCCAGGTCAGATCAGTGTGTTATATAGTAGTTGGTCCAGGTCAGTGTGTTATATAGTAGTTGGTCCAGGTCAGATCAGTGTGTTATATAGTAGTTGGTCCAGGTCAGATCAGTGTGTTATATAGTAGTTGGTCCAGGTCAGATCAGTGTGTTATATAGTAGTTGGTCCAGGTCAGTGTGTTATATAGTAGTTGGTCCAGGTCAGTGTTTTATATAGTAGTTGGTCCAGATCAGTGTGTTATATAGTAGTTGGTCCAGATCAGTGTGTTATATAGTAGTTGGTCCAGGTCAGATCAGTGTGTTATATAGTAGTTGGTCCCGATCAGATCAGTGTGTTATATAGTAGTTGGTCCAGGTCAGATCAGTGTGTTATATAGTAGTTGCTCCAGGTCAGATCAGTGTGTTATATAGTAGTTGGTCCAGGTCAGATCAGTGTGTTATATAGTAGTTGGTCCAGGTCAGTGTGTTATATAGTAGTTGGTCCAGGTCAGATCAGTGTGTTATATAGTAGTTGGTCCAGGTCAGATCAGTGTGTTATATAGTAGTTGGTCCAGGTCAGTGTGTTATATAGTAGTTGGTCCAGGTCAGATCAGTGTGTTATATAGTAGTTGGTCCAGGACAGATCAGTGTGTTATATAGTAGTTGGTCCAGGTCAGTGTGTTATATAGTTGTTGGCCCAGGTCAGTGTGTTATATAGTAGTTGGTCCAGGTCAGATCAGTGTGTTATATAGTAGTTGGTCCAGGTCAGGTCAGTGTGTTATATAGTAGTTGGTCCAGGTCAGATCAGTGTGTTATATAATAGTTGGTCCAGGTCAGATCAGTGTGTTATATAGTAGTTGGTCCAGGTCAGATCAGTGTGTTATATAGTAGTTGGTCCAGGTCAGATCAGTGTGTTATATAGTAGTTGGTCCAGGTCAGGTCAGTGTGTTATATAGTAGTTGGTCCAGGTCAGTGTGTTATATAGTAGTTGGTCCAGGTCAGATCAGTGTGTTATATAGTAGTTGGACCAGGTCAGGTCAGTGTGTTATATAGTAGTTGGTCCAGGTCAGTGTGTTATATAGTAGTTGGTCCAGGTCAGATCAGTGTGTTATATAGTAGTTGGTCCAGGTCAGTGTGTTATATAGTAGTTGGTCCAGGTCAGGTCAGTGTGTTATATAGTAGTTGGTCCAGGTCAGATCAGTGTGTTATATAGTAGTTGGTCCAGGTCAGTGTGTTATATAGTAGTTGGTCCAGGTCAGACCAGTGTGTTATATAGTAGTTGGTCCAGGTCAGATCACTGTGTTATATAGTAGTTGGTCCAGGTCAGTGTGTTATATAGTAGTTGGTCCAGGTCAGATCAGTGTGTTATATAGTTGTTGGTCCAGGTCAGATCAGTGTGTTATATAGTAGTTGGTCCAGGTCAGATCAGTGTGTTATGTAGTAGTTGGTCCAGGTCAGATCAGTGTGTTATATAGTAGTTGGTCCAGGTCAGTGTGTTATATAGTAGTTGGTCCAGGTCAGATCAGTGTGTTATATAGTAGTTGGTCCAGGTCAGTGTGTTATATAGTAGTTGGTCCAGGTCAGTGTGTTATATAGTAGTTGGTCCAGGTCAGATCAGTGTGTTATATAGTAGTTGGTCCAGGTCAGGTCAGTGTGTTATATAGTAGTTGGTCCAGGTCAGGTCAGTGTGTTATATAGTAGTTGATCCAGGTCAGTGTGTTATATAGTAGTTGGTCCAGGACAGATCAGTGTGTTATATAGTAGTTGGTCCAGGTCAGATCAGTGTGTTATATAGTAGTTGGTCCAGGTCAGATCAGTGTGTTATATAGTAGTTGGTCAAGGTCAGTGTGTTATATAGTAGTTGGTCCAGGTCAGATCAGTGTGTTATATAGTAGTTGGTCCAGGTCAGGTCAGTGTGTTATATAGTAGTTGGTCCAGGACAGATCAGTGTGTTATATAGTAGTTGGTCCAGGTCAGTGTGTTATATAGTAGTTGGTCCAGATCAGATCAGTGTGTTATATAGTAGTTGGTCCAGATCAGATCAGTGTGTTATATAGTAGTTGGTCCAGGTCAGGTCAGTGTGTTATATAGTAGTTGGTCCAGGTCAGGTCAGTGTGTTATATAGTAGTTGGTCCAGATCAGATCAGTGTGTTATATAGTAGTTGGTCCAGGTCAGATCAGTGTGTTATATAGTAGTTGGTCCAGGTCAGTGTGTTATATAGTATTTGGTCCAGGTCAGATCAGTGTGTTATATAGTAGTTGGTCCAGGTCAGGTCAGTGTGTTATATAGTAGTTGGTCCAGGTCAGATCAGTGTGTTATATAGTAGTTGGTCCAGGTCAGTGTGTTATATAGTAGTTGGTCCAGGTCAGTGTGTTATATAGTAGTTGGTCCAGGTCAGATCAGTGTGTTATATAGTAGTTGGTCCAGGTCAGATCAGTGTGTTATATAGTAGTTGGTCCAGGTCAGTGTGTTATATAGTAGTTGGTCCAGGTCAGTGTGTTATATAGTAGTTGGTCCAGGTCAGTGTGTTATATAGTAGTTGGTCCAGGTCAGGTCAGTGTGTTATATAGTAGTTGGTCCAGGTCAGATCACTGTGTTATATAGTAGTTGGTCCAGGTCAGATCAGTGTGTTATATAGTAGTTGGTCCAGGTCAGTGTGTTATATAGTAGTTGGTCCAGGTCAGATCAGTGTGTTATATAGTAGTTGGTCCAGGTCAGATCAGTGTGTTATATAGTAGTTGGTCCAGGTCAGGTCAGTGTGTTATATAGTAGTTGGTCCAGGTCAGTGTGTTATATAGTAGTTGGTCCAGGTCAGATCAGTGTGTTATATAGTAGTTGGACCAGGTCAGGTCAGTGTGTTATATAGTAGTTGGTCCAGGTCAGTGTGTTATATAGTAGTTGGTCCAGGTCAGATCAGTGTGTTATATAGTAGTTGGTCCAGGTCAGTGTGTTATATAGTAGTTGGTCCAGGTCAGGTCAGTGTGTTATATAGTAGTTGGTCCAGGTCAGATCAGTGTGTTATATAGTAGTTGGTCCAGGTCAGTGTGTTATATAGTAGTTGGTCCAGGTCAGACCAGTGTGTTATATAGTAGTTGGTCCAGGTCAGATCACTGTGTTATATAGTAGTTGGTCCAGGTCAGTGTGTTATATAGTAGTTGGTCCAGGTCAGATCAGTGTGTTATATAGTAGTTGGTCCAGGTCAGATCAGTGTGTTATATAGTAGTTGGTCCAGGTCAGATCAGTGTGTTATGTAGTAGTTGGTCCAGGTCAGATCAGTGTGTTATATAGTAGTTGGTCCAGGTCAGTGTGTTATATAGTAGTTGGTCCAGGTCAGATCAGTGTGTTATATAGTAGTTGGTCCAGGTCAGTGTGTTATATAGTAGTTGGTCCAGGTCAGTGTGTTATATAGTAGTTGGTCCAGGTCAGATCAGTGTGTTATATAGTAGTTGGTCCAGGTCAGGTCAGTGTGTTATATAGTAGTTGGTCCAGGTCAGGTCAGTGTGTTATATAGTAGTTGATCCAGGTCAGTGTGTTATATAGTAGTTGGTCCAGGACAGATCAGTGTGTTATATAGTAGTTGGTCCAGGTCAGATCAGTGTGTTATATAGTAGTTGGTCCAGGTCAGATCAGTGTGTTATATAGTAGTTGGTCAAGGTCAGTGTGTTATATAGTAGTTGGTCCAGGTCAGATCAGTGTGTTATATAGTAGTTGGTCCAGGTCAGGTCAGTGTGTTATATAGTAGTTGGTCCAGGACAGATCAGTGTGTTATATAGTAGTTGGTCCAGGTCAGTGTGTTATATAGTAGTTGGTCCAGATCAGATCAGTGTGTTATATAGTAGTTGGTCCAGATCAGATCAGTGTGTTATATAGTAGTTGGTCCAGGTCAGGTCAGTGTGTTATATAGTAGTTGGTCCAGGTCAGGTCAGTGTGTTATATAGTAGTTGGTCCAGATCAGATCAGTGTGTTATATAGTAGTTGGTCCAGGTCAGATCAGTGTGTTATATAGTAGTTGGTCCAGGTCAGTGTGTTATATAGTATTTGGTCCAGGTCAGATCAGTGTGTTATATAGTAGTTGGTCCAGGTCAGGTCAGTGTGTTATATAGTAGTTGGTCCAGGTCAGATCAGTGTGTTATATAGTAGTTGGTCCAGGTCAGTGTGTTATATAGTAGTTGGTCCAGGTCAGTGTGTTATATAGTAGTTGGTCCAGGTCAGATCAGTGTGTTATATAGTAGTTGGTCCAGGTCAGATCAGTGTGTTATATAGTAGTTGGTCCAGGTCAGTGTGTTATATAGTAGTTGGTCCAGGTCAGTGTGTTATATAGTAGTTGGTCCAGGTCAGTGTGTTATATAGTAGTTGGTCCAGGTCAGGTCAGTGTGTTATATAGTAGTTGGTCCAGGTCAGATCACTGTGTTATATAGTAGTTGGTCCAGGTCAGATCAGTGTGTTATATAGTAGTTGGTCCAGGTCAGTGTGTTATATAGTAGTTGGTCCAGGTCATATCAGTGTGTTATATAGTAGTTGGTCCAGGTCAGATCAGTGTGTTATATAGTAGTTGGTCCAGGTCAGGTCAGTGTGTTATATAGTAGTTGGTCCAGATCAGTGTGTTATATAGTAGTTGGTCCAGGTCAGTGTGTTATATAGCAGTTGGTCCAGGTCAGATCAGTGTGTTATATAGTAGTTGGTCCAGGTCAGATCAGTGTGTTATATAGTAGTTGGTCCAGGTCAGATCAGTGTGTTATATAGTAGTTGGTCCAGGTCAGTGTGTTATATAGTAGTTGGTCCAGGTCAGATCAGTGTGTTATATAGTAGTTGGTCCAGGTCAGTGTGTTATATAGTAGTTGGTCCAGGTCAGTGTGTTATATAGTAGTTGGTCCAGGTCAGTGTGTTATATAGTAGTTGGTCCAGGTCAGATCAGTGTGTTATATAGTAGTTGGTCCAGGTCAGTGTGTTATATAGTAGTTGGTCCAGGTCAGATCAGTGTGTTATATAGTAGTTGGTCCAGGACAGGTCAGTGTGTTATATAGTAGTTGGTCCAGGTCAAGTCAGTATGTTATATAGTAGTTGGTCCCGGTCAGGTAAGTGTGTTATATAGTAGTGTGTCCAGGTCAGTGTGTTATATAGTAGTTGGTCCAGGTCAGACCAGTGTGTTATATAGTAGTTGGTCCAGGTCAGATCAGTGTGTTATATAGTAGTTGGTCCAGGTCAGTGTGTTATATAGTAGTTGGTCCAGGTCAGATCAGTGTGTTATATAGTTGTTGGTCCAGGTCAGATCAGTGTGTTATATAGTAGTTGGTCCCGGTCAGGTCAGTGTGTTATATAGTAGTGTGTCCAGGTCAGTGTGTTATATAGTAGTTGGTCCAGGTCAGGTCAGTGTGTTATATAGTAGTTGGTCCAGGTCATATCAGTGTGTTTTATAGTAGTTGGTCCAGGTCAGTGTGTTATATAGTAGTTGGTCCAGGTCAGATCAGTGTGTTATATAGTTGTTGGTCCAGGTCAGATCAGTGTGTTATATAGTAGTTGGTCCCGGTCAGGTCAGTGTGTTATATAGTAGTGTGTCCAGGTCAGTGTGTTATATAGTAGTTGGTCCAGGTCAGGTCAGTGTGTTATATAGTAGTTGGTCCAGGTCATATCAGTGTGTTATATAGTAGTTGGTCTAGGTCAGTGTGTTATATAGTAGTTGGTCCAGGTCAGTGTGTTATATAGTAGTTGGTCCAGGTCAGATCAGTGTGTTATATAGTAGTTGGTCCAGGTCAGTGTGTTATATAGTAGTTGGTCCAGGTCAGATCAGTGTGTTATATAGTAGTTGGTCCAGGTCAGATCAGTGTGTTATATAGTAGTTGGTCCAGGTCAGTGTGTTATATAGTAGTTGGTCCAGGTCAGATCAGTGTGTTATATAGTAGTTGGTCCAGGACAGATCAGTGTGTTATATAGTAGTTGGTCCAGGTCAGTGTGTTATATAGTTGTTGGCCCAGGTCAGTGTGTTATATAGTAGTTGGTCCAGGTCAGATCAGTGTGTTATATAGTAGTTGGTCCAGGTCAGGTCAGTGTGTTATATAGTAGTTGGTCCAGGTCAGATCAGTGTGTTATATACTAGTTGGTCCAGGTCAGATCAGTGTGTTATATAGTAGTTGGTCCAGGTCAGATCAGTGTGTTATATAGTAGTTGGTCCAGGTCAGATCAGTGTGTTATATAGTAGTTGGTCCAGGTCAGGTCAGTGTGTTATATAGTAGTTGGTCCAGGTCAGTGTGTTATATAGTAGTTGGTCCAGGTCAGATCAGTGTGTTATATAGTAGTTGGACCAGGTCAGGTCAGTGTGTTATATAGTAGTTGGTCCAGGTCAGTGTGTTATATAGTAGTTGGTCCAGGTCAGATCAGTGTGTTATATAGTAGTTGGTCCAGGTCAGTGTGTTATATAGTAGTTGGTCCAGGTCAGGTCAGTGTGTTATATAGTAGTTGGTCCAGGTCAGATCAGTGTGTTATATAGTAGTTGGTCCAGGTCAGTGTGTTATATAGTAGTTGGTCCAGGTCAGACCAGTGTGTTATATAGTAGTTGGTCCAGGTCAGATCACTGTGTTATATAGTAGTTGGTCCAGGTCAGTGTGTTATATAGTAGTTGGTCCAGGTCAGATCAGTGTGTTATATAGTTGTTGGTCCAGGTCAGATCAGTGTGTTATATAGTAGTTGGTCCAGGTCAGATCAGTGTGTTATGTAGTAGTTGGTCCAGGTCAGATCAGTGTGTTATATAGTAGTTGGTCCAGGTCAGTGTGTTATATAGTAGTTGGTCCAGGTCAGATCAGTGTGTTATATAGTAGTTGGTCCAGGTCAGTGTGTTATATAGTAGTTGGTCCAGGTCAGTGTGTTATATAGTAGTTGGTCCAGGTCAGATCAGTGTGTTATATAGTAGTTGGTCCAGGTCAGGTCAGTGTGTTATATAGTAGTTGGTCCAGGTCAGGTCAGTGTGTTATATAGTAGTTGATCCAGGTCAGTGTGTTATATAGTAGTTGGTCCAGGACAGATCAGTGTGTTATATAGTAGTTGGTCCAGGTCAGATCAGTGTGTTATATAGTAGTTGGTCCAGGTCAGATCAGTGTGTTATATAGTAGTTGGTCAAGGTCAGTGTGTTATATAGTAGTTGGTCCAGGTCAGATCAGTGTGTTATATAGTAGTTGGTCCAGGTCAGGTCAGTGTGTTATATAGTAGTTGGTCCAGGACAGATCAGTGTGTTATATAGTAGTTGGTCCAGGTCAGTGTGTTATATAGTAGTTGGTCCAGATCAGATCAGTGTGTTATATAGTAGTTGGTCCAGATCAGATCAGTGTGTTATATAGTAGTTGGTCCAGGTCAGGTCAGTGTGTTATATAGTAGTTGGTCCAGGTCAGGTCAGTGTGTTATATAGTAGTTGGTCCAGATCAGATCAGTGTGTTATATAGTAGTTGGTCCAGGTCAGATCAGTGTGTTATATAGTAGTTGGTCCAGGTCAGTGTGTTATATAGTATTTGGTCCAGGTCAGATCAGTGTGTTATATAGTAGTTGGTCCAGGTCAGGTCAGTGTGTTATATAGTAGTTGGTCCAGGTCAGATCAGTGTGTTATATAGTAGTTGGTCCAGGTCAGTGTGTTATATAGTAGTTGGTCCAGGTCAGTGTGTTATATAGTAGTTGGTCCAGGTCAGATCAGTGTGTTATATAGTAGTTGGTCCAGGTCAGATCAGTGTGTTATATAGTAGTTGGTCCAGGTCAGTGTGTTATATAGTAGTTGGTCCAGGTCAGTGTGTTATATAGTAGTTGGTCCAGGTCAGGTCAGTGTGTTATATAGTAGTTGGTCCAGGTCAGATCACTGTGTTATATAGTAGTTGGTCCAGGTCAGATCAGTGTGTTATATAGTAGTTGGTCCAGGTCAGTGTGTTATATAGTAGTTGGTCCAGGTCAGATCAGTGTGTTATATAGTAGTTGGTCCAGGTCAGATCAGTGTGTTATATAGTAGTTGGTCCAGGTCAGGTCAGTGTGTTATATAGTAGTTGGTCCAGATCAGTGTGTTATATAGTAGTTGGTCCAGGTCAGTGTGTTATATAGCAGTTGGTCCAGGTCAGATCAGTGTGTTATATAGTAGTTGGTCCAGGTCAGATCAGTGTGTTATATAGTAGTTGGTCCAGGTCAGATCAGTGTGTTATATAGTAGTTGGTCCAGGTCAGTGTGTTATATAGTAGTTGGTCCAGGTCAGATCAGTGTGTTATATAGTAGTTGGTCCAGGTCAGTGTGTTATATAGTAGTTGGTCCAGATCAGTGTGTTATATAGTAGTTGGTCCAGGTCAGATCAGTGTGTTATATAGTAGTTGGTCCAAGTCAGTATGTTATATAGTAGTTGGTCCAGGTCAGATCAGTGTGTTATATAGTAGTTGGTCCAGGTCAGATCCGTGTGTTATATAGTAGTTGGTCCAGGTCAGATCAGGGTGTTATATAGTAGTTGGTCCAGGTCAGATCAGTGTGTTATATAGTAGTTGGTCCAGGTCAGGTCAGTGTGTTATATAGTAGTTGGTCCAGGTCAGGTCAGTGTGTTATATAGTAGTTGGTCCAGGTCAGATCAGTGTGTTATATAGTAGTTGGTCCAGGTCAGGTCAGTGTGTTATATAGTAGTTGGTCCAGGTCAGGTCAGTGTGTTATATAGTAGTTGGTCCAGGTCAGATCAGTGTGTTATATAGTAGTTGGTCCAGGTCAGATCAGTGTGTTATATAGTAGTTGGTCCAGGTCAGGTCAGTGTGTTATATAGTAGTTGGTCCAGGTCAGATCAGTGTGTTATATAGTAGTTGGTCCAGGTCAGGTCAGTGTGTTATATAGTATTTGGTCCAGGTCAGATCAGTGTGTTATATAGTAGTTGGTCAAGGTCAGATCAGTGTGTTATATAGTAGTTGGTCCAGGTCAGATCAGTGTGTTATATAGTAGTTGGTCCAGGTCAGATCAGTGTGTTATATAGTAGTTGGTCCAGGTCAGATCAGTGTGTTATATAGTAGTTGGTCCAGGTCAGTGTGTTTTATAGTAGTTGGTCCAGGTCAGTGTGTTATATAGTAGTTGGTCCAGGTCAGATCAGTGTGTTATATAGTAGTTGGTCCAGGTCAGATCAGTGTGTTATATAGTAGTTGGTCCAGGTCAGATCAGTGTGTTATATAGTAGTTGGTCCAGGTCAGGTCAGTGTGTTATATAGTAGTTGGTCCAGATCAGTGTGTTATATAGTAGTTGGTCCAGGTCAGGTCAAGTCAGTGTGTTATATAGTAGTTGGTCCAGGTCAGTGTGTTATATAGTAGTTGGTCCAGATCAGTGTGTTATATAGTAGTTGGTCCAGGTCAGGTCAGTGTGTTATATAGTAGTTGGTCCAGGTCAGTGTGTTATATAGTAGTTGGTCCAGGTCAGATCAGTGTGTTATATAGTAGTTGGTCCAGGTCAGTGTGTTATATAGTAGTTGGTCCAGGTCAGTGTGTTAAATAGTAGTTGGTCCAGGTCAGATCAGTGTGTTATATAGTAGTTGGTCCAGGTCAGATCAGTGTGTTATATAGTAGTTGGTCCAGGTCAGATCAGTGTGTTATATAGTAGTTGGTCCAGGTCAGTGTGTTATATAGTAGTTGGTCCAGGTCAGTGTGTTATATAGTAGTTGGTCCAGATCAGTGTGTTATATAGTAGTTGGTCCAGATCAGTGTGTTATATAGTAGTTGGTCCAGGTCAGATCAGTGTGTTATATAGTAGTTGGTCCCGATCAGATCAGTGTGTTATATAGTAGTTGGTCCAGGTCAGATCAGTGTGTTATATAGTAGTTGGTCCAGGTCAGATCAGTGTGTTATATAATAGTTGGTCCAGGTCAGATCAGTGTGTTATATAGTAGTTGGTCCAGGTCAGGTCAGTGTGTTATATAGTAGTTGGTCCAGGTCAGATCAGTGTGTTATATAGTAGTTGGTCCAGGTCAGATCAGTGTGTTATATAGTAGTTGGTCCAGGTCAGTGTGTTATATAGTAGTTGGTCCAGGTCAGATCAGTGTGTTATATAGTAGTTGGTCCAGGTCAGATCAGTGTGTTATATAGTAGTTGGTCCAGGTCAGATCAGTGTGTTATATAGTAGTTGGTCCAGGTCAGATCAGTGTGTTATATAGTAGTTGGTCCAGATCAGTGTGTTATATAGTAGTTGGTCCAGGTCAGTGTGTTATATAGTAGTTGGTCCAGGTCAGTGTGTTATATAGTAGTTGGTCCAGGACAGATCAGTGTGTTATATAGTAGTTGGTCCAGGTCAGTGTGTTATATAGTAGTTGGTCCAGGTCAGATCAGTGTGTTATATAGTAGTCGGTCCATGTCAGATCAGTGTGTTATATAGTAGTTGGTCCAGGTCAGTGTGTTATATAGTAGTTGGTCCAGGTCAGTGTGTTATATAGTAGTTGGTCCAGGTCAGATCAGTGTGTTATATAGTAGTTGGTCCAGGTCAGATCAGTGTGTTATATAGTAGTTGGTCCAGGTCAGTGTGTTATATAGTAGTTGGTCCAGGTCAGATCAGTGTGTTATATAGTAGTTGGTCCAGGTCAGATCAGTGTGTTATATAGTAGTTGGTCCAGGACAGATCAGTGTGTTATATAGTAGTTGGTCCAGGTCAGTGTGTTATATAGTAGTTGGTCCAGGTCAGTGTGTTATATAGTAGTTGGTCCAGATCAGTGTGTTATATAGTAGTTGGTCCAGATCAGTGTGTTATATAGTAGTTGGTCCAGGTCAGATCAGTGTGTTATATAGTAGTTGGTCCCGATCAGATCAGTGTGTTATATAGTAGTTGGTCCAGGTCAGATCAGTGTGTTATATAGTAGTTGGTCAAGGTCAGATCAGTGTGTTATATAGTAGTTGGTCCAGGTCAGATCAGTGTGTTATATAGTAGTTGGTCCAGGTCAGGTCAGTGTGTTATATAGTAGTTGGTCCAGGTCAGATCAGTGTGTTATATAGTAGTTGGTCCAGGTCAGATCAGTGTGTTATATAGTAGTTGGTCCAGGTCAGTGTGTTATATAGTAGTTGGTCCAGGTCAGATCAGTGTGTTATATAGTAGTTGGTCCAGGTCAGATCAGTGTGTTATATAGTAGTTGGTCCAGGTCAGATCAGTGTGTTATATAGTAGTTGGTCCAGGTCAGATCAGTGTGTTATATAGTACTTGGTCCAGATCAGTGTGTTATATAGTAGTTGGTCCAGGTCAGTGTGTTATATAGTAGTTGGTCCAGGTCAGTGTGTTATATAGTAGTTGGTCCAGGACAGATCAGTGTGTTATATAGTAGTTGGTCCAGGTCAGTGTGTTATATAGTAGTTGGTCCAGGTCAGATCAGTGTGTTATATAGTAGTCGGTCCATGTCAGATCAGTGTGTTATATAGTAGTTGGTCCAGGTCAGTGTGTTATATAGTAGTTGGTCCAGGTCAGATCAGTGTGTTATATAGTAGTTGGTCCAGGTCAGATCAGTGTGTTAAATAGTAGTTGGTCCAGGTCAGTGTGTTATATAGTAGTTGGTCCAGGTCAGTGTGTTATATAGTAGTTGGTCCAGGTCAGATCAGTGTGTTATATAGTAGTTGGTCCAGGTCAGGTCAGTGTGTTATATAGTAGTTGGTCCAGGTCAGGTCAGTGTGTTATATAGTAGTTGATCCAGGTCAGTGTGTTATATAGTAGTTGGTCCAGGACAGATCAGTGTGTTATATAGTAGTTGGTCCAGGTCAGATCAGTGTGTTATATAGTAGTTGGTCCAGGTCAGATCAGTGTGTTATATACTAGTTGGTCAAGGTCAGATCAGTGTGTTATATAGTAGTTGGTCCAGGTCAGATCAGTGTGTTATATAGTAGTTGGTCCAGGTCAGGTCAGTGTGTTATATAGTAGTTGGTCCAGGACAGATCAGTGTGTTATATAGTAGTTGGTCCAGGTCAGTGTGTTATATAGTAGTTGGTCCAGATCAGATCAGTGTGTTATATAGTAGTTGGTCCAGATCAGATCAGTGTGTTATATAGTAGTTGGTCCAGGTCAGGTCAGTGTGTTATATAGTAGTTGGTCCAGGTCAGGTCAGTGTGTTATATAGTAGTTGGTCCAGATCAGATCAGTGTGTTATATAGTAGTTGGTCCAGGTCAGATCAGTGTGTTATATAGTAGTTGGTCCAGGTCAGTGTGTTATATAGTAGTTGGTCCAGGTCAGATCAGTGTGTTATATAGTAGTTGGTCCAGGTCAGGTCAATGTGTTATATAGTAGTTGGTCCAGGTCAGATCAGTGTGTTATATAGTAGTTGGTCCAGGTCAGTGTGTTATATAGTAGTTGGTCCAGGTCAGTGTGTTATATAGTAGTTGGTCCAGGTCAGATCAGTGTGTTATATAGTAGTTGGTCCAGGTCAGATCAGTGTGTTATATAGTAGTTGGTCCAGGTCAGTGTGTTATAAAGTAGTTGGTCCAGGTCAGTGTGTTATATAGTAGTTGGTCCAGGTCAGTGTGTTATATAGTAGTTGGTCCAGGTCAGGTCAGTGTGTTATATAGTAGTTGGTCCAGGTCAGATCAGTGTGTTATATAGTAGTTGGTCCAGGTCAGATCAGTGTGTTATATAGTAGTTGGTCCAGGTCAGTGTGTTATATAGTAGTTGGTCCAGGTCAGATCAGTGTGTTATATAGTAGTTGGTCCAGGTCAGATCAGTGTGTTATATAGTAGTTGGTCCAGGTCAGGTCAGTGTGTTATATAGTAGTTGGTCCAGATCAGTGTGTTATATAGTAGTTGGTCCAGGTCAGTGTGTTATATAGCAGTTGGTCCAGGTCAGATCAGTGTGTTATATAGTAGTTGGTCCAGGTCAGATCAGTGTGTTATATAGTAGTTGGTCCAGGTCAGATCAGTGTGTTATATAGTAGTTGGTCCAGGTCAGTGTGTTATATAGTAGTTGGTCCAGGTCAGATCAGTGTGTTATATAGTAGTTGGTCCAGGTCAGTGTGTTATATAGTAGTTGGTCCAGATCAGTGTGTTATATAGTAGTTGGTCCAGGTCAGATCAGTGTGTTATATAGTAGTTGGTCCAGGTCAGTATGTTATATAGTAGTTGGTCCAGGTCAGATCAGTGTGTTATATAGTAGTTGGTCCAGGTCAGATCCGTGTGTTATATAGTAGTTGGTCCAGGTCAGATCAGGGTGTTATATAGTAGTTGGTCCAGGTCAGATCAGTGTGTTATATAGTAGTTGGTCCAGGTCAGGTCAGTGTGTTATATAGTAGTTGGTCCAGGTCAGTGTGTTATATAGTAGTTGGTCCAGGTCAGATCAGTGTGTTATATAGTAGTTGGTCCAGGTCAGATCAGTGTGTTAAATAGTAGTTGGTCCAGGTCAGTGTGTTATATAGTAGTTGGTCCAGGTCAGTGTGTTATATAGTAGTTGGTCCAGGACAGATCAGTGTGTTATATAGTAGTTGGTCCAGGTCAGATCAGTGTGTTATATAGTAGTTGGTCCAGGTCAGATCAGTGTGTTATATAGTAGTTGGTCAAGGTCAGATCAGTGTGTTATATAGTAGTTGGTCCAGGTCAGATCAGTGTGTTATATAGTAGTTGGTCCAGGTCAGGTCAGTGTGTTATATAGTAGTTGGTCCAGGACAGATCAGTGTGTTATATAGTAGTTGGTCCAGGTCAGTGTGTTATATAGTAGTTGGTCCAGATCAGATCAGTGTGTTATATAGTAGTTGGTCCAGATCAGATCAGTGTGTTATATAGTAGTTGGTCCAGGTCAGGTCAGTGTGTTATATAGTAGTTGGTCCAGGTCAGGTCAGTGTGTTATATAGTAGTTGGTCCCGATCAGATCAGTGTGTTATATAGTAGTTGGTCCAGGTCAGATCAGTGTGTTATATAGTAGTTGGTCCAGGTCAGTGTGTTATATAGTAGTTGGTCCAGGTCAGATCAGTGTGTTATATAGTAGTTGGTCCAGGTCAGGTCAATGTGTTATATAGTAGTTGGTCCAGGTCAGATCAGTGTGTTATATAGTAGTTGGTCCAGGTCAGTGTGTTATATAGTAGTTGGTCCAGGTCAGTGTGTTATATAGTAGTTGGTCCAGGTCAGATCAGTGTGTTATATAGTAGTTGGTCCAGGTCAGATCAGTGTGTTATATAGTAGTTGGTCCAGGTCAGTGTGTTATATAGTAGTTGGTCCAGGTCAGTGTGTTATATAGTAGTTGGTCCAGGTCAGTGTGTTATATAGTAGTTGGTCCAGGTCAGGTCAGTGTGTTATATAGTAGTTGGTCCAGGTCAGATCAGTGTGTTATATAGTAGTTGGTCCAGGTCAGATCAGTGTGTTATATAGTAGTTGGTCCAGGTCAGTGTGTTATATAGTAGTTGGTCCAGGTCAGATCAGTGTGTTATATAGTAGTTGGTCCAGGTCAGATCAGTGTGTTATATAGTAGTTGGTCCAGGTCAGGTCAGTGTGTTATATAGTAGTTGGTCCAGATCAGTGTGTTATATAGTAGTTGGTCCAGGTCAGTGTGTTATATAGCAGTTGGTCCAGGTCAGATCAGTGTGTTATATAGTAGTTGGTCCAGGTCAGATCAGTGTGTTATATAGTAGTTGGTCCAGGTCAGATCAGTGTGTTATATAGTAGTTGGTCCAGGTCAGTGTGTTATATAGTAGTTGGTCCAGGTCAGATCAGTGTGTTATATAGTAGTTGGTCCAGGTCAGTGTGTTATATAGTAGTTGGTCCAGATCAGTGTGTTATATAGTAGTTGGTCCAGGTCAGATCAGTGTGTTATATAGTAGTTGGTCCAGGTCAGTATGTTATATAGTAGTTGGTCCAGGTCAGATCAGTGTGTTATATAGTAGTTGGTCCAGGTCAGATCAGTGTGTTATATAGTAGTTGGTCCAGGTCAGTGTGTTATATAGTAGTTGGTCCAGGTCAGACCAGTGTGTTATATAGTAGTTGGTCCAGGTCAGATCACTGTGTTATATAGTAGTTGGTCCAGGTCAGTGTGTTATATAGTAGTTGGTCCAGGTCAGATCAGTGTGTTATATAGTTGTTGGTCCAGGTCAGATCAGTGTGTTATATAGTAGTTGGTCCAGGTCAGATCAGTGTGTTATGTAGTAGTTGGTCCAGGTCAGATCAGTGTGTTATATAGTAGTTGGTCCAGGTCAGTGTGTTATATAGTAGTTGGTCCAGGTCAGATCAGTGTGTTATATAGTAGTTGGTCCAGGTCAGTGTGTTATATAGTAGTTGGTCCAGGTCAGTGTGTTAAATAGTAGTTGGTCCAGGTCAGATCAGTGTGTTATATAGTAGTTGGTCCAGGTCAGGTCAGTGTGTTATATAGTAGTTGGTCCAGGTCAGGTCAGTGTGTTATATAGTAGTTGATCCAGGTCAGTGTGTTATATAGTAGTTGGTCCAGGACAGATCAGTGTGTTATATAGTAGTTGGTCCAGGTCAGATCAGTGTGTTATATAGTAGTTGGTCCAGGTCAGATCAGTGTGTTATATAGTAGTTGGTCAAGGTCAGTGTGTTATATAGTAGTTGGTCCAGGTCAGATCAGTGTGTTATATAGTAGTTGGTCCAGGTCAGGTCAGTGTGTTATATAGTAGTTGGTCCAGGACAGATCAGTGTGTTATATAGTAGTTGGTCCAGGTCAGTGTGTTATATAGTAGTTGGTCCAGATCAGATCAGTGTGTTATATAGTAGTTGGTCCAGATCAGATCAGTGTGTTATATAGTAGTTGGTCCAGGTCAGGTCAGTGTGTTATATAGTAGTTGGTCCAGGTCAGGTCAGTGTGTTATATAGTAGTTGGTCCAGATCAGATCAGTGTGTTATATAGTAGTTGGTCCAGGTCAGATCAGTGTGTTATATAGTAGTTGGTCCAGGTCAGTGTGTTATATAGTATTTGGTCCAGGTCAGATCAGTGTGTTATATAGTAGTTGGTCCAGGTCAGGTCAGTGTGTTATATAGTAGTTGGTCCAGGTCAGATCAGTGTGTTATATAGTAGTTGGTCCAGGTCAGTGTGTTATATAGTAGTTGGTCCAGGTCAGTGTGTTATATAGTAGTTGGTCCAGGTCAGATCAGTGTGTTATATAGTAGTTGGTCCAGGTCAGATCAGTGTGTTATATAGTAGTTGGTCCAGGTCAGTGTGTTATATAGTAGTTGGTCCAGGTCAGTGTGTTATATAGTAGTTGGTCCAGGTCAGGTCAGTGTGTTATATAGTAGTTGGTCCATGTCAGATCACTGTGTTATATAGTAGTTGGTCCAGGTCAGATCAGTGTGTTATATAGTAGTTGGTCCAGGTCAGTGTGTTATATAGTAGTTGGTCCAGGTCAGATCAGTGTGTTATATAGTAGTTGGTCCAGGTCAGATCAGTGTGTTATATAGTAGTTGGTCCAGGTCAGGTCAGTGTGTTATATAGTAGTTGGTCCAGATCAGTGTGTTATATAGTAGTTGGTCCAGGTCAGTGTGTTATATAGCAGTTGGTCCAGGTCAGATCAGTGTGTTATATAGTAGTTGGTCCAGGTCAGATCAGTGTGTTATATAGTAGTTGGTCCAGGTCAGATCAGTGTGTTATATAGTAGTTGGTCCAGGTCAGTGTGTTATATAGTAGTTGGTCCAGGTCAGATCAGTGTGTTATATAGTAGTTGGTCCAGGTCAGTGTGTTATATAGTAGTTGGTCCAGATCAGTGTGTTATATAGTAGTTGGTCCAGGTCAGATCAGTGTGTTATATAGTAGTTGGTCCAAGTCAGTATGTTATATAGTAGTTGGTCCAGGTCAGATCAGTGTGTTATATAGTAGTTGGTCCAGGTCAGATCCGTGTGTTATATAGTAGTTGGTCCAGGTCAGATCAGGGTGTTATATAGTAGTTGGTCCAGGTCAGATCAGTGTGTTATATAGTAGTTGGTCCAGGTCAGGTCAGTGTGTTATATAGTAGTTGGTCCAGGTCAGGTCAGTGTGTTATATAGTAGTTGGTCCAGGTCAGATCAGTGTGTTATATAGTAGTTGGTCCAGGTCAGGTCAGTGTGTTATATAGTAGTTGGTCCAGGTCAGGTCAGTGTGTTATATAGTAGTTGGTCCAGGTCAGATCAGTGTGTTATATAGTAGTTGGTCCAGGTCAGATCAGTGTGTTATATAGTAGTTGGTCCAGGTCAGGTCAGTGTGTTATATAGTAGTTGGTCCAGGTCAGATCAGTGTGTTATATAGTAGTTGGTCCAGGTCAGGTCAGTGTGTTATATAGTATTTGGTCCAGGTCAGATCAGTGTGTTATATAGTAGTTGGTCAAGGTCAGATCAGTGTGTTATATAGTAGTTGGTCCAGGTCAGATCAGTGTGTTATATAGTAGTTGGTCCAGGTCAGATCAGTGTGTTATATAGTAGTTGGTCCAGGTCAGATCAGTGTGTTATATAGTAGTTGGTCCAGGTCAGTGTGTTTTATAGTAGTTGGTCCAGGTCAGTGTGTTATATAGTAGTTGGTCCAGGTCAGATCAGTGTGTTATATAGTAGTTGGTCCAGGTCAGATCAGTGTGTTATATAGTAGTTGGTCCAGGTCAGATCAGTGTGTTATATAGTAGTTGGTCCAGGTCAGGTCAGTGTGTTATATAGTAGTTGGTCCAGATCAGTGTGTTATATAGTAGTTGGTCCAGGTCAGGTCAAGTCAGTGTGTTATATAGTAGTTGGTCCAGGTCAGTGTGTTATATAGTAGTTGGTCCAGATCAGTGTGTTATATAGTAGTTGGTCCAGGTCAGGTCAGTGTGTTATATAGTAGTTGGTCCAGGTCAGTGTGTTATATAGTAGTTGGTCCAGGTCAGATCAGTGTGTTATATAGTAGTTGGTCCAGGTCAGTGTGTTATATAGTAGTTGGTCCAGGTCAGTGTGTTAAATAGTAGTTGGTCCAGGTCAGATCAGTGTGTTATATAGTAGTTGGTCCAGGTCAGATCAGTGTGTTATATAGTAGTTGGTCCAGGTCAGATCAGTGTGTTATATAGTAGTTGGTCCAGGTCAGTGTGTTATATAGTAGTTGGTCCAGGTCAGTGTGTTATATAGTAGTTGGTCCAGATCAGTGTGTTATATAGTAGTTGGTCCAGATCAGTGTGTTATATAGTAGTTGGTCCAGGTCAGATCAGTGTGTTATATAGTAGTTGGTCCCGATCAGATCAGTGTGTTATATAGTAGTTGGTCCAGGTCAGATCAGTGTGTTATATAGTAGTTGGTCCAGGTCAGATCAGTGTGTTATATAGTAGTTGGTCCAGGTCAGATCAGTGTGTTATATAGTAGTTGGTCCAGGTCAGGTCAGTGTGTTATATAGTAGTTGGTCCAGGTCAGATCAGTGTGTTATATAGTAGTTGGTCCAGGTCAGATCAGTGTGTTATATAGTAGTTGGTCCAGGTCAGTGTGTTATATAGTAGTTGGTCCAGGTCAGATCAGTGTGTTATATAGTAGTTGGTCCAGGTCAGATCAGTGTGTTATATAGTAGTTGGTCCAGGTCAGATCAGTGTGTTATATAGTAGTTGGTCCAGGTCAGATCAGTGTGTTATATAGTAGTTGGTCCAGATCAGTGTGTTATATAGTAGTTGGTCCAGGTCAGTGTGTTATATAGTAGTTGGTCCAGGTCAGTGTGTTATATAGTAGTTGGTCCAGGACAGATCAGTGTGTTATATAGTAGTTGGTCCAGGTCAGTGTGTTATATAGTAGTTGGTCCAGGTCAGATCAGTGTGTTATATAGTAGTCGGTCCATGTCAGATCAGTGTGTTATATAGTAGTTGGTCCAGGTCAGTGTGTTATATAGTAGTTGGTCCAGGTCAGTGTGTTATATAGTAGTTGGTCCAGGTCAGATCAGTGTGTTATATAGTAGTTGGTCCAGGTCAGATCAGTGTGTTATATAGTAGTTGGTCCAGGTCAGTGTGTTATATAGTAGTTGGTCCAGGTCAGATCAGTGTGTTATATAGTAGTTGGTCCAGGTCAGATCAGTGTGTTATATAGTAGTTGGTCCAGGACAGATCAGTGTGTTATATAGTAGTTGGTCCAGGTCAGTGTGTTATATAGTAGTTGGTCCAGGTCAGTGTGTTATATAGTAGTTGGTCCAGATCAGTGTGTTATATAGTAGTTGGTCCAGATCAGTGTGTTATATAGTAGTTGGTCCAGGTCAGATCAGTGTGTTATATAGTAGTTGGTCCCGATCAGATCAGTGTGTTATATAGTAGTTGGTCCAGGTCAGATCAGTGTGTTATATAGTAGTTGGTCAAGGTCAGATCAGTGTGTTATATAGTAGTTGGTCCAGGTCAGATCAGTGTGTTATATAGTAGTTGGTCCAGGTCAGGTCAGTGTGTTATATAGTAGTTGGTCCAGGTCAGATCAGTGTGTTATATAGTAGTTGGTCCAGGTCAGATCAGTGTGTTATATAGTAGTTGGTCCAGGTCAGTGTGTTATATAGTAGTTGGTCCAGGTCAGATCAGTGTGTTATATAGTAGTTGGTCCAGGTCAGATCAGTGTGTTATATAGTAGTTGGTCCAGGTCAGATCAGTGTGTTATATAGTAGTTGGTCCAGGTCAGATCAGTGTGTTATATAGTACTTGGTCCAGATCAGTGTGTTATATAGTAGTTGGTCCAGGTCAGTGTGTTATATAGTAGTTGGTCCAGGTCAGTGTGTTATATAGTAGTTGGTCCAGGACAGATCAGTGTGTTATATAGTAGTTGGTCCAGGTCAGTGTGTTATATAGTAGTTGGTCCAGGTCAGATCAGTGTGTTATATAGTAGTCGGTCCATGTCAGATCAGTGTGTTATATAGTAGTTGGTCCAGGTCAGTGTGTTATATAGTAGTTGGTCCAGGTCAGATCAGTGTGTTATATAGTAGTTGGTCCAGGTCAGATCAGTGTGTTAAATAGTAGTTGGTCCAGGTCAGTGTGTTATATAGTAGTTGGTCCAGGTCAGTGTGTTATATAGTAGTTGGTCCAGGTCAGATCAGTGTGTTATATAGTAGTTGGTCCAGGTCAGGTCAGTGTGTTATATAGTAGTTGGTCCAGGTCAGGTCAGTGTGTTATATAGTAGTTGATCCAGGTCAGTGTGTTATATAGTAGTTGGTCCAGGACAGATCAGTGTGTTATATAGTAGTTGGTCCAGGTCAGATCAGTGTGTTATATAGTAGTTGGTCCAGGTCAGATCAGTGTGTTATATACTAGTTGGTCAAGGTCAGATCAGTGTGTTATATAGTAGTTGGTCCAGGTCAGATCAGTGTGTTATATAGTAGTTGGTCCAGGTCAGGTCAGTGTGTTATATAGTAGTTGGTCCAGGACAGATCAGTGTGTTATATAGTAGTTGGTCCAGGTCAGTGTGTTATATAGTAGTTGGTCCAGATCAGATCAGTGTGTTATATAGTAGTTGGTCCAGATCAGATCAGTGTGTTATATAGTAGTTGGTCCAGGTCAGGTCAGTGTGTTATATAGTAGTTGGTCCAGGTCAGGTCAGTGTGTTATATAGTAGTTGGTCCAGATCAGATCAGTGTGTTATATAGTAGTTGGTCCAGGTCAGATCAGTGTGTTATATAGTAGTTGGTCCAGGTCAGTGTGTTATATAGTAGTTGGTCCAGGTCAGATCAGTGTGTTATATAGTAGTTGGTCCAGGTCAGGTCAATGTGTTATATAGTAGTTGGTCCAGGTCAGATCAGTGTGTTATATAGTAGTTGGTCCAGGTCAGTGTGTTATATAGTAGTTGGTCCAGGTCAGTGTGTTATATAGTAGTTGGTCCAGGTCAGATCAGTGTGTTATATAGTAGTTGGTCCAGGTCAGATCAGTGTGTTATATAGTAGTTGGTCCAGGTCAGTGTGTTATAAAGTAGTTGGTCCAGGTCAGTGTGTTATATAGTAGTTGGTCCAGGTCAGTGTGTTATATAGTAGTTGGTCCAGGTCAGGTCAGTGTGTTATATAGTAGTTGGTCCAGGTCAGATCAGTGTGTTATATAGTAGTTGGTCCAGGTCAGATCAGTGTGTTATATAGTAGTTGGTCCAGGTCAGTGTGTTATATAGTAGTTGGTCCAGGTCAGATCAGTGTGTTATATAGTAGTTGGTCCAGGTCAGATCAGTGTGTTATATAGTAGTTGGTCCAGGTCAGGTCAGTGTGTTATATAGTAGTTGGTCCAGATCAGTGTGTTATATAGTAGTTGGTCCAGGTCAGTGTGTTATATAGCAGTTGGTCCAGGTCAGATCAGTGTGTTATATAGTAGTTGGTCCAGGTCAGATCAGTGTGTTATATAGTAGTTGGTCCAGGTCAGATCAGTGTGTTATATAGTAGTTGGTCCAGGTCAGTGTGTTATATAGTAGTTGGTCCAGGTCAGATCAGTGTGTTATATAGTAGTTGGTCCAGGTCAGTGTGTTATATAGTAGTTGGTCCAGATCAGTGTGTTATATAGTAGTTGGTCCAGGTCAGATCAGTGTGTTATATAGTAGTTGGTCCAGGTCAGTATGTTATATAGTAGTTGGTCCAGGTCAGATCAGTGTGTTATATAGTAGTTGGTCCAGGTCAGATCCGTGTGTTATATAGTAGTTGGTCCAGGTCAGATCAGGGTGTTATATAGTAGTTGGTCCAGGTCAGATCAGTGTGTTATATAGTAGTTGGTCCAGGTCAGGTCAGTGTGTTATATAGTAGTTGGTCCAGGTCAGTGTGTTATATAGTAGTTGGTCCAGGTCAGATCAGTGTGTTATATAGTAGTTGGTCCAGGTCAGATCAGTGTGTTAAATAGTAGTTGGTCCAGGTCAGTGTGTTATATAGTAGTTGGTCCAGGTCAGTGTGTTATATAGTAGTTGGTCCAGGACAGATCAGTGTGTTATATAGTAGTTGGTCCAGGTCAGATCAGTGTGTTATATAGTAGTTGGTCCAGGTCAGATCAGTGTGTTATATAGTAGTTGGTCAAGGTCAGATCAGTGTGTTATATAGTAGTTGGTCCAGGTCAGATCAGTGTGTTATATAGTAGTTGGTCCAGGTCAGGTCAGTGTGTTATATAGTAGTTGGTCCAGGACAGATCAGTGTGTTATATAGTAGTTGGTCCAGGTCAGTGTGTTATATAGTAGTTGGTCCAGATCAGATCAGTGTGTTATATAGTAGTTGGTCCAGATCAGATCAGTGTGTTATATAGTAGTTGGTCCAGGTCAGGTCAGTGTGTTATATAGTAGTTGGTCCAGGTCAGGTCAGTGTGTTATATAGTAGTTGGTCCCGATCAGATCAGTGTGTTATATAGTAGTTGGTCCAGGTCAGATCAGTGTGTTATATAGTAGTTGGTCCAGGTCAGTGTGTTATATAGTAGTTGGTCCAGGTCAGATCAGTGTGTTATATAGTAGTTGGTCCAGGTCAGGTCAATGTGTTATATAGTAGTTGGTCCAGGTCAGATCAGTGTGTTATATAGTAGTTGGTCCAGGTCAGTGTGTTATATAGTAGTTGGTCCAGGTCAGTGTGTTATATAGTAGTTGGTCCAGGTCAGATCAGTGTGTTATATAGTAGTTGGTCCAGGTCAGATCAGTGTGTTATATAGTAGTTGGTCCAGGTCAGTGTGTTATATAGTAGTTGGTCCAGGTCAGTGTGTTATATAGTAGTTGGTCCAGGTCAGTGTGTTATATAGTAGTTGGTCCAGGTCAGGTCAGTGTGTTATATAGTAGTTGGTCCAGGTCAGATCAGTGTGTTATATAGTAGTTGGTCCAGGTCAGATCAGTGTGTTATATAGTAGTTGGTCCAGGTCAGTGTGTTATATAGTAGTTGGTCCAGGTCAGATCAGTGTGTTATATAGTAGTTGGTCCAGGTCAGATCAGTGTGTTATATAGTAGTTGGTCCAGGTCAGGTCAGTGTGTTATATAGTAGTTGGTCCAGATCAGTGTGTTATATAGTAGTTGGTCCAGGTCAGTGTGTTATATAGCAGTTGGTCCAGGTCAGATCAGTGTGTTATATAGTAGTTGGTCCAGGTCAGATCAGTGTGTTATATAGTAGTTGGTCCAGGTCAGATCAGTGTGTTATATAGTAGTTGGTCCAGGTCAGTGTGTTATATAGTAGTTGGTCCAGGTCAGATCAGTGTGTTATATAGTAGTTGGTCCAGGTCAGTGTGTTATATAGTAGTTGGTCCAGATCAGTGTGTTATATAGTAGTTGGTCCAGGTCAGATCAGTGTGTTATATAGTAGTTGGTCCAGGTCAGTATGTTATATAGTAGTTGGTCCAGGTCAGATCAGTGTGTTATATAGTAGTTGGTCCAGGTCAGATCCGTGTGTTATATAGTAGTTGGTCCAGGTCAGATCAGGGTGTTATATAGTAGTTGGTCCAGGTCAGATCAGTGTGTTATATAGTAGTTGGTCCAGGTCAGGTCAGTGTGTTATATAGTAGTTGGTCCAGGTCAGGTCAGTGTGTTATATAGTAGTTGGTCCAGGTCAGATCAGTGTGTTATATAGTAGTTGGTCCAGGTCAGGTCAGTGTGTTATATAGTAGTTGGTCCAGGTCAGGTCAGTGTGTTATATAGTAGTTGGTCCAGGTCAGATCAGTGTGTTATATAGTAGTTGGTCCAGGTCAGATCAGTGTGTTATATAGTAGTTGGTCCAGGTCAGGTCAGTGTGTTATATAGTAGTTGGTCCAGGTCAGATCAGTGTGTTATATAGTAGTTGGACCAGGTCAGGTCAGTGTGTTATATAGTATTTGGTCCAGGTCAGATCAGTGTGTTATATAGTAGTTGGTCCAGGTCAGATCAGTGTGTTATATAGTAGTTGGTCCAGGTCAGATCAGTGTGTTATATAGTAGTTGGTCCAGGTCAGATCAGTGTGTTATATAGTAGTTGGTCCAGGTCAGTGTGTTTTATAGTAGTTGGTCCAGGTCAGTGTGTTATATAGTAGTTGGTCCAGGTCAGATCAGTGTGTTATATAGTAGTTGGTCCAGGTCAGATCAGTGTGTTATATAGTAGTTGGTCCAGGTCAGATCAGTGTGTTATATAGTAGTTGGTCCAGGTCAGGTCAGTGTGTTATATAGTAGTTGGTCCAGATCAGTGTGTTATATAGTAGTTGGTCCAGGTCAGGTCAAGTCAGTGTGTTATATAGTAGTTGGTCCAGGTCAGTGTGTTATATAGTAGTTGGTCCAGATCAGTGTGTTATATAGTAGTTGGTCCAGGTCAGGTCAGTGTGTTATATAGTAGTTGGTCCAGGTCAGTGTGTTATATAGTAGTTGGTCCAGGTCAGATCAGTGTGTTATATAGTAGTTGGTCCAGGTCAGTGTGTTATATAGTAGTTGGTCCAGGTCAGTGTGTTAAATAGTAGTTGGTCCAGGTCAGATCAGTGTGTTATATAGTAGTTGGTCCAGGTCAGATCAGTGTGTTATATAGTAGTTGGTCCAGGTCAGTGTGTTATATAGTAGTTGGTCCAGGTCAGATCAGTGTGTTATATAGTAGTTGGTCCAGGTCAGATCAGTGTGTTATATAGTAGTTGGTCCAGGTCAGATCAGTGTGTTATATAGTAGTTGGTCCAGGTCAGTGTGTTATATAGTAGTTGGTCCAGGTCAGTGTTTTATATAGTAGTTGGTCCAGATCAGTGTGTTATATAGTAGTTGGTCCAGATCAGTGTGTTATATAGTAGTTGGTCCAGGTCAGATCAGTGTGTTATATAGTAGTTGGTCCCGATCAGATCAGTGTGTTATATAGTAGTTGGTCCAGGTCAGATCAGTGTGTTATATAGTAGTTGCTCCAGGTCAGATCAGTGTGTTATATAATAGTTGGTCCAGGTCAGATCAGTGTGTTATATAGTAGTTGGTCCAGGTCAGGTCAGTGTGTTATATAGTAGTTGGTCCAGGTCAGATCAGTGTGTTATATAGTAGTTGGTCCAGGTCAGATCAGTGTGTTATATAGTAGTTGGTCCAGGTCAGTGTGTTATATAGTAGTTGGTCCAGGTCAGATCAGTGTGTTATATAGTAGTTGGTCCAGGTCAGATCAGTGTGTTATATAGTAGTTGGTCCAGGTCAGATCAGTGTGTTATATAGTAGTTGGTCCAGATCAGTGTGTTATATAGTAGTTGGTCCAGGTCAGTGTGTTATATAGTAGTTGGTCCAGGTCAGTGTGTTATATAGTAGTTGGTCCAGGACAGATCAGTGTGTTATATAGTAGTTGGTCCAGGTCAGTGTGTTATATAGTAGTTGGTCCAGGTCAGATCAGTGTGTTATATAGTAGTCGGTCCATGTCAGATCAGTGTGTTATATAGTTGTTGGTCCAGGTCAGTGTGTTATATAGTAGTTGGTCCAGGTCAGTGTGTTATATAGTAGTTGGTCCAGGTCAGATCAGTTTGTTATATAGTAGTTGGTCCAGGTCAGATCAGTGTGTTATATAGTAGTTGGTCCAGGTCAGTGTGTTATATAGTAGTTGGTCCAGGTCAGATCAGTGTGTTATATAGTAGTTGGTCCAGGTCAGATCAGTGTGTTATATAGTAGTTGGTCCAGGTCAGATCAGTGTGTTATATAGTAGTTGGTCCAGGTCAGTGTGTTATATAGTAGTTGGTCCAGGTCAGTGTGTTATATAGTAGTTGGTCCAGATCAGTGTGTTATATAGTAGTTGGTCCAGATCAGTGTGTTATATAGTAGTTGGTCCAGGTCAGATCAGTGTGTTATATAGTAGTTGGTCCCGATCAGATCAGTGTGTTATATAGTAGTTGGTCCAGGTCAGATCAGTGTGTTATATAGTAGTTGGTCAAGGTCAGATCAGTGTGTTATATAGTAGTTGGTCCAGGTCAGATCAGTGTGTTATATAGTAGTTGGTCCAGGTCAGGTCAGTGTGTTATATAGTAGTTGGTCCAGGTCAGATCAGTGTGTTATATAGTAGTTGGTCCAGGTCAGATCAGTGTGTTATATAGTAGTTGGTCCAGGTCAGTGTGTTATATAGTAGTTGGTCCAGGTCAGATCAGTGTGTTATATAGTAGTTGGTCCAGGTCAGATCAGTGTGTTATATAGTAGTTGGTCCAGGTCAGATCAGTGTGTTATATAGTAGTTGGTCCAGGTCAGATCAGTGTGTTATATAGTACTTGGTCCAGATCAGTGTGTTATATAGTAGTTGGTCCAGGTCAGTGTGTTATATAGTAGTTGGTCCAGGTCAGTGTGTTATATAGTAGTTGGTCCAGGACAGATCAGTGTGTTATATAGTAGTTGGTCCAGGTCAGTGTGTTATATAGTAGTTGGTCCAGGTCAGATCAGTGTGTTATATAGTAGTCGGTCCATGTCAGATCAGTGTGTTATATAGTAGTTGGTCCAGGTCAGTGTGTTATATAGTAGTTGGTCCAGGTCAGATCAGTGTGTTATATAGTAGTTGGTCCAGGTCAGATCAGTGTGTTAAATAGTAGTTGGTCCAGGTCAGTGTGTTATATAGTTGTTGGTCCAGGTCAGATCAGTGTGTTATATATTTGTTGGTCCAGGTCAGTGTGTTATATAGTAGTTGGTCCAGGTCAGATCAGTGTGTTATATAGTAGTTGGTCCAGATCAGTGTGTTATATAGTAGTTGGTCCAGGTCAGATCAGTGTGTTATATAGTAGTTGGTCCCGATCAGATCAGTGTGTTATATAGTAGTTGGTCCAGGTCAGATCAGTGTGTTATATAGTAGTTGCTCCAGGTCAGATCAGTGTGTTATATAATAGTTGGTCCAGGTCAGATCAGTGTGTTATATAGTAGTTGGTCCAGGTCAGGTCAGTGTGTTATATAGTAGTTGGTCCAGGTCAGATCAGTGTGTTATATAGTAGTTGGTCCAGGTCAGATCAGTGTGTTATATAGTAGTTGGTCCAGGTCAGTGTGTTATATAGTAGTTGGTCCAGGTCAGATCAGTGTGTTATATAGTAGTTGGTCCAGGTCAGATCAGTGTGTTATATAGTAGTTGGTCCAGGTCAGATCAGTGTGTTATATAGTAGTTGGTCCAGGTCAGATCAGTGTGTTATATAGTAGTTGGTCCAGATCAGTGTGTTATATAGTAGTTGGTCCAGGTCAGTGTGTTATATAGTAGTTGGTCCAGGTCAGTGTGTTATATAGTAGTTGGTCCAGGACAGATCAGTGTGTTATATAGTAGTTGGTCCAGGTCAGTGTGTTATATAGTAGTTGGTCCAGGTCAGATCAGTGTGTTATATAGTAGTCGGTCCATGTCAGATCAGTGTGTTATATAGTAGTTGGTCCAGGTCAGTGTGTTATATAGTAGTTGGTCCAGGTCAGTGTGTTATATAGTAGTTGGTCCAGGTCAGATCAGTGTGTTATATAGTAGTTGGTCCAGGTCAGATCAGTGTGTTATATAGTAGTTGGTCCAGGTCAGTGTGTTATATAGTAGTTGGTCCAGGTCAGATCAGTGTGTTATATAGTAGTTGGTCCAGATCAGATCAGTGTGTTATATAGTAGTTGGTCCAGGTCAGATCAGTGTGTTATATAGTAGTTGGTCAAGGTCAGTGTGTTATATAGTAGTTGGTCCAGGTCAGTGTGTTATATAGTAGTTGGTCCAGATCAGTGTGTTATATAGTAGTTGGTCCAGATCAGTGTGTTATATAGTAGTTGGTCCAGGTCAGATCAGTGTGTTATATAGTAGTTGGTCCCGATCAGATCAGTGTGTTATATAGTAGTTGGTCCAGGTCAGATCAGTGTGTTATATAGTAGTTGGTCAAGGTCAGATCAGTGTGTTATATAGTAGTTGGTCCAGGTCAGATCAGTGTGTTATATAGTAGTTGGTCCAGGTCAGGTCAGTGTGTTATATAGTAGTTGGTCCAGGTCAGATCAGTGTGTTATATAGTAGTTGGTCCAGGTCAGATCAGTGTGTTATATAGTAGTTGGTCCAGGTCAGATCAGTGTGTTATATAGTAGTTGGTCCAGGTCAGATCAGTGTGTTATATAGTAGTTGGTCCAGGTCAGATCAGTGTGTTATATAGTAGTTGGTCCAGGTCAGATCAGTGTGTTATATAGTACTTGGTCCAGATCAGTGTGTTATATAGTAGTTGGTCCAGGTCAGTGTGTTATATAGTAGTTGGTCCAGGTCAGTGTGTTATATAGTAGTTGGTCCAGGACAGATCAGTGTGTTATATAGTAGTTGGTCCAGGTCAGTGTGTTATATAGTAGTTGGTCCAGGTCAGATCAGTGTGTTATATAGTAGTCGGTCCATGTCAGATCAGTGTGTTATATAGTAGTTGGTCCAGGTCAGTGTGTTATATAGTAGTTGGTCCAGGTCAGATCAGTGTGTTATATAGTAGTTGGTCCAGGTCAGATCAGTGTGTTAAATAGTAGTTGGTCCAGGTCAGTGTGTTATATAGTTGTTGGTCCAGGTCAGATCAGTGTGTTATATATTTGTTGGTCCAGGTCAGTGTGTTATATAGTAGTTGGTCCAGGTCAGATCAGTGTGTTATATAGTAGTTGGTCCAGGTCAGATCAGTGTGTTATATAGTAGTTGGTCCAGGTCAGATCAGTGTGTTATATAGTAGTTGGTCCAGGTCAGGTCAGTGTGTTATATAGTAGTTGGTCCAGATCAGTGTGTTATATAGTAGTTGGTCCAGGTCAGTGTGTTATATAGTAGTTGGTCCAGGTCAGATCAGAGTGTTATATAGTAGTTGGTCCAGGTCAGATCAGTGTGTTATATAGTAGTTGGTCCAGGTCAGATCAGAGTGTTATATAGTAGTTGGTCCAGGTCAGATCAGTGTGTTATATAGTAGTTGGTCCAGGTCAGGTCAGTGTGTTATATAGTAGTTGGTCCAGGTCAGTGTGTTATATAGTAGTTGGTCCAGGACAGATCAGTGTGTTATAGAGTAGTTGGTCCAGGTCAGTGTGTTATATAGTAGTTGGTCCAGGTCAGTGTGTTACATAGTAGTTGGTCCAGATCAGTGTGTTATATAGTAGTTGGTCCAGGTCAGATCAGTGTGTTATATAGTAGTTGGTCCAGGTCAGATCAGTGTGTTATATAGTAGTTGGTCCAGGTCAGATCAGTGTGTTATATAGTAGTTGGTCCAGATCAGTGTGTTATATAGTAGTTGGTCCAGATCAGTGTGTTATATAGTAGTTGGTCCAGGTCAGATCAGTGTGTTATATAGTAGTTGGTCCAGGTCAGTGTGTTATATAGTAGTTGGTCCAGGTCAGATCAGTGTGTTATATAGTAGTTGGTCCAGATCAGTGTGTTATATAGTAGTTGGTCCAGGTCAGATCAGTGTGTTATATAGTAGTTGGTCCCGATCAGATCAGTGTGTTATATAGTAGTTGGTCCAGGTCAGATCAGTGTGTTATATAGTAGTTGCTCCAGGTCAGATCAGTGTGTTATATAATAGTTGGTCCAGGTCAGATCAGTGTGTTATATAGTAGTTGGTCCAGGTCAGGTCAGTGTGTTATATAGTAGTTGGTCCAGGTCAGATCAGTGTGTTATATAGTAGTTGGTCCAGGTCAGATCAGTGTGTTATATAGTAGTTGGTCCAGGTCAGTGTGTTATATAGTAGTTGGTCCAGGTCAGATCAGTGTGTTATATAGTAGTTGGTCCAGGTCAGATCAGTGTGTTATATAGTAGTTGGTCCAGGTCAGATCAGTGTGTTATATAGTAGTTGGTCCAGGTCAGATCAGTGTGTCATATAGTAGTTGGTCCAGATCAGTGTGTTATATAGTAGTTGGTCCAGGTCAGTGTGTTATATAGTAGTTGGTCCAGGTCAGTGTGTTATATAGTAGTTGGTCCAGGACAGATCAGTGTGTTATATAGTAGTTGGTCCAGGTCAGTGTGTTATATAGTAGTTGGTCCAGGTCAGATCAGTGTGTTATATAGTAGTCGGTCCATGTCAGATCAGTGTGTTATATAGTAGTTGGTCCAGGTCAGTGTGTTATATAGTAGTTGGTCCAGGTCAGTGTGTTATATAGTAGTTGGTCCAGGTCAGATCAGTGTGTTATATAGTAGTTGGTCCAGGTCAGATCAGTGTGTTATATAGTAGTTGGTCCAGGTCAGTGTGTTATATAGTAGTTGGTCCAGGTCAGATCAGTGTGTTATATAGTAGTTGGTCCAGGTCAGATCAGTGTGTTATATAGTAGTTGGTCCAGGTCAGATCAGTGTGTTATATAGTAGTTGGTCAAGGTCAGTGTGTTATATAGTAGTTGGTCCAGGTCAGTGTGTTATATAGTAGTTGGTCCAGATCAGTGTGTTATATAGTAGTTGGTCCAGATCAGTGTGTTATATAGTAGTTGGTCCAGGTCAGATCAGTGTGTTATATAGTAGTTGGTCCCGATCAGATCAGTGTGTTATATAGTAGTTGGTCCAGGTCAGATCAGTGTGTTATATAGTAGTTGGTCAAGGTCAGATCAGTGTGTTATATAGTAGTTGGTCCAGGTCAGATCAGTGTGTTATATAGTAGTTGGTCCAGGTCAGGTCAGTGTGTTATATAGTAGTTGGTCCAGGTCAGATCAGTGTGTTATATAGTAGTTGGTCCAGGTCAGATCAGTGTGTTATATAGTAGTTGGTCCAGGTCAGTGTGTTATATAGTAGTTGGTCCAGGTCAGATCAGTGTGTTATATAGTAGTTGGTCCAGGTCAGATCAGTGTGTTATATAGTAGTTGGTCCAGGTCAGATCAGAGTGTTATATAGTAGTTGGTCCAGGTCAGATCAGTGTGTTATATAGTACTTGGTCCAGATCAGTGTGTTATATAGTAGTTGGTCCAGGTCAGTGTGTTATATAGTAGTTGGTCCAGGTCAGTGTGTTATATAGTAGTTGGTCCAGGACAGATCAGTGTGTTATATAGTAGTTGGTCCAGGTCAGTGTGTTATATAGTAGTTGGTCCAGGTCAGATCAGTGTGTTATATAGTAGTCGGTCCATGTCAGATCAGTGTGTTATATAGTAGTTGGTCCAGGTCAGTGTGTTATATAGTAGTTGGTCCAGGTCAGATCAGTGTGTTATATAGTAGTTGGTCCAGGTCAGATCAGTGTGTTAAATAGTAGTTGGTCCAGGTCAGTGTGTTATATAGTTGTTGGTCCAGGTCAGATCAGTGTGTTATATATTTGTTGGTCCAGGTCAGTGTGTTATATAGTAGTTGGTCCAGGTCAGATCAGTGTGTTATATAGTAGTTGGTCCAGGTCAGATCAGTGTGTTATATAGTAGTTGGTCCAGGTCAGATCAGTGTGTTATATAGTAGTTGGTCCAGGTCAGGTCAGTGTGTTATATAGTAGTTGGTCCAGATCAGTGTGTTATATAGTAGTTGGTCCAGGTCAGTGTGTTATATAGTAGTTGGTCCAGGTCAGATCAGAGTGTTATATAGTAGTTGGTCCAGGTCAGATCAGTGTGTTATATAGTAGTTGGTCCAGGTCAGATCAGAGTGTTATATAGTAGTTGGTCCAGGTCAGATCAGTGTGTTATATAGTAGTTGGTCCAGGTCAGGTCAGTGTGTTATATAGTAGTTGGTCCAGGTCAGTGTGTTATATAGTAGTTGGTCCAGGACAGATCAGTGTGTTATAGAGTAGTTGGTCCAGGTCAGTGTGTTATATAGTAGTTGGTCCAGGTCAGTGTGTTACATAGTAGTTGGTCCAGATCAGTGTGTTATATAGTAGTTGGTCCAGGTCAGATCAGTGTGTTATATAGTAGTTGGTCCAGGTCAGATCAGTGTGTTATATAGTAGTTGGTCCAGGTCAGATCAGTGTGTTATATAGTAGTTGGTCCAGATCAGTGTGTTATATAGTAGTTGGTCCAGGTCAGTTCAGTGTGTTATATAGTAGTTGGTCCAGGTCAGTGTGTTATATAGTAGTTGGTCCAGGTCAGATCAGTGTGTTATATAGTAGTCGGTCCATGTCAGATCAGTGTGTTATATAGTAGTTGGTCCAGGTCAGTGTGTTATATAGTAGTTGGTCCAGGTCAGATCAGTGTGTTATATAGTAGTTGGTCCAGGTCAGATCAGTGTGTTAAATAGTAGTTGGTCCAGGTCAGTGTGTTATATAGTTGTTGGTCCAGGTCAGATCAGTGTGTTATATATTTGTTGGTCCAGGTCAGTGTGTTATATAGTAGTTGGTCCAGGTCAGATCAGTGTGTTATATAGTAGTTGGTCCAGATCAGTGTGTTATATAGTAGTTGGTCCAGGTCAGATCAGTGTGTTATATAGTAGTTGGTCCCGATCAGATCAGTGTGTTATATAGTAGTTGGTCCAGGTCAGATCAGTGTGTTATATAGTAGTTGCTCCAGGTCAGATCAGTGTGTTATATAATAGTTGGTCCAGGTCAGATCAGTGTGTTATATAGTAGTTGGTCCAGGTCAGGTCAGTGTGTTATATAGTAGTTGGTCCAGGTCAGATCAGTGTGTTATATAGTAGTTGGTCCAGGTCAGATCAGTGTGTTATATAGTAGTTGGTCCAGGTCAGTGTGTTATATAGTAGTTGGTCCAGGTCAGATCAGTGTGTTATATAGTAGTTGGTCCAGGTCAGATCAGTGTGTTATATAGTAGTTGGTCCAGGTCAGATCAGTGTGTTATATAGTAGTTGGTCCAGGTCAGATCAGTGTGTTATATAGTAGTTGGTCCAGATCAGTGTGTTATATAGTAGTTGGTCCAGGTCAGTGTGTTATATAGTAGTTGGTCCAGGTCAGTGTGTTATATAGTAGTTGGTCCAGGACAGATCAGTGTGTTATATAGTAGTTGGTCCAGGTCAGTGTGTTATATAGTAGTTGGTCCAGGTCAGATCAGTGTGTTATATAGTAGTCGGTCCATGTCAGATCAGTGTGTTATATAGTAGTTGGTCCAGGTCAGTGTGTTATATAGTAGTTGGTCCAGGTCAGTGTGTTATATAGTAGTTGGTCCAGGTCAGATCAGTGTGTTATATAGTAGTTGGTCCAGGTCAGATCAGTGTGTTATATAGTAGTTGGTCCAGGTCAGTGTGTTATATAGTAGTTGGTCCAGGTCAGATCAGTGTGTTATATAGTAGTTGGTCCAGGTCAGATCAGTGTGTTATATAGTAGTTGGTCCAGGTCAGATCAGTGTGTTATATAGTAGTTGGTCAAGGTCAGTGTGTTATATAGTAGTTGGTCCAGGTCAGTGTGTTATATAGTAGTTGGTCCAGATCAGTGTGTTATATAGTAGTTGGTCCAGATCAGTGTGTTATATAGTAGTTGGTCCAGGTCAGATCAGTGTGTTATATAGTAGTTGGTCCCGATCAGATCAGTGTGTTATATAGTAGTTGGTCCAGGTCAGATCAGTGTGTTATATAGTAGTTGGTCAAGGTCAGATCAGTGTGTTATATAGTAGTTGGTCCAGGTCAGATCAGTGTGTTATATAGTAGTTGGTCCAGGTCAGGTCAGTGTGTTATATAGTAGTTGGTCCAGGTCAGATCAGTGTGTTATATAGTAGTTGGTCCAGGTCAGATCAGTGTGTTATATAGTAGTTGGTCCAGGTCAGTGTGTTATATAGTAGTTGGTCCAGGTCAGATCAGTGTGTTATATAGTAGTTGGTCCAGGTCAGATCAGTGTGTTATATAGTAGTTGGTCCAGGTCAGATCAGTGTGTTATATAGTAGTTGGTCCAGGTCAGATCAGTGTGTTATATAGTACTTGGTCCAGATCAGTGTGTTATATAGTAGTTGGTCCAGGTCAGTGTGTTATATAGTAGTTGGTCCAGGTCAGTGTGTTATATAGTAGTTGGTCCAGGACAGATCAGTGTGTTATATAGTAGTTGGTCCAGGTCAGTGTGTTATATAGTAGTTGGTCCAGGTCAGATCAGTGTGTTATATAGTAGTCGGTCCATGTCAGATCAGTGTGTTATATAGTAGTTGGTCCAGGTCAGTGTGTTATATAGTAGTTGGTCCAGGTCAGATCAGTGTGTTATATAGTAGTTGGTCCAGGTCAGATCAGTGTGTTAAATAGTAGTTGGTCCAGGTCAGTGTGTTATATAGTTGTTGGTCCAGGTCAGATCAGTGTGTTATATATTTGTTGGTCCAGGTCAGTGTGTTATATAGTAGTTGGTCCAGGTCAGATCAGTGTGTTATATAGTAGTTGGTCCAGGTCAGATCAGTGTGTTATATAGTAGTTGGTCCAGGTCAGATCAGTGTGTTATATAGTAGTTGGTCCAGGTCAGGTCAGTGTGTTATATAGTAGTTGGTCCAGATCAGTGTGTTATATAGTAGTTGGTCCAGGTCAGTGTGTTATATAGTAGTTGGTCCAGGTCAGATCAGAGTGTTATATAGTAGTTGGTCCAGGTCAGATCAGTGTGTTATATAGTAGTTGGTCCAGGTCAGATCAGAGTGTTATATAGTAGTTGGTCCAGGTCAGATCAGTGTGTTATATAGTAGTTGGTCCAGGTCAGGTCAGTGTGTTATATAGTAGTTGGTCCAGGTCAGTGTGTTATATAGTAGTTGGTCCAGGACAGATCAGTGTGTTATAGAGTAGTTGGTCCAGGTCAGTGTGTTATATAGTAGTTGGTCCAGGTCAGTGTGTTACATAGTAGTTGGTCCAGATCAGTGTGTTATATAGTAGTTGGTCCAGGTCAGATCAGTGTGTTATATAGTAGTTGGTCCAGGTCAGATCAGTGTGTTATATAGTAGTTGGTCCAGGTCAGATCAGTGTGTTATATAGTAGTTGGTCCAGATCAGTGTGTTATATAGTAGTTGGTCCAGATCAGTGTGTTATATAGTAGTTGGTCCAGGTCAGATCAGTGTGTTATATAGTAGTTGGTCCAGGTCAGTGTGTTATATAGTAGTTGGTCCAGGTCAGTGTGTTATATAGTAGTTGGTCCAGGTCAGATCAGTGTGTTATATAGTAGTTGGTCCAGGTCAGTGTGTTATATAGTAGTTGGTCCAGGTCAGTGTGTTATATAGTAGTTGGTCCAGGTCAGGTCAGTGTGTTATATAGTAGTTGGTCCAGGTCAGTGTGTTATATAGTAGTTGGTCCAGGTCAGATCAGTGTGTTATATAGTAGTTGGTCCAGGTCAGATCAGTGTGTTATATAGTAGTTGGTCAAGGTCAGATCAGTGTGTTATATAGTAGTTGGTCCAGGTCAGATCAGTGTGTTATATAGTAGTTGGTCCAGGTCAGGTCAGTGTGTTATATAGTAGTTGGTCCAGGTCAGATCAGTGTGTTATATAGTAGTTGGTCCAGGTCAGATCAGTGTGTTATATAGTAGTTGGTCCAGGTCAGTGTGTTATATAGTAGTTGGTCCAGGTCAGATCAGTGTGTTATATAGTAGTTGGTCCAGGTCAGATCAGTGTGTTATATAGTAGTTGGTCCAGGTCAGATCAGTGTGTTATATAGTAGTTGGTCCAGGTCAGATCAGTGTGTTATATAGTACTTGGTCCAGATCAGTGTGTTATATAGTAGTTGGTCCAGGTCAGTGTGTTATATAGTAGTTGGTCCAGGTCAGTGTGTTATATAGTAGTTGGTCCAGGACAGATCAGTGTGTTATATAGTAGTTGGTCCAGGTCAGTGTGTTATATAGTAGTTGGTCCAGGTCAGATCAGTGTGTTATATAGTAGTCGGTCCATGTCAGATCAGTGTGTTATATAGTAGTTGGTCCAGGTCAGTGTGTTATATAGTAGTTGGTCCAGGTCAGATCAGTGTGTTATATAGTAGTTGGTCCAGTTCAGATCAGTGTGTTAAATAGTAGTTGGTCCAGGTCAGTGTGTTATATAGTTGTTGGTCCAGGTCAGATCAGTGTGTTATATATTTGTTGGTCCAGGTCAGTGTGTTATATAGTAGTTGGTCCAGGTCAGATCAGTGTGTTATATAGTAGTTGGTCCAGGTCAGATCAGTGTGTTATATAGTAGTTGGTCCAGGTCAGATCAGTGTGTTATATAGTAGTTGGTCCAGGTCAGGTCAGTGTGTTATATAGTAGTTGGTCCAGATCAGTGTGTTATATAGTAGTTGGTCCAGGTCAGTGTGTTATATAGTAGTTGGTCCAGGTCAGATCAGAGTGTTATATAGTAGTTGGTCCAGGTCAGATCAGTGTGTTATATAGTAGTTGGTCCAGGTCAGATCAGAGTGTTATATAGTAGTTGGTCCAGGTCAGATCAGTGTGTTATATAGTAGTTGGTCCAGGTCAGGTCAGTGTGTTATATAGTAGTTGGTCCAGGTCAGTGTGTTATATAGTAGTTGGTCCAGGACAGATCAGTGTGTTATAGAGTAGTTGGTCCAGGTCAGTGTGTTATATAGTAGTTGGTCCAGGTCAGTGTGTTACATAGTAGTTGGTCCAGATCAGTGTGTTATATAGTAGTTGGTCCAGGTCAGATCAGTGTGTTATATAGTAGTTGGTCCAGGTCAGATCAGTGTGTTATATAGTAGTTGGTCCAGGTCAGATCAGTGTGTTATATAGTAGTTGGTCCAGATCAGTGTGTTATATAGTAGTTGGTCCAGATCAGTGTGTTATATAGTAGTTAGTCCAGGTCAGATCAGTGTGTTATATAGTAGTTGGTCCAGGTCAGTGTGTTATATAGTAGTTGGTCCAGGTCAGTGTGTTATATAGTAGTTGGTCCAGGTCAGATCAGTGTGTTATATAGTAGTTGGTCCAGGTCAGTGTGTTATTTAGTAGTTGGTCCAGGTCAGTGTGTTATATAGTAGTTGGTCCAGGTCAGGTCAGTGTGTTATATAGTAGTTGGTCCAGGTCAGTGTGTTATATAGTAGTTGGTCCAGGTCAGATCAGTGTGTTATATAGTAGTTGGTCCAGGTCAGATCAGTGTGTTATATAGTAGTTGGTCCAGGTCAGATCAGTGTGTTATATAGTAGTTGGTCAAGGTCAGATCAGTGTGTTATATAGTAGTTGGTCCAGGTCAGATCAGTGTGTTATATAGTAGTTGGTCCAGGTCAGGTCAGTGTGTTATATAGTAGTTGGTCCAGGTCAGATTAGTGTGTTATATAGTAGTTGGTCCAGGTCAGATCAGTGTGTTATATAGTAGTTGGTCCAGGTCAGTGTGTTATATAGTAGTTGGTCCAGGTCAGATCAGTGTGTTATATAGTAGTTGGTCCAGGTCAGATCAGTGTGTTATATAGTAGTTGGTCCAGGTCAGATCAGTGTGTTATATAGTAGTTGGTCCAGGTCAGATCAGTGTGTTATATAGTACTTGGTCCAGATCAGTGTGTTATATAGTAGTTGGTCCAGGTCAGTGTGTTATATAGTAGTTGGTCCAGGTCAGTGTGTTATATAGTAGTTGGTCCAGGACAGATCAGTGTGTTATATAGTAGTTGGTCCAGGTCAGTGTGTTATATAGTAGTTGGTCCAGGTCAGATCAGTGTGTTATATAGTAGTCGGTCCAGGTCAGATCAGTGTGTTATATAGTAGTTGGTCCAGGTCAGATCAGTGTGTTAAATAGTAGTTGGTCCAGGTCAGTGTGTTATATAGTTGTTGTTCCAGGTCAGATCAGTGTGTTATATATTTGTTGGTCCAGGTCAGTGTGTTATATAGTAGTTGGTCCAGGTCAGATCAGTGTGTTATATAGTAGTTGGTCCAGGTCAGATCAGTGTGTTATATAGTAGTTGGTCCAGGTCAGATCAGTGTGTTATATAGTAGTTGGTCCAGGTCAGGTCAGTGTGTTATATAGTAGTTGGGCCAGATCAGTGTGTTATATAGTAGTTGGTCCAGGTCAGTGTGTTATATAGTAGTTGGTCCAGGTCAGATCAGAGTGTTATATAGTAGTTGGTCCAGGTCAGATCAGTGTGTTATATAGTAGTTGGTCCAGGTCAGATCAGAGTGTTATATAGTAGTTGGTCCAGGTCAGATCAGTGTGTTATATATTAGTTGGTCCAGGTCAGGTCAGTGTGTTATATAGTAGTTGGTCCAGGTCAGTGTGTTATATAGTAGTTGGTCCAGGACAGATCAGTGTGTTATAGAGTAGTTGGACCAGGTCAGTGTGTTATATAGTAGTTGGTCCAGGTCAGTGTGTTACATAGTAGTTGGTCCAGATCAGTGTGTTATATAGTAGTTGGTCCAGGTCAGATCAGTGTGTTATATAGTAGTTGGTCCAGGTCAGATCAGTGTGTTATATAGTAGTTGGTCCAGATCAGTGTGTTATATAGTAGTTGGTCCAGATCAGTGTGTTATATAGTAGTTGGTCCAGGTCAGATCAGTGTGTTATATAGTAGTTGGTCCAGGTCAGTGTGTTATATAGTAGTTGGTCCAGGTCAGTGTGTTATATAGTAGTTGGTCCAGGTCAGTGTGTTATATAGTAGTTGGTCCAGGTCAGATCAGTGTGTTATATAGTAGTTGGTCCAGGTCAGTGTGTTATATAGTAGTTGGTCCAGGTCAGTGTGTTATATAGTAGTTGGTCCAGGTCAGATCAGTGTGTTATATAGTAGTCGGTCCATGTCAGATCAGTGTGTTATATAGTAGTTGGTCCAGGTCAGTGTGTTATATAGTAGTTGGTCCAGGTCAGATCAGTGTGTTATATAGTAGTTGGTCCAGGTCAGATCAGTGTGTTAAATAGTAGTTGGTCCAGGTCAGTGTGTTATATAGTTGTTGGTCCAGGTCAGATCAGTGTGTTATATATTTGTTGGTCCAGGTCAGTGTGTTATATAGTAGTTGGTCCAGGTCAGATCAGTGTGTTATATAGTAGTTGGTCCAGGTCAGATCAGTGTGTTATATAGTAGTTGGTCCAGGTCAGATCAGTGTGTTATATAGTAGTTGGTCCAGGTCAGGTCAGTGTGTTATATAGTAGTTGGTCCAGATCAGTGTGTTATATAGTAGTTGGTCCAGGTCAGTGTGTTATATAGTAGTTGGTCCAGGTCAGATCAGAGTGTTATATCGTAGTTGGTCCAGGTCAGATCAGTGTGTTATATAGTAGTTGGTCCAGGTCAGATCAGAGTGTTATATAGTAGTTGGTCCAGGTCAGATCAGTGTGTTATATAGTAGTTGGTCCAGGTCAGGTCAGTGTGTTATATAGTAGTTGGTCCAGGTCAGTGTGTTATATAGTAGTTGGTCCAGGACAGATCAGTGTGTTATAGAGTAGTTGGTCCAGGTCAGTGTGTTATATAGTAGTTGGTCCAGGTCAGTGTGTTACATAGTAGTTGGTCCAGATCAGTGTGTTATATAGTAGTTGGTCCAGGTCAGATCAGTGTGTTATATAGTAGTTGGTCCAGGTCAGATCAGTGTGTTATATAGTAGTTGGTCCAGGTCAGATCAGTGTGTTATATAGTAGTTGGTCCAGATCAGTGTGTTATATAGTAGTTGGTCCAGATCAGTGTGTTATATAGTAGTTGGTCCAGGTCAGATCAGTGTGTTATATAGTAGTTGGTCCAGGTCAGTGTGTTATATAGTAGTTGGTCCAGGTCAGTGTGTTATATAGTAGTTGGTCCAGGTCAGATCAGTGTGTTATATAGTAGTTGGTCCAGGTCAGTGTGTTATTTAGTAGTTGGTCCAGGTCAGTGTGTTATATAGTAGTTGGTCCAGGTCAGGTCAGTGTGTTATATAGTAGTTGGTCCAGGTCAGTGTGTTATATAGTAGTTGGTCCAGGTCAGATCAGTGTGTTATATAGTAGTTGGTCCAGGTCAGATCAGTGTGTTATATAGTAGTTGGTCCAGGTCAGATCAGTGTGTTATATAGTAGTTGGTCAAGGTCAGATCAGTGTGTTATATAGTAGTTGGTCCAGGTCAGATCAGTGTGTTATATAGTAGTTGGTCCAGGTCAGGTCAGTGTGTTATATAGTAGTTGGTCCAGGTCAGATTAGTGTGTTATATAGTAGTTGGTCCAGGTCAGATCAGTGTGTTATATAGTAGTTGGTCCAGGTCAGTGTGTTATATAGTAGTTGGTCCAGGTCAGATCAGTGTGTTATATAGTAGTTGGTCCAGGTCAGATCAGTGTGTTATATAGTAGTTGGTCCAGGTCAGATCAGTGTGTTATATAGTACTTGGTCCAGATCAGTGTGTTATATAGTAGTTGGTCCAGGTCAGTGTGTTATATAGTAGTTGGTCCAGGTCAGTGTGTTATATAGTAGTTGGTCCAGGACAGATCAGTGTGTTATATAGTAGTTGGTCCAGGTCAGTGTGTTATATAGTAGTTGGTCCAGGTCAGATCAGTGTGTTATATAGTAGTCGGTCCAGGTCAGATCAGTGTGTTATATAGTAGTTGGTCCAGGTCAGATCAGTGTGTTAAATAGTAGTTGGTCCAGGTCAGATCAGTGTGTTATATAGTAGTTGGTCCAGGTCAGGTCAGTGTGTTATATAGTAGTTGGGCCAGATCAGTGTGTTATATAGTAGTTGGTCCAGGTCAGTGTGTTATATAGTAGTTGGTCCAGGTCAGATCAGAGTGTTATATAGTAGTTGGTCCAGGTCAGATCAGTGTGTTATATAGTAGTTGGTCCAGGTCAGATCAGAGTGTTATATAGTAGTTGGTCCAGGTCAGATCAGTGTGTTATATATTAGTTGGTCCAGGTCAGGTCAGTGTGTTATATAGTAGTTGGTCCAGGTCAGTGTGTTATATAGTAGTTGGTCCAGGACAGATCAGTGTGTTATAGAGTAGTTGGACCAGGTCAGTGTGTTATATAGTAGTTGGTCCAGGTCAGTGTGTTACATAGTAGTTGGTCCAGATCAGTGTGTTATATAGTAGTTGGTCCAGGTCAGATCAGTGTGTTATATAGTAGTTGGTCCAGGTCAGATCAGTGTGTTATATAGTAGTTGGTCCAGATCAGTGTGTTATATAGTAGTTGGTCCAGATCAGTGTGTTATATAGTAGTTGGTCCAGGTCAGATCAGTGTGTTATATAGTAGTTGGTCCAGGTCAGTGTGTTATATAGTAGTTGGTCCAGGTCAGTGTGTTATATAGTAGTTGGTCCAGGTCAGTGTGTTATATAGTAGTTGGTCCAGGTCAGATCAGTGTGTTATATAGTAGTTGGTCCAGGTCAGTGTGTTATATAGTAGTTGGTCCAGGTCAGTGTGTTATATAGTAGTTGGTCCAGGTCAGGTCAGTGTGTTATATAGTAGTTGGTCCAGGTCAGTGTGTTATATAGTAGTTGGTCCAGGTCAGATCAGTGTGTTATATAGTAGTTGGTCCAGGTCAGATCAGTGTGTTATATAGTAGTTGGTCCAGGTCAGATCAGTGTGTTATATAGTAGTTGGTCAAGGTCAGATCAGTGTGTTATATAGTAGTTGGTCCAGGTCAGATCAGTGTGTTATATAGTAGTTGGTCCAGGTCAGGTCAGTGTGTTATATAGTAGTTGGTCCAGGTCAGATCAGTGTGTTATATAGTAGTTGGTCCAGGTCAGATCAGTGTGTTATATAGTAGTTGGTCCAGGTCAGTGTGTTATATAGTAGTTGGTCCAGGTCAGATCAGTGTGTTATATAGTAGTTGGTCCAGGTCAGATCAGTGTGTTATATAGTAGTTGGTCCAGGTCAGATCAGTGTGTTATATAGTAGTTGGTCCAGGTCAGATCAGTGTGTTATATAGTACTTGGTCCAGATCAGTGTGTTATATAGTAGTTGGTCCAGGTCAGTGTGTTATATAGTAGTTGGTCCAGGTCAGTGTGTTATATAGTAGTTGGTCCAGGACAGATCAGTGTGTTATATAGTAGTTGGTCCAGGTCAGTGTGTTATATAGTAGTTGGTCCAGGTCAGATCAGTGTGTTATATAGTAGTCGGTCCATGTCAGATCAGTGTGTTATATAGTAGTTGGTCCAGGTCAGTGTGTTATATAGTAGTTGGTCCAGGTCAGATCAGTGTGTTATATAGTAGTTGGTCCAGGTCAGATCAGTGTGTTAAATAGTAGTTGGTCCAGGTCAGTGTGTTATATAGTTGTTGGTCCAGGTCAGATCAGTGTGTTATATATTTGTTGGTCCAGGTCAGTGTGTTATATAGTAGTTGGTCCAGGTCAGATCAGTGTGTTATATAGTAGTTTGTCCAGGTCAGATCAGTGTGTTATATAGTAGTTGGTCCAGGTCAGATCAGTGTGTTATATAGTAGTTGGTCCAGGTCAGGTCAGTGTGTTATATAGTAGTTGGTCCAGATCAGTGTGTTATATAGTAGTTGGTCCAGGTCAGTGTGTTATATAGTAGTTGGTCCAGGTCAGATCAGAGTGTTATATAGTAGTTGGTCCAGGTCAGATCAGTGTGTTATATAGTAGTTGGTCCAGGTCAGATCAGAGTGTTATATAGTAGTTGGTCCAGGTCAGATCAGTGTGTTATATAGCAGTTGGTCCAGGTCAGGTCAGTATGTTATATAGTAGTTGGTCCAGGTCAGTGTGTTATATAGTAGTTGGTCCAGGACAGATCAGTGTGTTATAGAGTAGTTGGTCCAGGTCAGTGTGTTATATAGTAGTTGGTCCAGGTCAGTGTGTTACATAGTAGTTGGTCCAGATCAGTGTGTTATATAGTAGTTGGTCCAGGTCAGATCAGTGTGTTATATAGGAGTTGGTCCAGGTCAGATCAGTGTGTTATATAGTAGTTGGTCCAGATCAGTGTGTTATATAGTAGTTGGTCCAGGTCAGTGTGTTATATAGTAGTTGGTCCAGGTCAGATCAGTGTGTTATATAGTAGTTGGTCCAGGTCAGTGTGTTATATAGTAGTTGGTCCAGGTCAGTGTGTTATATAGTAGTTGGTCCAGGGCAGTGTGTTATATAGTAGTTGGTCCAGGTCAGGTCAGTGTGTTATATAGTAGTTGGTCCAGGTCAGGTCAGTGTGTTATATAGTAGTTGGTCCAGGTCAGATCAGTGTGTTATATAGTAGTTGGTCCAGGTCAGTGTGTTATATAGTAGTTGGTCCATGTCAGTGTGTTATATAGTAGTTGGTCCAGGTCAGATCAGTGTGTTATATAGTAGTTGGTCCAGATCAGTGTGTTATATAGTAGTTGGTCCAGGTCAGTGTGTTATATAGTAGTTGGTCCAGGTCAGTGTGTTACATAGTAGTTGGTCCAGATCAGTGTGTTATATAGTAGTTGGTCCAGGTCAGATCAGTGTGTTATATAGTAGTTGGTCCAGGTCAGATCAGTGTGTTATATAGTAGTTGGTCCAGGTCAGATCAGTGTGTTATATAGTAGTTGGTCCAGATCAGTGTGTTATATAGTAGTTGGTCCAGATCAGTGTGTTATATAGTAGTTGGTCCAGGTCAGATCAGTGTGTTATATAGTAGTTGGTCCAGGTCAGTGTGTTATATAGTAGTTGGTCCAGGTCAGTGTGTTATATAGTAGTTGGTCCAGGTCAGATCAGTGTGTTATATAGTAGTTGGTCCAGGTCAGTGTGTTATTTAGTAGTTGGTCCAGGTCAGTGTGTTATATAGTAGTTGGTCCAGGTCAGGTCAGTGTGTTATATAGTAGTTGGTCCAGGTCAGTGTGTTATATAGTAGTTGGTCCAGGTCAGATCAGTGTGTTATATAGTAGTTGGTCCAGGTCAGATCAGTGTGTTATATAGTAGTTGGTCCAGGTCAGATCAGTGTGTTATATAGTAGTTGGTCAAGGTCAGATCAGTGTGTTATATAGTAGTTGGTCCAGGTCAGATCAGTGTGTTATATAGTAGTTGGTCCAGGTCAGGTCAGTGTGTTATATAGTAGTTGGTCCAGGTCAGATTAGTGTGTTATATAGTAGTTGGTCCAGGTCAGATCAGTGTGTTATATAGTAGTTGGTCCAGGTCAGTGTGTTATATAGTAGTTGGTCCAGGTCAGATCAGTGTGTTATATAGTAGTTGGTCCAGGTCAGATCAGTGTGTTATATAGTAGTTGGTCCAGGTCAGATCAGTGTGTTATATAGTAGTTGGTCCAGGTCAGATCAGTGTGTTATATAGTACTTGGTCCAGATCAGTGTGTTATATAGTAGTTGGTCCAGGTCAGTGTGTTATATAGTAGTTGGTCTAGGTCAGTGTGTTATATAGTAGTTGGTCCAGGACAGAGCAGTGTGTTATATAGTAGTTGGTCCAGGTCAGTGTGTTATATAGTAGTTGGTCCAGGTCAGATCAGTGTGTTATATAGTAGTCGGTCCAGGTCAGATCAGTGTGTTATATAGTAGTTGGTCCAGGTCAGATCAGTGTGTTAAATAGTAGTTGGTCCAGGTCAGTGTGTTATATAGTTGTTGTTCCAGGTCAGATCAGTGTGTTATATATTTGTTGGTCCAGGTCAGTGTGTTATATAGTAGTTGGTCCAGGTCAGATCAGTGTGTTATATAGTAGTTGGTCCAGGTCAGATCAGTGTGTTATATAGTAGTTGGTCCAGGTCAGATCAGTGTGTTATATAGTAGTTGGTCCAGGTCAGGTCAGTGTGTTATATAGTAGTTGGGCCAGATCAGTGTGTTATATAGTAGTTGGTCCAGGTCAGTGTGTTATATAGTAGTTGGTCCAGGTCAGATCAGAGTGTTATATAGTAGTTGGTCCAGGTCAGATCAGTGTGTTATATAGTAGTTGGTCCAGGTCAGATCAGAGTGTTATATAGTAGTTGGTCCAGGTCAGATCAGTGTGTTATATATTAGTTGGTCCAGGTCAGGTCAGTGTGTTATATAGTAGTTGGTCCAGGTCAGTGTGTTATATAGTAGTTGGTCCAGGACAGATCAGTGTGTTATAGAGTAGTTGGTCCAGGTCAGTGTGTTATATAGTAGTTGGTCCAGGTCAGTGTGTTACATAGTAGTTGGTCCAGATCAGTGTGTTATATAGTAGTTGGTCCAGGTCAGATCAGTGTGTTATATAGTAGTTGGTCAAGGTCAGATCAGTGTGTTATATAGTAGTTGGTCCAGATCAGTGTGTTATATAGTAGTTGGTCCAGATCAGTGTGTTATATAGTAGTTGGTCCAGGTCAGATCAGTGTGTTATATAGTAGTTGGTCCAGGTCAGTGTGTTATATAGTAGTTGGTCCAGGTCAGTGTGTTATATAGTAGTTGGTCCAGGTCAGTGTGTTATATAGTAGTTGGTCCAGGTCAGATCAGTGTGTTATATAGTAGTTGGTCCAGGTCAGTGTGTTATATAGTAGTTGGTCCAGGTCAGTGTGTTATATAGTAGTTGGTCCAGGTCAGGTCAGTGTGTTATATAGTAGTTGGTCCAGGTCAGTGTGTTATATAGTAGTTGGTCCAGGTCAGATCAGTGTGTTATATAGTAGTTGGTCCAGGTCAGATCAGTGTGTTATATAGTAGTTGGTCCAGGTCAGATCAGTGTGTTATATAGTAGTTGGTCAAGGTCAGATCAGTGTGTTATATAGTAGTTGGTCCAGGTCAGATCAGTGTGTTATATAGTAGTTGGTCCAGGTCAGGTCAGTGTGTTATATAGTAGTTGGTCCAGGTCAGATCAGTGTGTTATATAGTAGTTGGTCCAGGTCAGATCAGTGTGTTATATAGTAGTTGGTCCAGGTCAGTGTGTTATATAGTAGTTGGTCCAGGTCAGATCAGTGTGTTATATAGTAGTTGGTCCAGGTCAGATCAGTGTGTTATATAGTAGTTGGTCCAGGTCAGATCAGTGTGTTATATAGTAGTTGGTCCAGGTCAGATCAGTGTGTTATATAATACTTGGTCCAGATCAGTGTTTTATATAGTAGTTGGTCCAGGTCAGTGTGTTATATAGTAGTTGGTCCAGGTCAGTGTGTTATATAGTAGTTGGTCCAGGACAGATCAGTGTGTTATATAGTAGTTGGTCCAGGTCAGTGTGTTATATAGTAGTTGGTCCAGGTCAGATCAGTGTGTTATATAGTAGTCGGTCCATGTCAGATCAGTGTGTTATATAGTAGTTGGTCCAGGTCAGTGTGTTATATAGTAGTTGGTCCAGGTCAGATCAGTGTGTTATATAGTAGTTGGTCCAGGTCAGATCAGTGTGTTAAATAGTAGTTGGTCCAGGTCAGTGTGTTATATAGTTGTTGGTCCAGGTCAGATCAGTGTGTTATATATTTGTTGGTCCAGGTCAGTGTGTTATATAGTAGTTGGTCCAGGTCAGATCAGTGTGTTATATAGTAGTTTGTCCAGGTCAGATCAGTGTGTTATATAGTAGTTGGTCCAGGTCAGATCAGTGTGTTATATAGTAGTTGGTCCAGGTCAGGTCAGTGTGTTATATAGTAGTTGGTCCAGATCAGTGTGTTATATAGTAGTTGGTCCAGGTCAGTGTGTTATATAGTAGTTGGTCCAGGTCAGATCAGAGTGTTATATAGTAGTTGGTCCAGGTCAGATCAGTGTGTTATATAGTAGTTGGTCCAGGTCAGATCAGAGTGTTATATAGTAGTTGGTCCAGGTCAGATCAGTGTGTTATATAGCAGTTGGTCCAGGTCAGGTCAGTATGTTATATAGTAGTTGGTCCAGGTCAGTGTGTTATATAGTAGTTGGTCCAGGACAGATCAGTGTGTTATAGAGTAGTTGGTCCAGGTCAGTGTGTTATATAGTAGTTGGTCCAGGTCAGTGTGTTACATAGTAGTTGGTCCAGATCAGTGTGTTATATAGTAGTTGGTCCAGGTCAGATCAGTGTGTTATATAGGAGTTGGTCCAGGTCAGATCAGTGTGTTATATAGTAGTTGGTCCAGATCAGTGTGTTATATAGTAGTTGGTCCAGGTCAGTGTGTTATATAGTAGTTGGTCCAGGTCAGATCAGTGTGTTATATAGTAGTTTGTCCAGGTCAGTGTGTTATATAGTAGTTGGTCCAGGTCAGTGTGTTATATAGTAGTTGGTCCAGGGCAGTGTGTTATATAGTAGTTGGTCCAGGTCAGGTCAGTGTGTTATATAGTAGTTGGTCCAGGTCAGGTCAGTGTGTTATATAGTAGTTGGTCCAGGTCAGATCAGTGTGTTATATAGTAGTTGGTCCAGGTCAGTGTGTTATATAGTAGTTGGTCCATGTCAGTGTGTTATATAGTAGTTGGTCCAGGTCAGATCAGTGTGTTATATAGTAGTTGGTCCAGATCAGTGTGTTATATAGTAGTTGGTCCAGGTCAGGTCAGTGTGTTATATAGTAGTTGGTCCAGGTCAGTGTGTTATATAGTAGTTGGTCCAGGTCAGATCAGTGTGTTATATAGTAGTTGGTCCAGGTCAGGTCAGTGTGTTATATAGTAGTTGGTCCAGGTCAGTGTGTTATATAGTAGTTGGTCCAGGTCAGATCTGTGTGTTTTATAGTAGTTGGTCCAGGTCAGTGTGTTATATAGCAGTTGGTCCAGATCAGTGTGTTATATAGTAGTTGGTCCAGGTCAGATCAGTGTGTTATATAGTAGTTGGTCCAGGTCAGGTCAGTGTGTTATATAGTAGTTGGTCCAGGTCAGATCAGTGTGTTATATAGTAGTTGGTCCAGATCAGTGTGTTATATAGGAGTTGGTCCAGGTCAGATCAGTGTGTTATATAGTAGTTGGTCCAGATCAGTGTGTTATATAGTAGTTGGTCCAGGTCAGTGTGTTATATAGTAGTTGGTCCAGGTCAGATCAGTGTGTTATATAGTAGTTGGTCCAGGTCAGTGTGTTATATAGTAGTTGGTCCAGGTCAGTGTGTTATATAGTAGTTGGTCCAGGGCAGTGTGTTATATAGTAGTTGGTCCAGGTCAGGTCAGTGTGTTATATAGTAGTTGGTCCAGGTCAGGTCAGTGTGTTATATAGTAGTTGGTCCAGGTCAGATCAGTGTGTTATATAGTAGTTGGTCCAGGTCAGTGTGTTATATAGTAGTTGGTCCATGTCAGTGTGTTATATAGTAGTTGGTCCAGGTCAGATCAGTGTGTTATATAGTAGTTGGTCCAGATCAGTGTGTTATATAGTAGTTGGTCCAGGTCAGGTCAGTGTGTTATATAGTAGTTGGTCCAGGTCAGTGTGTTATATAGTAGTTGGTCCAGGTCAGATCAGTGTGTTATATAGTAGTTGGTCCAGGTCAGGTCAGTGTGTTATATAGTAGTTGGTCCAGGTCAGTGTGTTATATAGTAGTTGGTCCAGGTCAGATCTGTGTGTTTTATAGTAGTTGGTCCAGGTCAGTGTGTTATATAGCAGTTGGTCCAGATCAGTGTGTTATATAGTAGTTGGTCCAGGTCAGATCAGTGTGTTATATAGTAGTTGGTCCAGGTCAGGTCAGTGTGTTATATAGTAGTTGGTCCAGGTCAGATCAGTGTGTTATATAGTAGTTGGTCCAGGTCAGTGTGTTATATAGTAGTGTGTCCAGGTCAGTGTGTTATATAGTAGTTGGTCCAGATCAGTGTGTTATATAGTAGTTGGTCCAGGTCAGATCAGTGTGTTATATAGTAGTTGGTCCAGGTCAGATCAGTGTGTTATATAGTAGTTGGTCCAGGTCAGTGTGTTATATAGTAGTTGGTCCAGGTCAGGTCAGTGTGTTATATAGTAGTTGGTCCAGGTCAGTGTGTTATATAGTAGTTGGTCCAGGTCAGATCAGTGTGTTATATAGTAGTTGGTCCAGGTCAGATCAGTGTGTTATATAGTAGTTGGTCCAGGTCAGATCAGTGTGTTATATAGTAGTTGGTCCAGGTCAGATCAGTGTGTTATATAGTAGTTGGTCCAGGTCAGTGTGTTATATAGTAGTTGGTCCAGGTCAGGTCAGTGTGTTATATAGTAGTTGGTCCAGATCAGTGTGTTATATAGTAGTTGGTCCAGGTCAGATCAGTGTGTTATATAGTAGTTGGTCCAGGTCAGATCAGTGTGTTATATAGTAGTTGGTCCAGGTCAGTGTGTTATATAGTAGTTGGTCCAGGTCAGATCAGTGTGTTATATAGTAGTTGGTCCAGGTCAGATCAGTGTGTTATATAGTAGTTGGTCCAGGTCAGATCAGTGTGTTATATAGTAGTTGGTCCAGATCAGCGTGTTATATAGTAGTTGGTCCAGGTCAGGTCAGTGTGTTATATAGTAGTTGGTCCAGGTCAGTGTGTTATATAGTAGTTGGTCCAGGTCAGATCAGGGTGTTATATAGTAGTTGGTCCAGGTCAGTGTGTTATATAGTAGTTGGTCCAGGTCAGATCAGTGTGTTATATAGTAGTTGGTCCAGATCAGTGTGTTATATAGTAGTTGGTCCAGGTCAGATCAGTGTGTTATATAGTAGTTGGTCCAGGTCAGATCAGTGTGTTATATAGTAGTTGGTCCAGGTCAGATCAGTGTGTTATATAGTAGTTGGTCCAGGTCAGATCAGTGTGTTATATAGTAGTTGGTCCAGGTCAGATCAGTGTGTTATATAGTAGTTGGTTCAGGTCAGATCAGTATGTTATATAGTAGTTGGTCCAGGTCAGTGTGTTATATAGTAGTTGGTCCAGGTCAGGTCAGTGTGTTATATAGTAGTTGGTCCAGGTCAGGTCAGTGTGTTATATAGTAGTTGGTCCAGATCAGTGTGTTATATAGTAGTTGGTCCAGGTCAGTGTTTTATATAGTAGTTGGTCCAGGTCAGATCAGTGTGTTATATAGTAGTTGGTCCAGGTCACATCAGTGTGTTATATAGTAGTTGGTTCAGGTCAGATCAGTGTGTTATATAGTAGTTGGTCCAGGTCAGTGTGTTATATAGTAGGTGGTCCAGGTCAGATCAGTGTGTTATATAGTAGTTGGTCCAGGTCAGATCAGTGTGTTATATAGTAGTTGGTTCAGGTCAGATCAGTGTGTTATATAGTAGTTGGTCCAGATCAGTGTGTTATATAGTAGTTGGTCCAGGTCAGTGTGTTATATAGTAGTTGGTCCAGGTCAGGTCAGTGTGTTATATAGTAGTTGGTCCAGGTCAGTGTGCTATATAGTAGTTGGTCCAGATCAGTGTGTTATATAGTAGTTGGTCCAGGTCAGATCAGTGTGTTATATAGTAGTTGGTCCAGGTCAGATCAGTGTGTTATATAGTAGTTGGTCCAGGTCAGTGTGTTAAATAGTAGTTGGTCCAGGTCAGATCAGTGTGTTATATAGTAGTTGGTCCAGGTCAGATCAGTGTGTTATATAGTAGTTGGTCCAGAACATTGTGTTATATAGTATTTGGTCCAGGTCAGATCAGTGTGTTATATAGTAGTTGGTCCAGGTCAGTGTGTTATATAGTAGTTGGTCCAGGTCAGATCAGTGTGTTATATAGTAGTTGGTCAAGATCAGTGTGTTATATAGTAGTTGGTCCAGGTCAGATCAGTGTGTTATATAGTAGTTGGTCCAGGTCAGATCAGTGTGTTATATAGTAGTTGGTTCAGGTCAGATCAGTGTGTTATATAGTAGTTGGTCCAGATCAGTGTGTTATATAGTAGTTGGTCCAGGTCAGTGTGTTATATAGTAGGTGGTCCAGGTCAGATCAGTGTGTTATATAGTAGTTGGTCCAGGTCAGATCAGTGTGTTATATAGTAGTTGGTTCAGGTCAGATCAGTGTGTTATATAGTAGTTGGTCCAGATCAGTGTGTTATATAGTAGTTGGTCCAGGTCAGATCAGTGTGTTATATAGTAGTTGGTCCAGGTCAGTGTGTTATATAGTAGTTGGTCCAGGTCAGATCAGTGTGTTATATAGTAGTTGGTCCAGAACAGTGTGTTATATAGTAGTTGGTCCAGGTCAGATCAGTGTGTTATATAGTAGTTGGTCCAGGTCAGTGTGTTATATAGTAGTTGGTCCAGGTCAGATCAGTGTGTTATATAGTAGTTGGTCCAGATCAGTGTGTTATATAGTAGTTGGTCCAGGTCAGATCAGTGTGTTATATAGTAGTTGGTCCAGGTCAGATCAGTGTGTTATATAGTAGTTGGTCCAGGTCAGTGTGTTATATAGTAGTTGGTCCAGGTCAGATCAGTGTGTTATATAGTAGTTGGTCCAGGTCAGATCAGTGTGTTATATAGTAGTTGGTCCAGGTCAGGTCAGTGTGTTATATAGTAGTTGGTCCAGGTCAGTGTGTTATAAAGTAGTTGGTCCAGGTCATATCAGTGTGTTATATAGTAGTTGGTCCAGGTCAGATCAGTGTGTTATATAGTAGTTGGTCCAGGTCAGATCAGTGTGTTATATAGTAGTTGGTCCAGGTCAGATCAGTGTGTTATATAGTAGTTGGTCCAGGTCAGATCAGTGTGTTATATAGTAGTTGGTCCAGGTCAGATCAGTGTGTTATATAGTAGTTGGTCCAGGTCAGATCAGTGTGTTATATAGTAGTTGGTCCAGATCAGTGTGTTATATAGTAGTTGGTCCAGGTCAGATCAGTGTGTTATATAGTAGTTGGTCCAGGTCAGTGTGTTATATAGTAGTTGGTCCAGATCAGTGTGTTATATAGTAGTTGGTCCAGGTCAGATCAGTGTGTTATATAGTAGTTGGTCCAGGTCAGATCAGTGTGTTATATAGTAGTTGGTCCAGGTCAGTGTGTTATACAGTAGTTGGTCCAGGTCAGTGTGTTATATAGTAGTTGGTCCAGGTCAGATCAGTGTGTTATATAGTAGTTGGTCCAGGTCAGATCAGTGTGTTATATAGTAGTTTGTCCAGGTCAGTGTGTTATATAGTAGTTGTTCCAGGTCAGGTCAGTGTGTTATATAGTAGTTGGTCCAGGTCAGTGTGTTATATAGTAGTTGGTCCAGGTCAGTGTGTTATATAGTAGTTGGTCCAGGTCAGGTCAGTGTGTTATATAGTAGTTGGTCCAGGTCAGGTCAGTGTGTTATATAGTAGTTGGTCCAGGTCAGTGTGTTATATAGTATTTGGTCCAGGTCAGATCAGTGTGTTATATACTAGTTGGTCCAGGTCAGGTCAGTGTGTTATATAGTAGTTGGTCCAGGTCAGTGTGTTATATAGTAGTTGGTCCAGGTCAGATCAGTGTGTTATAAATTAGTTGGTCCAGGTCAGATCAGTGTGTTATATAGCAGTTGGTCCAGGTCAGATCAGTGTGTTATATAGTAGTTGGTCCAGGTCAGATCAGTGTGTTATATAGTAGTTGGTCCAGGTCAGTGTGTTATATAGCAAGTTGTCCAGGTCAGTGTGTTATATAGTAGTTGTTCCAGGTCAGATCAGTCTGTTATATAGTAGTTGGTCCAGGTCAGGTAAGTGTGTTATATAGTAGTTGGTCCAGGTCAGTGTGTTATATAGTAGTTGGTCCAGGTCAGATCAGTGTGTTATATAGTAGTTGGTCCAGGTCAGGTCAGTGTGTTATATAGTAGTTGGTCCAGGTCAGATCAGTGTGTTATATAGTAGTTGGTCCAGGTCAGATCAGTGTGTTATATAGTAGTTGGTCCAGGTCAGTGTGTTATATAGTAGTTGGTCAAGATCAGTGTGTTATATAGTAGTTGGTCCAGGTCAGATCAGTGTGTTATATAGTAGTTGGTCCAGGTCAGGTCAGTGTGTTATATAGTAGTTGGTCCAGATCAGTGTGTTATATAGTAGTTGGTCCAGGTCAGGTCAGTGTGTTATATAGTAGTTGGTCCAGGTCAGATCAGGGTGTCATATAGTAGTTGGTCCAGGTCAGTGTGTTATATAGTAGTTGGTCCAGGTCAGTGTGTTATATAGTAGTTGGTCCAGGTCAGATCAGTGTGTTATATAGTAGTTGGTCCAGGTCAGATCAGTGTGTTATATAGTAGTTGGTCCAGGTCAGATCAGTGTGTTATATAGTAGTTGGTTCAGGTCAGATCAGTATGTTATATAGTAGTTGGTCCAGGTCAGATCAGTGTGTTATATAGTAGTTGGTCCAGGTCAGATCAGTGTGTTATATAGTAGTTGGTCCAGGTCAGATCAGTGTGTTATATAGTAGTTGGTTCAGGTCAGATCAGTATGTTATATAGTAGTTGGTCCAGGTCAGATCAGTGTGTTATATAGTAGTTGGTCCAGATCAGATCAGTGTGTTATATAGTAGTTGGTCCAGGTCAGTGTGTTATATAGTACTTGGTCCAGATCAGTGTGTTATATAGTAGTTGGTCCAGGTCAGATCAGTGTGTTATATAGTAGTTGGTCCAGGTCAGATCAGTGTGTTATATAGTAGTTGGTCCAGGTCAGATCAGTGTGTTATATAGTAGTTGGTCCAGATCAGTGTGTTATATAGTAGTTGGTCCAGGTCAGATCAGTGTGTTATATAGTAGTTGGTCCAGGTCAGATCAGTGTGTTATATAGTAGTTGGTCCAGGTCAGATCAGTGTGTTATATAGTAGTTGGTCCAGGTCAGAATAGTGTGTTATATAGTAGTTGGTTCAGGTCAGATCAGTATGTTATATAGTAGTTGGTCCAGGTCAGTGTGTTATATAGTAGTTGGTCCAGGTCAGGTCAGTGTGTTATATAGTAGTTGGTCCAGGTCAGGTCAGTGTGTTATATAGTAGTTGGTCCAGATCAGTGTGTTATATAGTAGTTGGTCCAGGTCAGTGTGTTATATAGTAGTTGGTCCAGGTCAGATCAGTGTGTTATATAGTAGTTGGTCCAGGTCAGATCAGTGTGTTATATAGTAGTTGGTTCAGGTCAGATCAGTGTGTTATATAGTAGTTGGTCCAGATCAGTGTGTTATATAGTAGTTGGTCCAGGTCAGATCAGTGTGTTATATAGTAGTTGGTCCAGGTCAGTGTGTTATATAGTAGTTGGTCCAGGTCAGGTCAGTGTGTTATATAGTAGTTGGTCCAGGTCAGTGTGCTATATAGTAGTTGGTCCAGATCAGTGTGTTATATAGTAGTTGGTCCAGGTCAGATCAGTGTGTTATATAGTAGTTGGTCCAGGTCAGTGTGTTATATAGTAGTTGTTCCAGGTCAGGTCAGTGTGTTATATAGTAGTTGGTCCAGGTCAGTGTGTTATATAGTAGTTGGTCCAGGTCAGTGTGTTATATAGTAGTTGGTCCAGGTCAGGTCAGTGTGTTATATAGTAGTTGGTCCAGGTCAGGTCAGTGTGTTATATAGTAGTTGGTCCAGGTCAGTGTGTTATATAGTATTTGGTCCAGGTCAGATCAGTGTGTTATATACTAGTTGGTCCAGGTCAGGTCAGTGTGTTATATAGTAGTTGGTCCAGGTCAGTGTGTTATATAGTAGTTGGTCCAGGTCAGATCAGTGTGTTATAAATTAGTTGGTCCAGGTCAGATCAGTGTGTTATATAGCAGTTGGTCCAGGTCAGATCAGTGTGTTATATAGTAGTTGGTCCAGGTCAGATCAGTGTGTTATATAGTAGTTGGTCCAGGTCAGTGTGTTATATAGCAAGTTGTCCAGGTCAGTGTGTTATATAGTAGTTGTTCCAGGTCAGATCAGTCTGTTATATAGTAGTTGGTCCAGGTCAGGTAAGTGTGTTATATAGTAGTTGGTCCAGGTCAGTGTGTTATATAGTAGTTGGTCCAGGTCAGATCAGTGTGTTATATAGTAGTTGGTCCAGGTCAGGTCAGTGTGTTATATAGTAGTTGGTCCAGGTCAGATCAGTGTGTTATATAGTAGTTGGTCCAGGTCAGATCAGTGTGTTATATAGTAGTTGGTCCAGGTCAGTGTGTTATATAGTAGTTGGTCAAGATCAGTGTGTTATATAGTAGTTGGTCCAGGTCAGATCAGTGTGTTATATAGTAGTTGGTCCAGGTCAGGTCAGTGTGTTATATAGTAGTTGGTCCAGGTCAGTGTGTTATATAGTAGTTGGTCCAGGTCAGATCAGTGTGTTATATAGTAGTTGGTCCAGGTCAGATCAGTGTGTTATATAGTAGTTGGTCCAGGTCAGATCAGTGTGTTATATAGTAGTTGGTTCAGGTCAGATCAGTATGTTATATAGTAGTTGGTCCAGGTCAGATCAGTGTGTTATATAGTAGTTGGTCCAGGTCAGATCAGTGTGTTATATAGTAGTTGGTCCAGGTCAGATCAGTGTGTTATATAGTAGTTGGTTCAGGTCAGATCAGTATGTTATATAGTAGTTGGTCCAGGTCAGATCAGTGTGTTATATAGTAGTTGGTCCAGATCAGATCAGTGTGTTATATAGTAGTTGGTCCAGGTCAGTGTGTTATATAGTACTTGGTCCAGATCAGTGTGTTATATAGTAGTTGGTCCAGGTCAGATCAGTGTGTTATATAGTAGTTGGTCCAGGTCAGATCAGTGTGTTATATAGTAGTTGGTCCAGGTCAGATCAGTGTGTTATATAGTAGTTGGTCCAGATCAGTGTGTTATATAGTAGTTGGTCCAGGTCAGATCAGTGTGTTATATAGTAGTTGGTCCAGGTCAGATCAGTGTGTTATATAGTAGTTGGTCCAGGTCAGATCAGTGTGTTATATAGTAGTTGGTCCAGGTCAGATCAGTGTGTTATATAGTAGTTGGTCCAGGTCAGAATAGTGTGTTATATAGTAGTTGGTTCAGGTCAGATCAGTATGTTATATAGTAGTTGGTCCAGGTCAGTGTGTTATATAGTAGTTGGTCCAGGTCAGGTCAGTGTGTTATATAGTAGTTGGTCCAGGTCAGGTCAGTGTGTTATATAGTAGTTGGTCCAGATCAGTGTGTTATATAGTAGTTGGTCCAGGTCAGTGTGTTATATAGTAGTTGGTCCAGGTCAGATCAGTGTGTTATATAGTAGTTGGTCCAGGTCAGATCAGTGTGTTATATAGTAGTTGGTTCAGGTCAGATCAGTGTGTTATATAGTAGTTGGTCCAGGTCAGTGTGTTATATAGTAGGTGGTCCAGGTCAGATCAGTGTGTTATATAGTAGTTGGTCCAGGTCAGATCAGTGTGTTATATAGTAGTTGGTTCAGGTCAGATCAGTGTGTTATATAGTAGTTGGTCCAGATCAGTGTGTTATATAGTAGTTGGTCCAGGTCAGATCAGTGTGTTATATAGTAGTTGGTCCAGGTCAGTGTGTTATATAGTAGTTGGTCCAGGTCAGGTCAGTGTGTTATATAGTAGTTGGTCCAGGTCAGTGTGCTATATAGTAGTTGGTCCAGATCAGTGTGTTATATAGTAGTTGGTCCAGGTCAGATCAGTGTGTTATATAGTAGTTGGTCCAGGTCAGATCAGTGTGTTATATAGTGGTTGGTCCAGGTCAGTGTGTTAAATAGTAGTTGGTCCAGGTCAGATCAGTGTGTTATATAGTAGTTGGTCCAGGTCAGATCAGTGTGTTATATAGTAGTTGGTCCAGAACAGTGTGTTATATAGTATTTGGTCCAGGTCAGATCAGTGTGTTATATAGTAGTTGGTCCAGGTCAGTGTGTTATATAGTAGTTGGTCCAGGTCAGATCAGTGTGTTATATAGTAGTTGGTCAAGATCAGTGTGTTATATAGTAGTTGGTCCAGGTCAGATCAGTGTGTTATATAGTAGTTGGTCCAGGTCAGATCAGTGTGTTATATAGTAGTTGGTTCAGGTCAGATCAGTGTGTTATATAGTAGTTGGTCCAGATCAGTGTGTTATATAGTAGTTGGTCCAGGTCAGTGTGTTATATAGTAGGTGGTCCAGGTCAGATCAGTGTGTTATATAGTAGTTGGTCCAGGTCAGATCAGTGTGTTATATAGTAGTTGGTTCAGGTCAGATCAGTGTGTTATATAGTAGTTGGTCCAGATCAGTGTGTTAAATAGTAGTTGGTCCAGGTCAGATCAGTGTGTTATATAGTAGTTGGTCCAGGTCAGTGTGTTATATAGTAGTTGGTCCAGGTCAGATCAGTGTGTTATATAGTAGTTGGTCCAGAACAGTGTGTTATATAGTAGTTGGTCCAGGTCAGATCAGTGTGTTATATAGTAGTTGGTCCAGGTCAGTGTGTTATATAGTAGTTGGTCCAGGTCAGATCAGTGTGTTATATAGTAGTTGGTCCAGATCAGTGTGTTATATAGTAGTTGGTCCAGGGCAGATCAGTGTGTTATATAGTAGTTGGTCCAGGTCAGATCAGTGTGTTATATAGTAGTTGGTCCAGGTCAGTGTGTTATATAGTAGTTGGTCCAGGTCAGTGTGTTATATAGTAGTTGGTCCAGGTCAGATCAGTGTGTTATATAGTAGTTGGTCCAGGTCAGATCAGTGTGTTATATAGTAGTTGGTCCAGGACAGGTCAGTGTGTTATATAGTAGTTGGTCCAGGTCAGGTCAGTGTGTTATATAGTAGTTGGTCCAGGTCAGTGTGTTATAAAGTAGTTGGTCCAGGTCATATCAGTGTGTTATATAGTAGTTGGTCCAGGTCAGATCAGTGTGTTATATAGTAGTTGGTCCAGGTCAGATCAGTGTGTTATATAGTAGTTGGTCCAGGTCAGATCAGTGTGTTATATAGTAGTTGGTCCAGGTCAGATCAGTGTGTTATATAGTAGTTGGTCCAGGTCAGATCAGTGTGTTATATAGTAGTTGGTCCAGGTCAGATCAGTGTGTTATATAGTAGTTGGTCCAGATCAGTGTGTTATATAGTAGTTGGTCCAGGTCAGATCAGTGTGTTATATAGTAGTTGGTCCAGGTCAGTGTGTTATATAGTAGTTGGTCCAGATCAGTGTGTTATATAGTAGTTGGTCCAGGTCAGATCAGTGTGTTATATAGTAGTTGGTCCAGGTCAGATCAGTGTGTTATATAGTAGTTGGTCCAGGTCAGTGTGTTATATAGTAGTTGGTCCAGGTCAGATCAGTGTGTTATATAGTAGTTGGTCCAGGTCAGATCAGTGTGTTATATAGTAGTTTGTCCAGGTCAGTGTGTTATATAGTAGTTGTTCCAGGTCAGGTCAGTGTGTTATATAGTAGTTGGTCCAGGTCAGTGTGTTATATAGTAGTTGGTCCAGGTCAGTGTGTTATATAGTAGTTGGTCCATGTCAGGTCAGTGTGTTATATAGTAGTTGGTCCAGGTCAGGTCAGTGTGTTATATAGTAGTTGGTCCAGGTCAGTGTGTTATATAGTAGTTGGTCCAGATCAGTGTGTTATATAGTAGTTGGTCCAGGTAAGGTCAGTGTGTTATATAGTAGTTGGTCCAGGTCAGTGTGTTATATAGTATTTGGTCCAGGTCAGATCAGTGTGTTATATAGTAGTTGGTCCAGGTCAGGTCAGTGTGTTATATAGTAGTTGGTCCAGGTCAGTGTGTTATATAGTAGTTGGTCCAGGTCAGATCAGTGTGTTATATAGTAGTTGGTCCAGGTCAGATCAGTGTGTTATATAGTAGTTGGTCCAGGTCAGATCAGTGTGTTATATAGTAGTTGGTCCAGGTCAGATCAGTGTGTTATATAGTAGTTGGTCCAGGTCACGTCAGTGTGTTATATAGTAGTTGGTCCAGGTCAGATCAGTGTGTTATATAGTAGTTGGTCCAGGTCAGATCAGTGTGTTATATAGTAGTTGGTCCAGGTCAGTGTGTTATATAGTAGTTGGTCAAGATCAGTGTGTTATATAGTAGTTGGTCCAGGTCAGATCAGTGTGTTATATAGTAGTTGGTCCAGGTCAGGTCAGTGTGTTATATAGTAGTTGGTCCAGATCAGTGTGTTATATAGTAGTTGGTCCAGGTCAGGTCAGTGTGTTATATAGTAGTTTGTCCAGGTCAGATCAGGGTGTCATATAGTAGTTGGTCCAGGTCAGTGTGTTATATAGTAGTTGGTCCAGGTCAGTGTGTTATATAGTAGTTGGTCCAGGTCAGATCAGTGTGTTATATAGTAGTTGGTCCAGGTCAGATCAGTGTGTTATATAGTAGTTGGTCCAGGTCAGATCAGTGTGTTATATAGTAGTTGGTTCAGGTCAGATCAGTATGTTATATAGTAGTTGGTCCAGGTCAGGTCAGTGTGTTATATAGTAGTTGGACCAGATCAGTGTGTTGTATAGTAGTTGGTCCAGGTCAGATCAGTGTGTTATATAGTAGTTGGTCCAGATCAGATCAGTGTGTTATATAGTAGTTGGTCCAGGTCAGTGTGTTATATAGTACTTGGTCCAGATCAGTGTGTTATATAGTAGTTGGTCCAGGTCAGATCAGTGTGTTATATAGTAGTTGGTCCAGGTCAGATCAGTGTGTTATATGGTAGTTGGTCCAGGTCAGATCAGTGTGTTATATAGTAGTTGGTCCAGGTCAGATCAGTGTGTTATATAGTAGTTGGTCCAGGTCAGATCAGTGTGTTATATAGTAGTTGGTCCAGGTCAGATCAGTGTGTTATATAGTAGTTGGTCCAGGTCAGTGTGTTATATAGCAAGTTGTCCAGGTCAGTGTGTTATATAGTAGTTGTTCCAGGTCAGATCAGTCTGTTATATAGTAGTTGGTCCAGGTCAGGTAAGTGTGTTATATAGTAGTTGGTCCAGGTCAGTGTGTTATATAGTAGTTGGTCCAGGTCAGATCAGTGTGTTATATAGTAGTTGGTCCAGGTCAGGTCAGTGTGTTATATAGTAGTTGGTCCAGGTCAGATCAGTGTGTTATATAGTAGTTGGTCCAGGTCAGATCAGTGTGTTATATAGTAGTTGGTCCAGGTCAGTGTGTTATATAGTAGTTGGTCAAGATCAGTGTGTTATATAGTAGTTGGTCCAGGTCAGATCAGTGTGTTATATAGTAGTTGGTCCAGGTCAGGTCAGTGTGTTATATAGTAGTTGGTCCAGATCAGTGTGTTATATAGTAGCTGGTCCAGGTCAGGTCAGTGTGTTATATAGTAGTTTGTCCAGGTCAGATCAGGGTGTCATATAGTAGTTGGTCCAGGTCAGTGTGTTATATAGTAGTTGGTCCAGGTCAGTGTGTTATATAGTAGTTGGTCCAGGTCAGATCAGTGTGTTATATAGTAGTTGGTCCAGGTCAGATCAGTGTGTTATATAGTAGTTGGTCCAGGTCAGATCAGTGTGTTATATAGTAGTTGGTTCAGGTCAGATCAGTATGTTATATAGTAGTTGGTCCAGGTCAGGTCAGTGTGTTATATAGTAGTTGGACCAGATCAGTGTGTTGTATAGTAGTTGGTCCAGGTCAGATCAGTGTGTTATATAGTAGTTGGTCCAGGTCAGATCAGTGTGTTATATAGTAGTTGGTCCAGGTCAGATCAGTGTGTTATATAGTAGTTGGTCCAGGTCAGTGTGTTATATAGTAGTTGGTCCAGGTCAGGTCAGTGTGTTATATAGTAGTTGGTCCAGGTCAGTGTGTTATATAGTAGTTGGTCCAGGTCAGATCAGTGTGTTATATAGTAGTTGGTCCAGGTCAGTGTGTTATATAGTAGTTGGTCCAGGTCAGTGTGTTATATAGTAGTTGGTCCAGGTCAGGTCAGTGTGTTATATAGTAGTGGGTCCAGGTCAGGTCAGTGTGTTATATAGTAGTTGGTCCAGGTCAGATCAGTGTGTTATATAGCAGTTGGTCCAGGTCAGTGTGTTATATAGTAGTTGGTCCAGGTCATGTTATATAGTAGTTGGTCCAGGTCAGATCAGTGTGTTATATAGTAGTTGGTCCAGATCAGTGTGTTATATAGTAGTTGGTCCAGGTCAGGTCAGTGTGTTATATTGTAGTTGGTCCAGGTCAGTGTGTTATATAGTAGTTGGTCCAGGTCAGATCAGTGTGTTATATAGTAGTTGGTCCAGGTCAGGTCAGTGTGTTATATAGTAGTTGGTCCAGGTCAGTGTGTTATGTAGTAGTTGGTCCAGGTCAGATCAGTGTGTTATATAGTAGTTGGTCCAGGTCAGATCAGTGTGTTATATAGTCGTTGGTTCAGGTCAGATCAGTGTGTTATATAGTAGTTGGTCCAGATCAGTGTGTTATATAGTAGTTGGTCCAGGTCAGATCAGTGTGTTATATAGTAGTTGGTCCAGGTCAGTGTGTTATATAGTAGTTGGTCCAGGTCAGGTCAGTGTGTTATATAGTAGTTGGTCCAGGTCAGTGTGCTATATAGTAGTTGGTCCAGATCAGTGTGTTATATAGTAGTTGGTCCAGGTCAGATCAGTGTGTTATATAGTAGTTGGTCCAGGTCAGATCAGTGTGTTATATAGTAGTTGGTCCAGGTCAGTGTGTTAAATAGTAGTTGATCCAGGTCAGATCAGTGTGTTATATAGTAGTTGGTCCAGGTCAGATCAGTGTGTTATATAGTAGTTGGTCCAGAACAGTGTGTTATATAGTATTTGGTCCAGGTCTGATCAGTGTGTTATATAGTAGTTGGTGCAGGTCAGTGTGTTATATAGTAGTTGGTCCAGGTCAGATCAGTGTGTTATATAGTAGTTGGTCAAGATCAGTGTGTTATATAGTAGTTGGTCCAGGTCAGATCAGTGTGTTATATAGTAGTTGGTCCAGGTCAGATCAGTGTGTTATATAGTAGTTGGTTCAGGTCAGATCAGTGTGTTATATAGTAGTTGGTCCAGATCAGTGTGTTATATAGTAGTTGGTCCAGGTCAGTGTGTTATATAGTAGGTGGTCCAGGTCAGATCAGTGTGTTATATAGTAGTTGGTCCAGGTCAGATCAGTGTGTTATATAGTAGTTGGTTCAGGTCAGATCAGTGTGTTATATAGTAGTTGGTCCAGATCAGTGTGTTATATAGTAGTTGGTCCAGGTAAGATCAGTGTGTTATATAGTAGTTGGTCCAGGTCAGTGTGTTATATAGTAGTTGGTCCAGGTCAGATCAGTGTGTTATATAGTAGTTGGTCCAGAACAGTGTGTTATATAGTAGTTGGTCCACGTCAGATCAGTGTGTTATATAGTAGTTGGTCCAGGTCAGTGTGTTATATAGTAGTTGGTCCAGGTCAGATCAGTGTGTTATATAGTAGTTGGTCCAGATCAGTGTGTTATATAGTAGTTGGTCCAGGTCAGATCATTGTGTTATATAGTAGTTGGTCCAGGTCAGATCAGTGTGTTATATAGTAGTTGGTCCAGGTCAGTGTGTTATATAGTAGTTGGTCCAGGTCAGTGTGTTATATAGTAGTTGGTCCAGGTCAGATCAGTGTGTTATATAGTAGTTGGTCCAGGTCAGATCAGTGTGTTATATAGTAGTTGGTCCAGGACAGGTCAGTGTGTTATATAGTAGTTGGTCCAGGTCAGGTCAGTGTGTTATATAGTAGTTGGTCCAGGTCAGTGTGTTATAAAGTAGTTGGTCCAGGTCATATCAGTGTGTTATATAGTAGTTGGTCCAGGTCAGATCAGTGTGTTATATAGTAGTTGGTCCAGGTCAGATCAGTGTGTTATATAGTAGTTGGTCCAGGTCAGATCAGTGTGTTATATAGTAGTTGGTCCAGGTCAGATCAGTGTGTTATGTAGTAGTTGGTCCAGGTCAGATCAGTGTGTTATATAGTAGTTGGTCCAGGTCAGATCAGTGTGTTATATAGTAGTTGGTCCAGATCACTGTGTTATATAGTAGTTGGTCCAGGTCAGATCAGTGTGTTATATAGTAGTTGGTCCAGGTCAGTGTGTTATATAGTAGTTGGTCCAGATCAGTGTGTTATATAGTAGTTGGTCCAGGTCAGATCAGTGTGTTATATAGTAGTTGGTCCAGGTCAGATCAGTGTGTTATATAGTAGTTGGTCCAGGTCAGTGTGTTATATAGTAGTTGGTCCAGGTCAGTGTGTTATATAGTAGTTGGTCCAGGTCAGATCAGTGTGTTATATAGTAGTTGGTCCAGGTCAGATCAGTGTGTTATATAGTAGTTTGTCCAGGTCAGTGTGTTATATAGTAGTTGTTCCAGGTCAGGTCAGTGTGTTATATAGTAGTTGGTCCAGGTCAGTGTGTTATATAGTAGTTGGTCCAGGTCAGTGTGTTATATAGTAGTTGGTCCAGGTCAGGTCAGTGTGTTATATAGTAGTTGGTCCAGGTCAGGTCAGTGTGTTATATAGTAGTTGGTCCAGGTCAGTGTGTTATATAGTAGTTGGTCCATGTCAGGTCAGTGTGTTATATAGTAGTTGGTCCAGGTCAGGTCAGTGTGTTATATAGTAGTTGGTCCAGGTCAGTGTGTTATATAGTATTTGGTCCAGGTCAGATCAGTGTGTTATATAGTAGTTGGTCCAGGTCAGGTCAGTGTGTTATATAGTAGTTGGTCCAGGTCAGTGTGTTATATAGTAGTTGGTCCAGGTCAGATCAGTGTGTTATATAGTAGTTGGTCCAGGTCAGATCAGTGTGTTATATAGCAGTTGGTCCAGGTCAGATCAGTGTGTTATATAGTAGTTGGTCCAGGTCAGATCAGTGTGTTATATAGTAGTTGGTCCAGGTCAGTGTGTTATATAGCAAGTTGTCCAGGTCAGTGTGTTATATAGTAGTTGTTCCAGGTCAGATCAGTCTGTTATATAGTAGTTGGTCCAGGTCAGGTAAGTGTGTTATATAGTAGTTGGTCCAGGTCAGTGTGTTATATAGTAGTTGGTCCAGGTCAGATCAGTGTGTTATATAGTAGTTGGTCCAGGTCAGGTCAGTGTAGTTATATAGTAGTTGGTCCAGGTCAGATCAGTGTGTTATATAGTAGTTGGTCCAGGTCAGATCAGTGTGTTATATAGTAGTTGGTCCAGGTCAGTGTGTTATATAGTAGTTGGTCAAGATCAGTGTGTTATATAGTAGTTGGTCCAGGTCAGATCAGTGTGTTATATAGTAGTTGGTCCAGGTCAGATCAGTGTGTTATATAGTAGTTGGTCCAGATCAGTGTGTTATATAGTAGTTGGTCCAGGTCAGGTCAGTGTGTTATATAGTAGTTGGTCCAGGTCAGATCAGGGTGTCATATAGTAGTTGGTCCAGGTCAGTGTGTTATATAGTAGTTGGTCCAGGTCAGTGTGTTATATAGTAGTTGGTCCAGGTCAGATCAGTGTGTTATATAGTAGTTGGTCCAGGTCAGATCAGTGTGTTATATAGTAGTTGGTCCAGGTCAGATCAGTGTGTTATATAGTAGTTGGTTCAGGTCAGATCAGTATGTTATATAGTAGTTGGTCCAGGTCAGGTCAGTGTGTTATATAGTAGTTGGACCAGATCAGTGTGTTGTATAGTAGTTGGTCCAGGTCAGATCAGTGTGTTATATAGTAGTTGGTCCAGATCAGATCAGTGTGTTATATAGTAGTTGGTCCAGGTCAGTGTGTTATATAGTACTTGGTCCAGATCAGTGTGTTATATAGTAGTTGGTCCAGGTCAGATCAGTGTGTTATATAGTAGTTGGTCCAGGTCAGATCAGTGTGTTATATAGTAGTTGGTCCAGGTCAGATCAGTGTGTTATATAGTAGTTGGTCCAGATCAGTGTGTTATATAGTAGTTGGTCCAGGTCAGATCAGTGTGTTATATAGTAGTTGGTCCAGGTCAGATCAGTGTGTTATATAGTAGTTGGTCCAGGTCAGATCAGTGTGTTATATAGTAGTTGGTCCAGGTCAGATCAGTGTGTTATATAGTAGTTGGTCCAGGTCAGATCAGTGTGTTATATAGTAGTTGGTTCAGGTCAGATCAGTATGTTATATAGTAGTTGGTCCAGGTCAGTGTGTTATATAGTAGTTGGTCCAGGTCAGGTCAGTGTGTTATATAGTAGTTGGTCCAGGTCAGGTCAGTGTGTTATATAGTAGTTGGTCCAGATCAGTGTGTTATATAGTAGTTGGTCCAGGTCAGTGTGTTATATAGTAGTTGGTCCAGGTCAGATCAGTGTGTTATATAGTAGTTGGTCCAGGTCAGATCAGTGTGTTATATAGTAGTTGGTTCAGGTCAGATCAGTGTGTTATATAGTAGTTGGTCCAGGTCAGTGTGTTATATAGTAGGTGGTCCAGGTCAGATCAGTGTGTTATATAGTAGTTGGTCCAGGTCAGATCAGTGTGTTATATAGTAGTTGGTTCAGGTCAGATCAGTGTGTTATATAGTAGTTGGTCCAGATCAGTGTGTTATATAGTAGTTGGTCCAGGTCAGATCAGTGTGTTATATAGTAGTTGGTCCAGGTCAGTGTGTTATATAGTAGTTGGTCCAGGTCAGGTCAGTGTGTTATATAGTAGTTGGTCCAGGTCAGTGTGCTATATAGTAGTTGGTCCAGATCAGTGTGTTATATAGTAGTTGGTCCAGGTCAGATCAGTGTGTTATATAGTAGTTGGTCCAGGTCAGATCAGTGTGTTATATAGTAGTTGGTCCAGGTCAGTGTGTTAAATAGTAGTTGGTCCAGGTCAGATCAGTGTGTTATATAGTAGTTGGTCCAGGTCAGATCAGTGTGTTATATAGTAGTTGGTCCAGAACAGTGTGTTATATAGTATTTGGTCCAGGTCAGATCAGTGTGTTATATAGTAGTTGGTCCAGGTCAGTGTGTTATATAGTAGTTGGTCCAGGTCAGATCAGTGTGTTATATAGTAGTTGGTCAAGATCAGTGTGTTATATAGTAGTTGGTCCAGGTCAGATCAGTGTGTTATATAGTAGTTGGTCCAGGTCAGATCAGTGTGTTATATAGTAGTTGGTTCAGGTCAGATCAGTGTGTTATATAGTAGTTGGTCCAGATCAGTGTGTTATATAGTAGTTGGTCCAGGTCAGTGTGTTATATAGTAGGTGGTCCAGGTCAGATCAGTGTGTTATATAGTAGTTGGTCCAGGTCAGATCAGTGTGTTATATAGTAGTTGGTTCAGGTCAGATCAGTGTGTTATATAGTAGTTGGTCCAGATCAGTGTGTTATATAGTAGTTGGTCCAGGTCAGATCAGTGTGTTATATAGTAGTTGGTCCAGGTCAGTGTGTTATATAGTAGTTGGTCCAGGTCAGATCAGTGTGTTATATAGTAGTTGGTCCAGAACAGTGTGTTATATAGTAGTTGGTCCAGGTCAGATCAGTGTGTTATATAGTAGTTGGTCCAGGTCAGTGTGTTATATAGTAGTTGGTCCAGGTCAGATCAGTGTGTTATATAGTAGTTGGTCCAGATCAGTGTGTTATATAGTAGTTGGTCCAGGTCAGATCAGTGTGTTATATAGTAGTTGGTCCAGGTCAGTGTGTTATATAGTAGTTGGTCCAGGTCAGTGTGTTATATAGTAGTTGGTCCAGGTCAGATCAGTGTGTTATATAGTAGTTGGTCCAGGTCAGATCAGTGTGTTATATAGTAGTTGGTCCAGGACAGGTCAGTGTGTTATATAGTAGTTGGTCCAGGTCAGGTCAGTGTGTTATATAGTAGTTGGTCCAGGTCAGATCAGTGTGTTATATAGTAGTTGGTCCAGGTCAGTGTGTTATAAAGTAGTTGGTCCAGGTCATATCAGTGTGTTATATAGTAGTTGGTCCAGGTCAGATCAGTGTGTTATATAGTAGTTGGTCCAGGTCAGATCAGTGTGTTATATAGTAGTTGGTCCAGGTCAGATCAGTGTGTTATATAGTAGTTGGTCCAGGTCAGATCAGTGTGTTATATAGTAGTTGGTCCAGGTCAGATCAGTGTGTTATATAGTAGTTGGTCCAGATCAGTGTGTTATATAGTAGTTGGTCCAGGTCAGATCAGTGTGTTATATAGTAGTTGGTCCAGGTCAGTGTGTTATATAGTAGTTGGTCCAGATCAGTGTGTTATATAGTAGTTGGTCCAGGTCAGATCAGTGTGTTATATAGTAGTTGGTCCAGGTCAGATCAGTGTGTTATATAGTAGTTGGTCCAGGTCAGTGTGTTATATAGTAGTTGGTCCAGGTCAGATCAGTGTGTTATATAGTAGTTGGTCCAGGTCAGATCAGTGTGTTATATAGTAGTTTGTCCAGGTCAGTGTGTTATATAGTAGTTGTTCCAGGTCAGGTCAGTGTGTTATATAGTAGTTGGTCCAGGTCAGTGTGTTATATAGTAGTTGGTCCAGGTCAGTGTGTTATATAGTAGTTGGTCCATGTCAGGTCAGTGTGTTATATAGTAGTTGGTCCAGGTCAGGTCAGTGTGTTATATAGTAGTTGGTCCAGGTCAGTGTGTTATATAGTAGTTGGTCCAGATCAGTGTGTTATATAGTAGTTGGTCCAGGTAAGGTCAGTGTGTTATATAGTAGTTGGTCCAGGTCAGTGTGTTATATAGTATTTGGTCCAGGTCAGATCAGTGTGTTATATAGTAGTTGGTCCAGGTCAGGTCAGTGTGTTATATAGTAGTTGGTCCAGGTCAGTGTGTTATATAGTAGTTGGTCCAGGTCAGATCAGTGTGTTATATAGTAGTTGGTCCAGGTCAGATCAGTGTGTTATATAGTAGTTGGTCCAGGTCAGATCAGTGTGTTATATAGTAGTTGGTCCAGGTCAGTGTGTTATATAGCAAGTTGTCCAGGTCAGTGTGTTATATAGTAGTTGTTCCAGGTCAGATCAGTCTGTTATATAGTAGTTGGTCCAGGTCAGGTAAGTGTGTTATATAGTAGTTGGTCCAGGTCAGTGTGTTATATAGTAGTTGGTCCAGGTCAGATCAGTGTGTTATATAGTAGTTGGTCCAGGTCAGATCAGTGTGTTATATAGTAGTTGGTCCAGGTCAGATCAGTGTGTTATATAGTAGTTGGTCCAGGTCAGATCAGTGTGTTATATAGTAGTTGGTCCAGGTCAGATCAGTGTGTTATATAGTAGTTGGTCCAGGTCAGATCAGTGTGTTATATAGTAGTTGGTCCAGATCAGTGTGTTATATAGTAGTTGGTCCAGGTCAGATCAGTGTGTTATATAGTAGTTGGTCCAGGTCAGTGTGTTATATAGTAGTTGGTCCAGATCAGTGTGTTATATAGTAGTTGGTCCAGGTCAGATCAGTGTGTTATATAGTAGTTGGTCCAGGTCAGATCAGTGTGTTATATAGTAGTTGGTCCAGGTCAGTGTGTTATATAGTAGTTGGTCCAGGTCAGATCAGTGTGTTATATAGTAGTTGGTCCAGGTCAGATCAGTGTGTTATATAGTAGTTTGTCCAGGTCAGTGTGTTATATAGTAGTTGTTCCAGGTCAGGTCAGTGTGTTATATAGTAGTTGGTCCAGGTCAGTGTGTTATATAGTAGTTGGTCCAGGTCAGTGTGTTATATAGTAGTTGGTCCATGTCAGGTCAGTGTGTTATATAGTAGTTGGTCCAGGTCAGGTCAGTGTGTTATATAGTAGTTGGTCCAGGTCAGTGTGTTATATAGTAGTTGGTCCAGATCAGTGTGTTATATAGTAGTTGGTCCAGGTAAGGTCAGTGTGTTATATAGTAGTTGGTCCAGGTCAGTGTGTTATATAGTATTTGGTCCAGGTCAGATCAGTGTGTTATATAGTAGTTGGTCCAGGTCAGGTCAGTGTGTTATATAGTAGTTGGTCCAGGTCAGTGTGTTATATAGTAGTTGGTCCAGGTCAGATCAGTGTGTTATATAGTAGTTGGTCCAGGTCAGATCAGTGTGTTATATAGTAGTTGGTTCAGGTCAGATCAGTGTGTTATATAGTAGTTGGTCCAGATCAGTGTGTTATATAGTAGTTGGTCCAGGTCAGATCAGTGTGTTATATAGTAGTTGGTCCAGATCAGTGTGTTATATAGTAGTTGGTCCAGGTCAGATCAGTGTGTTATATAGTAGTTGGTCCAGGTCAGTGTGTTATATAGTAGTTGGTCCAGATCAGTGTGTTATATAGTAGTTGGTCCAGGTCAGATCAGTGTGTTATATAGTAGTTGGTCCAGGTCAGATCAGTGTGTTATATAGTAGTTGGTCCAGGTCAGTGTGTTATATAGTAGTTGGTCCAGGTCAGATCAGTGTGTTATATAGTAGTTGGTCCAGGTCAGATCAGTGTGTTATATAGTAGTTTGTCCAGGTCAGTGTGTTATATAGTAGTTGTTCCAGGTCAGGTCAGTGTGTTATATAGTAGTTGGTCCAGGTCAGTGTGTTATATAGTAGTTGGTCCAGGTCAGTGTGTTATATAGTAGTTGGTCCATGTCAGGTCAGTGTGTTATATAGTAGTTGGTCCAGGTCAGGTCAGTGTGTTATATAGTAGTTGGTCCAGGTCAGTGTGTTATATAGTAGTTGGTCCAGATCAGTGTGTTATATAGTAGTTGGTCCAGGTAAGGTCAGTGTGTTATATAGTAGTTGGTCCAGGTCAGTGTGTTATATAGTATTTGGTCCAGGTCAGATCAGTGTGTTATATAGTAGTTGGTCCAGGTCAGGTCAGTGTGTTATATAGTAGTTGGTCCAGGTCAGTGTGTTATATAGTAGTTGGTCCAGGTCAGATCAGTGTGTTATATAGTAGTTGGTCCAGGTCAGATCAGTGTGTTATATAGTAGTTGGTCCAGGTCAGATCAGTGTGTTATATAGTAGTTGGTCCAGGTCAGTGTGTTATATAGCAAGTTGTCGAGGTCAGTGTGTTATATAGTAGTTGTTCCAGGTCAGATCAGTCTGTTATATAGTAGTTGGTCCAGGTCAGGTAAGTGTGTTATATAGTAGTTGGTCCAGGTCAGTGTGTTATATAGTAGTTGGTCCAGGTCAGATCAGTGTGTTATATAGTAGTTGGTCCAGGTCAGATCAGTGTGTTATATAGTAGTTGGTCCAGGTCAGATCAGTGTGTTATATAGTAGTTGGTCCAGGTCAGATCAGTGTGTTATATAGTAGTTGGTCCAGGTCAGATCAGTGTGTTATATAGTAGTTGGTCCAGGTCAGATCAGTGTGTTATATAGTAGTTGGTCCAGATCAGTGTGTTATATAGTAGTTGGTCCAGGTCAGATCAGTGTGTTATATAGTAGTTGGTCCAGGTCAGTGTGTTATATAGTAGTTGGTCCAGATCAGTGTGTTATATAGTAGTTGGTCCAGGTCAGATCAGTGTGTTATATAGTAGTTGGTCCAGGTCAGATCAGTGTGTTATATAGTAGTTGGTCCAGGTCAGTGTGTTATATAGTAGTTGGTCCAGGTCAGATCAGTGTGTTATATAGTAGTTGGTCCAGGTCAGATCAGTGTGTTATATAGTAGTTTGTCCAGGTCAGTGTGTTATATAGTAGTTGTTCCAGGTCAGGTCAGTGTGTTATATAGTAGTTGGTCCAGGTCAGTGTGTTATATAGTAGTTGGTCCAGGTCAGTGTGTTATATAGTAGTTGGTCCATGTCAGGTCAGTGTGTTATATAGTAGTTGGTCCAGGTCAGGTCAGTGTGTTATATAGTAGTTGGTCCAGGTCAGTGTGTTATATAGTAGTTGGTCCAGATCAGTGTGTTATATAGTAGTTGGTCCAGGTAAGGTCAGTGTGTTATATAGTAGTTGGTCCAGGTCAGTGTGTTATATAGTATTTGGTCCAGGTCAGATCAGTGTGTTATATAGTAGTTGGTCCAGGTCAGGTCAGTGTGTTATATAGTAGTTGGTCCAGGTCAGTGTGTTATATAGTAGTTGGTCCAGGTCAGATCAGTGTGTTATATAGTAGTTGGTCCAGGTCAGATCAGTGTGTTATATAGTAGTTGGTTCAGGTCAGATCAGTGTGTTATATAGTAGTTGGTCCAGATCAGTGTGTTATATAGTAGTTGGTCCAGGTCAGATCAGTGTGTTATATAGTAGTTGGTTCAGGTCAGATCAGTGTGTTATATAGTAGTTGGTCCAGATCAGTGTGTTATATAGTAGTTGGTCCAGGTCAGATCAGTGTGTTATATAGTAGTTGGTCCAGGTCAGTGTGTTATATAGTAGTTGGTCCAGGTCAGATCAGTGTGTTATATAGTAGTTGGTCCAGAACAGTGTGTTATATAGTAGTTGGTCCAGGTCAGATCAGTGTGTTATATAGTAGTTGGTCCAGGTCAGTGTGTTATATAGTAGTTGGTCCAGGTCAGATCAGTGTGTTATATAGTAGTTGGTCCAGATCAGTGTGTTATATAGTAGTTGGTCCAGGTCAGATCAGTGTGTTATATAGTAGTTGGTCCAGGTCAGATCAGTGTGTTATATAGTAGTTGGTCCAGGTCAGTGTGTTATATAGTAGTTGGTCCAGGTCAGTGTGTTATATAGTAGTTGGTCCAGGTCAGATCAGTGTGTTATATAGTAGTTGGTCCAGGTCAGATCAGTGTGTTATATAGTAGTTGGTCCAGGACAGGTCAGTGTGTTATATAGTAGTTGGTCCAGGTCAGGTCAGTGTGTTATATAGTAGTTGGTCCAGGTCAGTGTGTTATAAAGTAGTTGGTCCAGGTCATATCAGTGTGTTATATAGTAGTTGGTCCAGGTCAGATCAGTGTGTTATATAGTAGTTGGTCCAGGTCAGATCAGTGTGTTATATAGTAGTTGGTCCAGGTCAGATCAGTGTGTTATATAGTAGTTGGTCCAGGTCAGATCAGTGTGTTATATAGTAGTTGGTCCAGGTCAGATCAGTGTGTTATATAGTAGTTGGTCCAGATCAGTGTGTTATATAGTAGTTGGTCCAGGTCAGATCAGTGTGTTATATAGTAGTTGGTCCAGGTCAGTGTGTTATATAGTAGTTGGTCCAGATCAGTGTGTTATATAGTAGTTGGTCCAGGTCAGATCAGTGTGTTATATAGTAGTTGGTCCAGGTCAGATCAGTGTGTTATATAGTAGTTGGTCCAGGTCAGTGTGTTATATAGTAGTTGGTCCAGGTCAGATCAGTGTGTTATATAGTAGTTGGTCCAGGTCAGATCAGTGTGTTATATAGTAGTTTGTCCAGGTCAGTGTGTTATATAGTAGTTGTTCCAGGTCAGGTCAGTGTGTTATATAGTAGTTGGTCCAGGTCAGTGTGTTATATAGTAGTTGGTCCAGGTCAGTGTGTTATATAGTAGTTGGTCCATGTCAGGTCAGTGTGTTATATAGTAGTTGGTCCAGGTCAGGTCAGTGTGTTATATAGTAGTTGGTCCAGGTCAGTGTGTTATATAGTAGTTGGTCCAGATCAGTGTGTTATATAGTAGTTGGTCCAGGTAAGGTCAGTGTGTTATATAGTAGTTGGTCCAGGTCAGTGTGTTATATAGTATTTGGTCCAGGTCAGATCAGTGTGTTATATAGTAGTTGGTCCAGGTCAGGTCAGTGTGTTATATAGTAGTTGGTCCAGGTCAGTGTGTTATATAGTAGTTGGTCCAGGTCAGATCAGTGTGTTATATAGTAGTTGGTCCAGGTCAGATCAGTGTGTTATATAGTAGTTGGTCCAGGTCAGATCAGTGTGTTATATAGTAGTTGGTCCAGGTCAGTGTGTTATACAGCAAGTTGTCCAGGTCAGTGTGTTATATAGTAGTTGTTCCAGGTCAGATCAGTCTGTTATATAGTAGTTGGTCCAGGTCAGGTAAGTGTGTTATATAGTAGTTGGTCCAGGTCAGTGTGTTATATAGTAGTTGGTCCAGGTCAGATCAGTGTGTTATATAGTAGTTGGTCCAGGTCAGGTCAGTGTGTTATATAGTAGTTGGTCCAGGTCAGATCAGTGTGTTATATAGTAGTTGGTCCAGGTCAGATCAGTGTGTTATATAGTAGTTGGTCCAGGTCAGTGTGTTATATAGTAGTTGGTCAAGATCAGTGTGTTATATAGTAGTTGGTCCAGGTCAGATCAGTGTGTTATATAGTAGTTGGTCCAGGTCAGGTCAGTGTGTTATATAGTAGTTGGTCCAGATCAGTGTGTTATATAGTAGTTGGTCCAGGTCAGGTCAGTGTGTTATATAGTAGTTTGTCCAGGTCAGATCAGGGTGTCATATAGTAGTTGGTCCAGGTCAGTGTGTTATATAGTAGTTGGTCCAGGTCAGTGTGTTATATAGTAGTTGGTCCAGGTCAGATCAGTGTGTTATATAGTAGTTGGTCCAGGTCAGATCAGTGTGTTATATAGTAGTTGGTCCAGGTCAGATCAGTGTGTTATATAGTAGTTGGTTCAGGTCAGATCAGTATGTTATATAGTAGTTGGTCCAGGTCAGGTCAGTGTGTTATATAGTAGTTGGACCAGATCGGTGTGTTGTATAGTAGTTGGTCCAGGTCAGATCAGTGTGTTATATAGTAGTTGGTCCAGATCAGATCAGTGTGTTATATAGTAGTTGGTCCAGGTCAGTGTGTTATATAGTACTTGGTCCAGATCAGTGTGTTATATAGTAGTTGGTCCAGGTCAGATCAGTGTGTTATATAGTAGTTGGTCCAGGTCAGATCAGTGTGTTATATAGTAGTTGGTCCAGGTCAGATCAGTGTGTTATATAGTAGTTGGTCCAGGTCAGATCAGTGTGTTATATAGTAGTTGGTCCAGGTCAGATCAGTGTGTTATATAGTAGTTGGTCCAGGTCAGATCAGTGTGTTATATAGTAGTTGGTCCAGGTCAGTGTGTTATATAGCAAGTTGTCCAGGTCAGTGTGTTATATAGTAGTTGTTCCAGGTCAGATCAGTCTGTTATATAGTAGTTGGTCCAGGTCAGGTAAGTGTGTTATATAGTAGTTGGTCCAGGTCAGTGTGTTATATAGTAGTTGGTCCAGGTCAGATCAGTGTGTTATATAGTAGTTGGTCCAGGTCAGGTCAGTGTGTTATATAGTAGTTGGTCCAGGTCAGATCAGTGTGTTATATAGTAGCTGGTCCAGGTCAGATCAGTGTGTTATATAGTAGTTGGTCCAGGTCAGTGTGTTATATAGTAGTTGGTCAAGATCAGTGTGTTATATAGTAGTTGGTCCAGGTCAGATCAGTGTGTTATATAGTAGTTGGTCCAGGTCAGGTCAGTGTGTTATATAGTAGTTGGTCCAGATCAGTGTGTTATATAGTAGTTGGTCCAGGTCAGGTCAGTGTGTTATATAGTAGTTTGTCCAGGTCAGATCAGGGTGTCATATAGTAGTTGGTCCAGGTCAGTGTGTTATATAGTAGTTGGTCCAGGTCAGTGTGTTATATAGTAGTTGGTCCAGGTCAGATCAGTGTGTTATATAGTAGTTGGTCCAGGTCAGATCAGTGTGTTATATAGTAGTTGGTCCAGGTCAGATCAGTGTGTTATATAGTAGTTGGTTCAGGTCAGATCAGTATGTTATATAGTAGTTGGTCCAGGTCAGGTCAGTGTGTTATATAGTAGTTGGACCAGATCAGTGTGTTGTATAGTAGTTGGTCCAGGTCAGATCAGTGTGTTATATAGTAGTTGGTCCAGATCAGATCAGTGTGTTATATAGTAGTTGGTCCAGGTCAGTGTGTTATATAGTACTTGGTCCAGATCAGTGTGTTATATAGTAGTTGGTCCAGGTCAGATCAGTGTGTTATATAGTAGTTGGTCCAGGTCAGATCAGTGTGTTATATAGTAGTTGGTCCAGGTCAGATCAGTGTGTTATATAGTAGTTGGTCCAGGTCAGATCAGTGTGTTATATAGTAGTTGGTCCAGGTCAGATCAGTGTGTTATATAGTAGTTGGTCCAGGTCAGATCAGTGTGTTATATAGTAGTTGGTCCAGGTCAGTGTGTTATATAGCAAGTTGTCCAGGTCAGTGTGTTATATAGTAGTTGTTCCAGGTCAGATCAGTCTGTTATATAGTAGTTGGTCCAGGTCAGGTAAGTGTGTTATATAGTAGTTGGTCCAGGTCAGTGTGTTATATAGTAGTTGGTCCAGGTCAGATCAGTGTGTTATATAGTAGTTGGTCCAGGTCAGGTCAGTGTGTTATATAGTAGTTGGTCCAGGTCAGATCAGTGTGTTATATAGTAGTTGGTCCAGGTCAGGTCAGTGTGTTATATAGTAGTTGTTCCAGGTCAGATCAGTCTGTTATATAGTAGTTGGTCCAGGTCAGGTAAGTGTGTTATATAGTAGTTGGTCCAGGTCAGTGTGTTATATAGTAGTTGGTCCAGGTCAGATCAGTGTGTTATATAGTAGTTGGTCCAGGTCAGGTCAGTGTGTTATATAGTAGTTGGTCCAGGTCAGATCAGTGTGTTATATAGTAGTTGGTCCAGGTCAGATCAGTGTGTTATATAGTAGTTGGTCCAGGTCAGGTCAGTGTGTTATATAGTAGTTGGTCCAGATCAGTGTGTTATATAGTAGTTGGTCCAGGTCAGGTCAGTGTGTTATATAGTAGTTTGTCCAGGTCAGATGAGGGTGTCATATAGTAGTTGGTCCAGGTCAGTGTGTTATATAGTAGTTGGTCCAGGTCAGTGTGTTATATAGTAGTTGGTCCAGGTCAGATCAGTGTGTTATATAGTAGTTGGTCCAGGTCAGATCAGTGTGTTATATAGTAGTTGGTCCAGGTCAGATCAGTGTGTTATATAGTAGTTGGTTCAGGTCAGATCAGTATGTTATATAGTAGTTGGTCCAGGTCAGGTCAGTGTGTTATATAGTAGTTGGACCAGATCAGTGTGTTGTATAGTAGTTGGTCCAGGTCAGATCAGTGTGTTATATAGTAGTTGGTCCAGATCAGATCAGTGTGTTATATAGTAGTTGGTCCAGGTCAGTGTGTTATATAGTACTTGGTCCAGATCAGTGTGTTATATAGTAGTTGGTCCAGGTCAGATCAGTGTGTTATATAGTAGTTGGTCCAGGTCAGATCAGTGTGTTATATAGTAGTTGGTCCAGGTCAGATCAGTGTGTTATATAGTAGTTGGTCCAGGTCAGTGTGTTATATAGTAGTTGGTCCAGGTCAGGTCAGTGTGTTATATAGTAGTTGGTCCAGGTCAGTGTGTTATATAGTAGTTGGTCCAGGTCAGATCAGTGTGTTATATAGTAGTTGGTCCAGGTCAGTGTGTTATATAGTAGTTGGTCCAGGTCAGTGTGTTATATAGTAGTTGGTCCAGGTCAGTGTGTTATATAGTAGTTGGTCCAGGTCAGGTCAGTGTGTTATATAGTAGTGGGTCCAGGTCAGGTCAGTGTGTTATATAGTAGTTGGTCCAGGTCAGTGTGTTATATAGTAGTTGGTCCAGGTCAGTGTGTTATATAGTAGTTGGTCCAGGTCATGTTATATAGTAGTTGGTCCAGGTCAGATCAGTGTGTTATATAGTAGTTGGTCCAGATCAGTGTGTTATATAGTAGTTGGTCCAGGTCAGGTCAGTGTGTTATATTGTAGTTGGTCCAGGTCAGTGTGTTATATAGTAGTTGGTCCAGGTCAGATCAGTGTGTTATATAGTAGTTGGTCCAGGTCAGGTCAGTGTGTTATATAGTAGTTGGTCCAGGTCAGTGTGTTATGTAGTAGTTGGTCCAGGTCAGATCAGTGTGTTATATAGTAGTTGGTCCAGGTCAGATCAGTGTGTTATATAGTAGTTGGTCCAGGTCAGGTCAGTGTGTTATATAGTAGTTGGTCCAGGTCAGATCAGTGTGTTATATAGTAGTTGGTCCAGGTCAGATCAGTGTGTTATATAGTAGTTGGTCCAGGTCAGTGTGTTATATAGTAGTTGGTCAAGATCAGTGTGTTATATAGTAGTTGGTCCAGGTCAGATCAGTGTGTTATATAGTAGTTGGTCCAGGTCAGGTCAGTGTGTTATATAGTAGTTGGTCCAGATCAGTGTGTTATATAGTAGTTGGTCCAGGTCAGGTCAGTGTGTTATATAGTAGTTTGTCCAGGTCAGATCAGGGTGTCATATAGTAGTTGGTCCAGGTCAGTGTGTTATATAGTAGTTGGTCCAGGTCAGTGTGTTATATAGTAGTTGGTCCAGGTCAGATCAGTGTGTTATATAGTAGTTGGTCCAGGTCAGATCAGTGTGTTATATAGTAGTTGGTCCAGGTCAGATCAGTGTGTTATATAGTAGTTGGTTCAGGTCAGATCAGTATGTTATATAGTAGTTGGTCCAGGTCAGGTCAGTGTGTTATATAGTAGTTGGACCAGATCAGTGTGTTGTATAGTAGTTGGTCCAGGTCAGATCAGTGTGTTATATAGTAGTTGGTCCAGATCAGATCAGTGTGTTATATAGTAGTTGGTCCAGGTCAGTGTGTTATATAGTACTTGGTCCAGATCAGTGTGTTATATAGTAGTTGGTCCAGGTCAGATCAGTGTGTTATATAGTAGTTGGTCCAGGTCAGATCAGTGTGTTATATAGTAGTTGGTCCAGGTCAGATCAGTGTGTTATATAGTAGTTGGTCCAGGTCAGATCAGTGTGTTATATAGTAGTTGGTCCAGGTCAGATCAGTGTGTTATATAGTAGTTGGTCCAGGTCAGATCAGTGTGTTATATAGTAGTTGGTCCAGGTCAGTGTGTTATATAGCAAGTTGTCCAGGTCAGTGTGTTATATAGTAGTTGTTCCAGGTCAGATCAGTCTGTTATATAGTAGTTGGTCCAGGTCAGGTAAGTGTGTTATATAGTAGTTGGTCCAGGTCAGTGTGTTATATAGTAGTTGGTCCAGGTCAGATCAGTGTGTTATATAGTAGTTGGTCCAGGTCAGTGTGTTATATAGTAGTTGGTCCAGGTCAGATCAGTGTGTTATATAGTAGTTGGTCCAGGTCAGATCAGTGTGTTATATAGTAGTTTGTTCAGGTCAGTGTGTTATATAGTAGTTGTTCCAGGTCAGGTCAGTGTGTTATATAGTAGTTGGTCCAGGTCAGTGTGTTATATAGTAGTTGGTCCAGGTCAGTGTGTTATATAGTAGTTGGTCCATGTCAGGTCAGTGTGTTATATAGTAGTTGGTCCAGGTCAGGTCAGTGTGTTATATAGTAGTTGGTCCAGGTCAGTGTGTTATATAGTAGTTGGTCCAGATCAGTGTGTTATATAGTAGTTGGTCCAGGTAAGGTCAGTGTGTTATATAGTAGTTGGTCCAGGTCAGTGTGTTATATAGTATTTGGTCCAGGTCAGATCAGTGTGTTATATAGTAGTTGGTCCAGGTCAGGTCAGTGTGTTATATAGTAGTTGGTCCAGGTCAGTGTGTTATATAGTAGTTGGTCCAGGTCAGATCAGTGTGTTATATAGTAGTTGGTCCAGGTCAGATCAGTGTGTTATATAGTAGTTGGTCCAGGTCAGTGTGTTATATAGCAAGTTGTCCAGGTCAGTGTGTTATATAGTAGTTGTTCCAGGTCAGATCAGTCTGTTATATAGTAGTTGGTCCAGGTCAGGTAAGTGTGTTATATAGTAGTTGGTCCAGGTCAGTGTGTTATATAGTAGTTGGTCCAGGTCAGATCAGTGTGTTATATAGTAGTTGGTCCAGGTCAGGTCAGTGTGTTATATAGTAGTTGGTCCAGGTCAGATCAGTGTGTTATATAGTAGTTGGTCCAGGTCAGATCAGTGTGTTATATAGTAGTTGGTCCAGGTCAGTGTGTTATATAGTAGTTGGTCAAGATCAGTGTGTTATATAGTAGTTGGTCCAGGTCAGATCAGTGTGTTATATAGTAGTTGGTCCAGGTCAGGTCAGTGTGTTATATAGTAGTTGGTCCAGATCAGTGTGTTATATAGTAGTTGGTCCAGGTCAGGTCAGTGTGTTATATAGTAGTTTGTCCAGGTCAGATCAGGGTGTCATATAGTAGTTGGTCCAGGTCAGTGTGTTATATAGTAGTTGGTCCAGGTCAGTGTGTTATATAGTAGTTGGTCCAGGTCAGATCAGTGTGTTATATAGTAGTTGGTCCAGGTCAGATCAGTGTGTTATATAGTAGTTGGTCCAGGTCAGATCAGTGTGTTATATAGTAGTTGGTTCAGGTCAGATCAGTATGTTATATAGTAGTTGGTCCAGGTCAGGTCAGTGTGTTATATAGTAGTTGGACCAGATCAGTGTGTTGTATAGTAGTTGGTCCAGGTCAGATCAGTGTGTTATATAGTAGTTGGTCCAGATCAGATCAGTGTGTTATATAGTAGTTGGTCCAGGTCAGTGTGTTATATAGTACTTGGTCCAGATCAGTGTGTTATATAGTAGTTGGTCCAGGTCAGATCAGTGTGTTATATAGTAGTTGGTCCAGGTCAGATCAGTGTGTTATATAGTAGTTGGTCCAGGTCAGATCAGTGTGTTATATAGTAGTTGGTCCAGGTCAGATCAGTGTGTTATATAGTAGTTGGTCCAGGTCAGATCAGTGTGTTATATAGTAGTTGGTCCAGGTCAGATCAGTGTGTTATATAGTAGTTGGTCCAGGTCAGTGTGTTATATAGCAAGTTGTCCAGGTCAGTGTGTTATATAGTAGTTGTTCCAGGTCAGATCAGTCTGTTATATAGTAGTTGGTCCAGGTCAGGTAAGTGTGTTATATAGTAGTTGGTCCAGGTCAGTGTGTTATATAGTAGTTGGTCCAGGTCAGATCAGTGTGTTATATAGTAGTTGGTCCAGGTCAGGTCAGTGTGTTATATAGTAGTTGGTCCAGGTCAGATCAGTGTGTTATATAGTAGTTGGTCCAGGTCAGGTCAGTGTGTTATATAGTAGTTGTTCCAGGTCAGATCAGTCTGTTATATAGTAGTTGGTCCAGGTCAGGTAAGTGTGTTATATAGTAGTTGGTCCAGGTCAGTGTGTTATATAGTAGTTGGTCCAGGTCAGATCAGTGTGTTATATAGTAGTTGGTCCAGGTCAGGTCAGTGTGTTATATAGTAGTTGGTCCAGGTCAGATCAGTGTGTTATATAGTAGTTGGTCCAGGTCAGATCAGTGTGTTATATAGTAGTTGGTCCAGGTCAGGTCAGTGTGTTATATAGTAGTTGGTCCAGATCAGTGTGTTATATAGTAGTTGGTCCAGGTCAGGTCAGTGTGTTATATAGTAGTTGGTCCAGGTCAGTGTGTTATATAGTAGTTGGTCCAGGTCAGTGTGTTATATAGTAGTTGGTCCAGGTCATGTTATATAGTAGTTGGTCCAGGTCAGATCAGTGTGTTATATAGTAGTTGGTCCAGATCAGTGTGTTATATAGTAGTTGGTCCAGGTCAGGTCAGTGTGTTATATTGTAGTTGGTCCAGGTCAGTGTGTTATATAGTAATTGGTCCAGGTCAGATCAGTGTGTTATATAGTAGTTGGTCCAGGTCAGGTCAGTGTGTTATATAGTAGTTGGTCCAGGTCAGTGTGTTATGTAGTAGTTGGTCCAGGTCAGATCAGTGTGTTATATAGTAGTTGGTCCAGGTCAGATCAGTGTGTTATATAGTAGTTGGTCCAGGTCAGGTCAGTGTGTTATATAGTAGTTGGTCCAGGTCAGATCAGTGTGTTATATAGTAGTTGGTCCAGGTCAGATCAGTGTGTTATATAGTAGTTGGTCCAGGTCAGTGTGTTATATAGTAGTTGGTCAAGATCAGTGTGTTATATAGTAGTTGGTCCAGGTCAGATCAGTGTGTTATATAGTAGTTGGTCCAGGTCAGGTCAGTGTGTTATATAGTAGTTGGTCCAGATCAGTGTGTTATATAGTAGTTGGTCAAGGTCAGGTCAGTGTGTTATATAGTAGTTTGTCCAGGTCAGATCAGGGTGTCATATAGTAGTTGGTCCAGGTCAGTGTGTTATATAGTAGTTGGTCCAGGTCAGTGTGTTATATAGTAGTTGGTCCAGGTCAGATCAGTGTGTTATATAGTAGTTGGTCCAGGTCAGATCAGTGTGTTATATAGTAGTTGGTCCAGGTCAGATCAGTGTGTTATATAGTAGTTGGTTCAGGTCAGATCAGTATGTTATATAGTAGTTGGTCCAGGTCAGGTCAGTGTGTTATATAGTAGTTGGACCAGATCAGTGTGTTGTATAGTAGTTGGTCCAGGTCAGATCAGTGTGTTATATAGTAGTTGGTCCAGATCAGATCAGTGTGTTATATAGTAGTTGGTCCAGGTCAGTGTGTTATATAGTACTTGGTCCAGATCAGTGTGTTATATAGTAGTTGGTCCAGGTCAGATCAGTGTGTTATATAGTAGTTGGTCCAGGTCAGATCAGTGTGTTATATAGTAGTTGGTCCAGGTCAGATCAGTGTGTTATATAGTAGTTGGTCCAGGTCAGATCAGTGTGTTATATAGTAGTTGGTCCAGGTCAGATCAGTGTGTTATATAGTAGTTGGTCCAGGTCAGATCAGTGTGTTATATAGTAGTTGGTCCAGGTCAGTGTGTTATATAGCAAGTTGTCCAGGTCAGTGTGTTATATAGTAGTTGTTCCAGGTCAGATCAGTCTGTTATATAGTAGTTGGTCCAGGTCAGGTAAGTGTGTTATATAGTAGTTGGTCCAGGTCAGTGTGTTATATAGTAGTTGGTCCAGGTCAGATCAGTGTGTTATATAGTAGTTGGTCCAGGTCAGTGTGTTATATAGTAGTTGGTCCAGGTCAGATCAGTGTGTTATATAGTAGTTGGTCCAGGTCAGATCAGTGTGTTATATAGTAGTTTGTTCAGGTCAGTGTGTTATATAGTAGTTGTTCCAGGTCAGGTCAGTGTGTTATATAGTAGTTGGTCCAGGTCAGTGTGTTATATAGTAGTTGGTCCAGGTCAGTGTGTTATATAGTAGTTGGTCCATGTCAGGTCAGTGTGTTATATAGTAGTTGGTCCAGGTCAGGTCAGTGTGTTATATAGTAGTTGGTCCAGGTCAGTGTGTTATATAGTAGTTGGTCCAGATCAGTGTGTTATATAGTAGTTGGTCCAGGTAAGGTCAGTGTGTTATATAGTAGTTGGTCCAGGTCAGTGTGTTATATAGTATTTGGTCCAGGTCATATCAGTGTGTTATATAGTAGTTGGTCCAGGTCAGGTCAGTGTGTTATATAGTAGTTGGTCCAGGTCAGTGTGTTATATAGTAGTTGGTCCAGGTCAGATCAGTGTGTTATATAGTAGTTGGTCCAGGTCAGATCAGTGTGTTATATAGTAGTTGGTCCAGGTCAGATCAGTGTGTTATATAGTAGTTGGTCCAGGTCAGTGTGTTATATAGCAAGTTGTCCAGGTCAGTGTGTTATATAGTAGTTGTTCCAGGTCAGATCAGTCTGTTATATAGTAGTTGGTCCAGGTCAGGTAAGTGTGTTATATAGTAGTTGGTCCAGGTCAGTGTGTTATATAGTAGTTGGTCCAGGTCAGATCAGTGTGTTATATAGTAGTTGGTCCAGGTCAGGTCAGTGTGTTATATAGTAGTTGGTCCAGGTCAGATCAGTGTGTTATATAGTAGTTGGTCCAGGTCAGATCAGTGTGTTATATAGTAGTTGGTCCAGGTCAGTGTGTTATATAGTAGTTGGTCAAGATCAGTGTGTTATATAGTAGTTGGTCCAGGTCAGATCAGTGTGTTATATAGTAGTTGGTCCAGGTCAGGTCAGTGTGTTATATAGTAGTTGGTCCAGATCAGTGTGTTATATAGTAGTTGGTCCAGGTCAGGTCAGTGTGTTATATAGTAGTTTGTCCAGGTCAGATCAGGGTGTCATATAGTAGTTGGTCCAGGTCAGTGTGTTATATAGTAGTTGGTCCAGGTCAGTGTGTTATATAGTAGTTGGTCCAGGTCAGATCAGTGTGTTATATAGTAGTTGGTCCAGGTCAGATCAGTGTGTTATATAGTAGTTGGTCCAGGTCAGATCAGTGTGTTATATAGTAGTTGGTTCAGGTCAGATCAGTATGTTATATAGTAGTTGGTCCAGGTCAGGTCAGTGTGTTATATAGTAGTTGGACCAGATCAGTGTGTTGTATAGTAGTTGGTCCAGGTCAGATCAGTGTGTTATATAGTAGTTGGTCCAGATCAGATCAGTGTGTTATATAGTAGTTGGTCCAGGTCAGTGTGTTATATAGTACTTGGTCCAGATCAGTGTGTTATATAGTAGTTGGTCCAGGTCAGATCAGTGTGTTATATAGTAGTTGGTCCAGGTCAGATCAGTGTGTTATATAGTAGTTGGTCCAGGTCAGATCAGTGTGTTATATAGTAGTTGGTCCAGGTCAGATCAGTGTGTTATATAGTAGTTGGTCCAGGTCAGATCAGTGTGTTATATAGTAGTTGGTCCAGGTCAGATCAGTGTGTTATATAGTAGTTGGTCCAGGTCAGTGTGTTATATAGCAAGTTGTCCAGGTCAGTGTGTTATATAGTAGTTGTTCCAGGTCAGATCAGTCTGTTATATAGTAGTTGGTCCAGGTCAGGTAAGTGTGTTATATAGTAGTTGGTCCAGGTCAGTGTGTTATATAGTAGTTGGTCCAGGTCAGATCAGTGTGTTATATAGTAGTTGGTCCAGGTCAGGTCAGTGTGTTATATAGTAGTTGGTCCAGGTCAGATCAGTGTGTTATATAGTAGTTGGTCCAGGTCAGGTCAGTGTGTTATATAGTAGTTGTTCCAGGTCAGATCAGTCTGTTATATAGTAGTTGGTCCAGGTCAGGTAAGTGTGTTATATAGTAGTTGGTCCAGGTCAGTGTGTTATATAGTAGTTGGTCCAGGTCAGATCAGTGTGTTATATAGTAGTTGGTCCAGGTCAGGTCAGTGTGTTATATAGTAGTTGGTCCAGGTCAGATCAGTGTGTTATATAGTAGTTGGTCCAGGTCAGATCAGTGTGTTATATAGTAGTTGGTCCAGGTCAGGTCAGTGTGTTATATAGTAGTTGGTCCAGATCAGTGTGTTATATAGTAGTTGGTCCAGGTCAGGTCAGTGTGTTATATAGTAGTTTGTCCAGGTCAGATCAGGGTGTCATATAGTAGTTGGTCCAGGTCAGTGTGTTATATAGTAGTTGGTCCAGGTCAGTGTGTTATATAGTAGTTGGTCCAGGTCAGATCAGTGTGTTATATAGTAGTTGGTCCAGGTCAGATCAGTGTGTTATATAGTAGTTGGTCCAGGTCAGATCAGTGTGTTATATAGTAGTTGGTTCAGGTCAGATCAGTATGTTATATAGTAGTTGGTCCAGGTCAGGTCAGTGTGTTATATAGTAGTTGGACCAGATCAGTGTGTTGTATAGTAGTTGGTCCATGTCAGATCAGTGTGTTATATAGTAGTTGGTCCAGATCAGATCAGTGTGTTATATAGTAGTTGGTCCAGGTCAGTGTGTTATATAGTACTTGGTCCAGATCAGTGTGTTATATAGTAGTTGGTCCAGGTCAGATCAGTGTGTTATATAGTAGTTGGTCCAGGTCAGATCAGTGTGTTATATAGTAGTTGGTCCAGGTCAGATCAGTGTGTTATATAGTAGTTGGTCCAGGTCAGTGTGTTATATAGTAGTTGGTCCAGGTCAGGTCAGTGTGTTATATAGTAGTTGGTCCAGGTCAGTGTGTTATATAGTAGTTGGTCCAGGTCAGATCAGGGTGTCATATAGTAGTTGGTCCAGGTCAGTGTGTTATATAGTAGTTGGTCCAGGTCAGTGTGTTATATAGTAGTTGGTCCAGGTCAGATCAGTGTGTTATATAGTAGTTGGTCCAGGTCAGATCAGTGTGTTATATAGTAGTTGGTCCAGGTCAGATCAGTGTGTTATATAGTAGTTGGTTCAGGTCAGATCAGTATGTTATATAGTAGTTGGTCCAGGTCAGGTCAGTGTGTTATATAGTAGTTGGACCAGATCAGTGTGTTGTATAGTAGTTGGTCCAGGTCAGATCAGTGTGTTATATAGTAGTTGGTCCAGATCAGATCAGTGTGTTATATAGTAGTTGGTCCAGGTCAGTGTGTTATATAGTACTTGGTCCAGATCAGTGTGTTATATAGTAGTTGGTCCAGTTCAGATCAGTGTGTTATATAGTAGTTGGTCCAGGTCAGATCAGTGTGTTATATAGTAGTTGGTCCAGGTCAGATCAGTGTGTTATATAGTAGTTGGTCCAGGTCAGTGTGTTATATAGTAGTTGGTCCAGGTCAGGTCAGTGTGTTATATAGTAGTTGGTCCAGGTCAGTGTGTTATATAGTAGTTGGTCCAGGTCAGATCAGTGTGTTATATAGTAGTTGGTCCAGGTCAGTGTGTTATATAGTAGTTGGTCCAGGTCAGTGTGTTATATAGTAGTTGGTCCAGGTCAGGTCAGTGTGTTATATAGTAGTGGGTCCAGGTCAGGTCAGTGTGTTATATAGTAGTTGGTCCAGGTCAGATCAGTGTGTTATATAGTAGTTGGTCCAGGTCAGTGTGTTATATAGTAGTTGGTCCAGGTCATGTTATATAGTAGTTGGTCCAGGTCAGATCAGTGTGTTATATAGTAGTTGGTCCAGATCAGTGTGTTATATAGTAGTTGGTCCAGGTCAGGTCAGTGTGTTATATTGTAGTTGGTCCAGGTCAGTGTGTTATATAGTAGTTGGTCCAGGTCAGATCAGTGTGTTATATAGTAGTTGGTCCAGGTCAGGTCAGTGTGTTATATAGTAGTTGGTCCAGGTCAGTGTGTTATGTAGTAGTTGGTCCAGGTCAGATCAGTGTGTTATATAGTAGTTGGTCCAGGTCAGATCAGTGTGTTATATAGTAGTTGGTCCAGGTCAGGTCAGTGTGTTATATAGTAGTTGGTCCAGGTCAGATCAGTGTGTTATATAGTAGTTGGTCCAGGTCAGATCAGTGTGTTATATAGTAGTTGGTCCAGGTCAGTGTGTTATATAGTAGTTGGTCAAGATCAGTGTGTTATATAGTAGTTGGTCCAGGTCAGATCAGTGTGTTATATAGTAGTTGGTCCAGGTCAGGTCAGTGTGTTATATAGTAGTTGGTCCAGATCAGTGTGTTATATAGTAGTTGGTCCAGGTCAGGTCAGTGTGTTATATAGTAGTTTGTCCAGGTCAGATCAGGGTGTCATATAGTAGTTGGTCCAGGTCAGTGTGTTATGTAGTAGTTGGTCCAGGTCAGTGTGTTATATAGTAGTTGGTCCAGGTCAGATCAGTGTGTTATATAGTAGTTGGTCCAGGTCAGATCAGTGTGTTATATAGTAGTTGGTCCAGGTCAGATCAGTGTGTTATATAGTAGTTGGTTCAGGTCAGATCAGTATGTTATATAGTAGTTGGTCCAGGTCAGGTCAGTGTGTTATATAGTAGTTGGACCAGATCAGTGTGTTGTATAGTAGTTGGTCCAGGTCAGATCAGTGTGTTATATAGTAGTTGGTCCAGATCAGATCAGTGTGTTATATAGTAGTTGGTCCAGGTCAGTGTGTTATATAGTACTTGGTCCAGATCAGTGTGTTATATAGTAGTTGGTCCAGGTCAGATCAGTGTGTTATATAGTAGTTGGTCCAGGTCAGATCAGTGTGTTATATAGTAGTTGGTCCAGGTCAGATCAGTGTGTTATATAGTAGTTGGTCCAGGTCAGATCAGTGTGTTATATAGTAGTTGGTCCAGGTCAGATCAGTGTGTTATATAGTAGTTGGTCCAGGTCAGTGTGTTATATAGCAAGTTGTCCAGGTCAGTGTGTTATATAGTAGTTGTTCCAGGTCAGATCAGTCTGTTATATAGTAGTTGGTCCAGGTCAGGTAAGTGTGTTATATAGTAGTTGGTCCAGGTCAGTGTGTTATATAGTAGTTGGTCCAGGTCAGATCAGTGTGTTATATAGTAGTTGGTCCAGGTCAGGTCAGTGTGTTATATAGTAGTTGGTCAAGGTCAGATCAGTGTGTTATATAGTAGTTGGTCCAGGTCAGGTCAGTGTGTTATATAGTAGTTGTTCCAGGTCAGATCAGTCTGTTATATAGTAGTTGGTCCAGGTCAGGTAAGTGTGTTATATAGTAGTTGGTCCAGGTCAGTGTGTTATATAGTAGTTGGTCCAGGTCAGATCAGTGTGTTATATAGTAGTTGGTCCAGGTCAGGTCAGTGTGTTATATAGTAGTTGGTCCAGGTCAGATCAGTGTGTTATATAGTAGTTGGTCCAGGTCAGATCAGTGTGTTATATAGTAGTTGGTCCAGGTCAGGTCAGTGTGTTATATAGTAGTTGGTCCAGATCAGTGTGTTATATAGTAGTTGGTCCAGGTCAGGTCAGTGTGTTATATAGTAGTTTGTCCAGGTCAGATCAGGGTGTCATATAGTAGTTGGTCCAGGTCAGTGTGTTATATAGTAGTTGGTCCAGGTCAGTGTGTTATATAGTAGTTGGTCCAGGTCAGATCAGTGTGTTATATAGTAGTTGGTCCAGGTCAGATCAGTGTGTTATATAGTAGTTGGTCCAGGTCAGATCAGTGTGTTATATAGTAGTTGGTTCAGGTCAGATCAGTATGTTATATAGTAGTTGGTCCAGGTCAGGTCAGTGTGTTATATAGTAGTTGGACCAGATCAGTGTGTTGTATAGTAGTTGGTCCAGGTCAGATCAGTGTGTTATATAGTAGTTGGTCCAGATCAGATCAGTGTGTTATATAGTAGTTGGTCCAGGTCAGTGTGTTATATAGTACTTGGTCCAGATCAGTGTGTTATATAGTAGTTGGTCCAGGTCAGATCAGTGTGTTATATAGTAGTTGGTCCAGGTCAGATCAGTGTGTTATATAGTAGTTGGTCCAGGTCAGATCAGTGTGTTATATAGTAGTTGGTCCAGGTCAGTGTGTTATATAGTAGTTGGTCCAGGTCAGGTCAGTGTGTTATATAGTAGTTGGTCCAGGTCAGTGTGTTATATAGTAGTTGGTCCACGTCAGATCAGTGTGTTATATAGTAGTTGGTCCAGGTCAGTGTGTTATATAGTAGTTGGTCCAGGTCAGTGTGTTATATAGTAGTTGGTCCAGGTCAGGTCAGTGTGTTATATAGTAGTTGGTCCAGGTCAGATCAGTGTGTTATATAGTAGTTGGTCCAGGTCAGATCAGTGTGTTATATAGTAGTTGGTCCAGGTCAGTGTGTTATATAGTAGTTGGTCAAGATCAGTGTGTTATATAGTAGTTGGTCCAGGTCAGATCAGTGTGTTATATAGTAGTTGGTCCAGGTCAGGTCAGTGTGTTATATAGTAGTTGGTCCAGATCAGTGTGTTATATAGTAGTTGGTCCAGGTCAGGTCAGTGTGTTATATAGTAGTTTGTCCAGGTCAGATCAGGGTGTCATATAGTAGTTGGTCCAGGTCAGTGTGTTATATAGTAGTTGGTCCAGGTCAGTGTGTTATATAGTAGTTGGTCCAGGTCAGATCAGTGTGTTATATAGTAGTTGGTCCAGGTCAGATCAGTGTGTTATATAGTAGTTGGTCCAGGTCAGATCAGTGTGTTATATAGTAGTTGGTTCAGGTCAGATCAGTATGTTATATAGTAGTTGGTCCAGGTCAGGTCAGTGTGTTATATAGTAGTTGGACCAGATCAGTGTGTTGTATAGTAGTTGGTCCAGGTCAGATCAGTGTGTTATATAGTAGTTGGTCCAGATCAGATCAGTGTGTTATATAGTAGTTGGTCCAGGTCAGTGTGTTATATAGTACTTGGTCCAGATCAGTGTGTTATATAGTAGTTGGTCCAGGTCAGATCAGTGTGTTATATAGTAGTTGGTCCAGGTCAGATCAGTGTGTTATATAGTAGTTGGTCCAGGTCAGATCAGTGTGTTATATAGTAGTTGGTCCAGGTCAGATCAGTGTGTTATATAGTAGTTGGTCCAGGTCAGATCAGTGTGTTATATAGTAGTTGGTCCAGGTCAGTGTGTTATATAGCAAGTTGTCCAGGTCAGTGTGTTATATAGTAGTTGTTCCAGGTCAGATCAGTCTGTTATATAGTAGTTGGTCCAGGTCAGGTAAGTGTGTTATATAGTAGTTGGTCCAGGTCAGTGTGTTATATAGTAGTTGGTCCAGGTCAGATCAGTGTGTTATATAGTAGTTGGTCCAGGTCAGATCAGTGTGTTATATAGTAGTTGGTCCAGGTCAGATCAGTGTGTTATATAGTAGTTGGTCCAGGTCAGATCAGTGTGTTATATAGTAGTTTGTCCAGGTCAGTGTGTTATATAGTAGTTGTTCCAGGTCAGGTCAGTGTGTTATATAGTAGTTGGTCCAGGTCAGTGTGTTATATAGTAGTTGGTCCAGGTCAGTGTGTTATATAGTAGTTGGTCCATGTCAGGTCAGTGTGTTATATAGTAGTTGGTCCAGGTCAGGTCAGTGTGTTATATAGTAGTTGGTCCAGGTCAGTGTGTTATATAGTAGTTGGTCCAGATCAGTGTGTTATATAGTAGTTGGTCCAGGTAAGGTCAGTGTGTTATATAGTAGTTGGTCCAGGTCAGTGTGTTATATAGTATTTGGTCCAGGTCAGATCAGTGTGTTATATAGTAGTTGGTCCAGGTCAGGTCAGTGTGTTATATAGTAGTTGGTCCAGGTCAGTGTGTTATATAGTAGTTGGTCCAGGTCAGATCAGTGTGTTATATAGTAGTTGGTCCAGGTCAGATCAGTGTGTTATATAGTAGTTGGTCCAGGTCAGATCAGTGTGTTATATAGTAGTTGGTCCAGGTCAGTGTGTTATATAGCAAGTTGTCCAGGTCAGTGTGTTATATAGTAGTTGTTCCAGGTCAGATCAGTCTGTTATATAGTAGTTGGTCCAGGTCAGGTAAGTGTGTTATATAGTAGTTGGTCCAGGTCAGTGTGTTATATAGTAGTTGGTCCAGGTCAGATCAGTGTGTTATATAGTAGTTGGTCCAGGTCAGGTCAGTGTGTTATATAGTAGTTGGTCCAGGTCAGATCAGTGTGTTATATAGTAGTTGGTCCAGGTCAGATCAGTGTGTTATATAGTAGTTGGTCCAGGTCAGTGTGTTATATAGTAGTTGGTCAAGATCAGTGTGTTATATAGTAGTTGGTCCAGGTCAGATCAGTGTGTTATATAGTAGTTGGTCCAGGTCAGGTCAGTGTGTTATATAGTAGTTGGTCCAGATCAGTGTGTTATATAGTAGTTGGTCCAGGTCAGGTCAGTGTGTTATATAGTAGTTTGTCCAGGTCAGATCAGGGTGTCATATAGTAGTTGGTCCAGGTCAGTGTGTTATATAGTAGTTGGTCCAGGTCAGTGTGTTATATAGTAGTTGGTCCAGGTCAGATCAGTGTGTTATATAGTAGTTGGTCCAGGTCAGATCAGTGTGTTATATAGTAGTTGGTCCAGGTCAGATCAGTGTGTTATATAGTAGTTGGTTCAGGTCAGATCAGTATGTTATATAGTAGTTGGTCCAGGTCAGGTCAGTGTGTTATATAGTAGTTGGACCAGATCAGTGTGTTGTATAGTAGTTGGTCCAGGTCAGATCAGTGTGTTATATAGTAGTTGGTCCAGATCAGATCAGTGTGTTATATAGTAGTTGGTCCAGGTCAGTGTGTTATATAGTACTTGGTCCAGATCAGTGTGTTATATAGTAGTTGGTCCAGGTCAGATCAGTGTGTTATATAGTAGTTGGTCCAGGTCAGATCAGTGTGTTATATAGTAGTTGGTCCAGGTCAGATCAGTGTGTTATATAGTAGTTGGTCCAGGTCAGATCAGTGTGTTATATAGTAGTTGGTCCAGGTCAGATCAGTGTGTTATATAGTAGTTGGTCCAGGTCAGATCAGTGTGTTATATAGTAGTTGGTCCAGGTCAGTGTGTTATATAGCAAGTTGTCCAGGTCAGTGTGTTATATAGTAGTTGTTCCAGGTCAGATCAGTCTGTTATATAGTAGTTGGTCCAGGTCAGGTAAGTGTGTTATATAGTAGTTGGTCCAGGTCAGTGTGTTATATAGTAGTTGGTCCAGGTCAGATCAGTGTGTTATATAGTAGTTGGTCCAGGTCAGGTCAGTGTGTTATATAGTAGTTGGTCCAGGTCAGATCAGTGTGTTATATAGTAGTTGGTCCAGGTCAGGTCAGTGTGTTATATAGTAGTTGTTCCAGGTCAGATCAGTCTGTTATATAGTAGTTGGTCCAGGTCAGGTAAGTGTGTTATATAGTAGTTGGTCCAGGTCAGTGTGTTATATAGTAGTTGGTCCAGGTCAGATCAGTGTGTTATATAGTAGTTGGTCCAGGTCAGGTCAGTGTGTTATATAGTAGTTGGTCCAGGTCAGATCAGTGTGTTATATAGTAGTTGGTCCAGGTCAGATCAGTGTGTTATATAGTAGTTGGTCCAGGTCAGGTCAGTGTGTTATATAGTAGTTGGTCCAGATCAGTGTGTTATATAGTAGTTGGTCCAGGTCAGGTCAGTGTGTTATATAGTAGTTTGTCCAGGTCAGATCAGGGTGTCATATAGTAGTTGGTCCAGGTCAGTGTGTTATATAGTAGTTGGTCCAGGTCAGTGTGTTATATAGTAGTTGGTCCAGGTCAGATCAGTGTGTTATATAGTAGTTGGTCCAGGTCAGATCAGTGTGTTATATAGTAGTTGGTCCAGGTCAGATCAGTGTGTTATATAGTAGTTGGTTCAGGTCAGATCAGTATGTTATATAGTAGTTGGTCCAGGTCAGGTCAGTGTGTTATATAGTAGTTGGACCAGATCAGTGTGTTGTATAGTAGTTGGTCCAGGTCAGATCAGTGTGTTATATAGTAGTTGGTCGAGATCAGATCAGTGTGTTATATAGTAGTTGGTCCAGGTCAGTGTGTTATATAGTACTTGGTCCAGATCAGTGTGTTATATAGTAGTTGGTCCAGGTCAGATCAGTGTGTTATATAGTAGTTGGTCCAGGTCAGATCAGTGTGTTATATAGTAGTTGGTCCAGGTCAGATCAGTGTGTTATATAGTAGTTGGTCCAGGTCAGTGTGTTATATAGTAGTTGGTCCAGGTCAGGTCAGTGTGTTATATAGTACTTGGTCCAGGTCAGTGTGTTATATAGTAGTTGGTCCAGGTCAGATCAGTGTGTTATATAGTAGTTGGTCCAGGTCAGTGTGTTATATAGTAGTTGGTCCAGGTCAGTGTGTTATATAGTAGTTGGTCCAGGTCAGGTCAGTGTGTTATATAGTAGTGGGTCCAGGTCAGGTCAGTGTGTTATATAGTAGTTGGTCCAGGTCAGATCAGTGTGTTATATAGTAGTTGGTCCAGATCAGTGTGTTATATAGTAGTTGGTCCAGGTCAGGTCAGTGTGTTATATTGTAGTTGGTCCAGGTCAGTGTGTTATATAGTAGTTGGTCCAGGTCAGATCAGTGTGTTATATAGTAGTTGGTCCAGGTCAGGTCAGTGTGTTATATAGTAGTTGGTCCAGGTCAGTGTGTTATGTAGTAGTTGGTCCAGGTCAGATCAGTGTGTTATATAGTAGTTGGTCCAGGTCAGATCAGTGTGTTATATAGTAGTTGGTCCAGGTCAGGTCAGTGTGTTATATAGTAGTTGGTCCAGGTCAGATCAGTGTGTTATATAGTAGTTGGTCCAGGTCAGATCAGTGTGTTATATAGTAGTTGGTCCAGGTCAGTGTGTTATATAGTAGTTGGTCAAGATCAGTGTGTTATATAGTAGTTGGTCCAGGTCAGATCAGTGTGTTATATAGTAGTTGGTCCAGGTCAGGTCAGTGTGTTATATAGTAGTTGGTCCAGATCAGTGTGTTATATAGTAGTTGGTCCAGGTCAGGTCAGTGTGTTATATAGTAGTTTGTCCAGGTCAGATCAGGGTGTCATATAGTAGTTGGTCCAGGTCAGTGTGTTATATAGTAGTTGGTCCAGGTCAGTGTGTTATATAGTAGTTGGTCCAGGTCAGATCAGTGTGTTATATAGTAGTTGGTCAAGGTCAGATCAGTGTGTTATATAGTAGTTGGTCCAGGTCAGATCAGTGTGTTATATAGTAGTTGGTCCAGGTCAGATCAGTGTGTTATATAGTAGTTGGTTCAGGTCAGATCAGTATGTTATATAGTAGTTGGTCCAGGTCAGGTCAGTGTGTTATATAGTAGTTGGACCAGATCAGTGTGTTGTATAGTAGTTGGTCCAGGTCAGATCAGTGTGTTATATAGTAGTTGGTCCAGATCAGATCAGTGTGTTATATAGTAGTTGGTCCAGGTCAGTGTGTTATATAGTACTTGGTCCAGATCAGTGTGTTATATAGTAGTTGGTCCAGGTCAGATCAGTGTGTTATATAGTAGTTGGTCCAGGTCAGATCAGTGTGTTATATAGTAGTTGGTCCAGGTCAGATCAGTGTGTTATATAGTAGTTGGTCCAGGTCAGATCAGTGTGTTATATAGTAGTTGGTCCAGGTCAGTGTGTTATATAGCAAGTTGTCCAGGTCAGTGTGTTATATAGTAGTTGTTCCAGGTCAGATCAGTCTGTTATATAGTAGTTGGTCCAGGTCAGGTAAGTGTGTTATATAGTAGTTGGTCCAGGTCAGTGTGTTATATAGTAGTTGGTCCAGGTCAGATCAGTGTGTTATATAGTAGTTGGTCCAGGTCAGGTCAGTGTGTTATATAGTAGTTGGTCCAGGTCAGATCAGTGTGTTATATAGTAGTTGGTCCAGGTCAGGTCAGTGTGTTATATAGTAGTTGTTCCAGGTCAGATCAGTCTGTTATATAGTAGTTGGTCCAGGTCAGGTAAGTGTGTTATATAGTAGTTGGTCCAGGTCAGTGTGTTATATAGTAGTTGGTCCAGGTCAGATCAGTGTGTTATATAGTAGTTGGTCCAGGTCAGGTCAGTGTGTTATATAGTAGTTGGTCCAGGTCAGATCAGTGTGTTATATAGTAGTTGGTCCAGGTCAGATCAGTGTGTTATATAGTAGTTGGTCCAGGTCAGGTCAGTGTGTTATATAGTAGTTGGTCCAGATCAGTGTGTTATATAGTAGTTGGTCCAGGTCAGGTCAGTGTGTTATATAGTAGTTTGTCCAGGTCAGATCAGGGTGTCATATAGTAGTTGGTCCAGGTCAGTGTGTTATATAGTAGTTGGTCCAGGTCAGTGTGTTATATAGTAGTTGGTCCAGGTCAGATCAGTGTGTTATATAGTAGTTGGTCCAGGTCAGATCAGTGTGTTATATAGTAGTTGGTCCAGGTCAGATCAGTGTGTTATATAGTAGTTGGTTCAGGTCAGATCAGTATGTTATATAGTAGTTGGTCCAGGTCAGGTCAGTGTGTTATATAGTAGTTGGACCAGATCAGTGTGTTGTATAGTAGTTGGTCCAGGTCAGATCAGTGTGTTATATAGTAGTTGGTCCAGATCAGATCAGTGTGTTATATAGTAGTTGGTCCAGGTCAGTGTGTTATATAGTACTTGGTCCAGATCAGTGTGTTATATAGTAGTTGGTCCAGGTCAGATCAGTGTGTTATATAGTAGTTGGTCCAGGTCAGATCAGTGTGTTATATAGTAGTTGGTCCAGGTCAGATCAGTGTGTTATATAGTAGTTGGTCCAGGTCAGTGTGTTATATAGTAGTTGGTCCAGGTCAGGTCAGTGTGTTATATAGTAGTTGGTCCAGGTCAGTGTGTTATATAGTAGTTGGTCCACGTCAGATCAGTGTGTTATATAGTAGTTGGTCCAGGTCAGTGTGTTATATAGTAGTTGGTCCAGGTCAGTGTGTTATATAGTAGTTGGTCCAGGTCAGGTCAGTGTGTTATATAGTAGTGGGTCCAGGTCAGGTCAGTGTGTTATATAGTAGTTGGTCCAGGTCAGATCAGTGTGTTATATAGTAGTTGGTCCAGGTCAGTGTGTTATATAGTAGTTGGTCCAGGTCATGTTATATAGTAGTTGGTCCAGGTCAGATCAGTGTGTTATATAGTAGTTGGTCCAGATCAGTGTGTTATATAGTAGTTGGTCCAGGTCAGGTCAGTGTGTTATATTGTAGTTGGTCCAGGTCAGATCAGTGTGTTATATAGTAGTTGGTCCAGGTCAGGTCAGTGTGTTATATAGTAGTTGGTCCAGGTCAGATCAGTGTGTTATATAGTAGTTGGTCCAGGTCAGATCAGTGTGTTATATAGTAGTTGGTCCAGGTCAGTGTGTTATATAGTAGTTGGTCAAGATCAGTGTGTTATATAGTAGTTGGTCCAGGTCAGATCAGTGTGTTATATAGTAGTTGGTCCAGGTCAGGTCAGTGTGTTATATAGTAGTTGGTCCAGATCAGTGTGTTATATAGTAGTTGGTCCAGGTCAGGTCAGTGTGTTATATAGTAGTTTGTCCAGGTCAGATCAGGGTGTCATATAGTAGTTGGTCCAGGTCAGTGTGTTATATAGTAGTTGGTCCAGGTCAGTGTGTTATATAGTAGTTGGTCCAGGTCAGATCAGTGTGTTATATAGTAGTTGGTCCAGGTCAGATCAGTGTGTTATATAGTAGTTGGTCCAGGTCAGATCAGTGTGTTATATAGTAGTTGGTTCAGGTCAGATCAGTATGTTATATAGTAGTTGGTCCAGGTCAGGTCAGTGTGTTATATAGTAGTTGGACCAGATCAGTGTGTTGTATAGTAGTTGGTCCAGGTCAGATCAGTGTGTTATATAGTAGTTGGTCCAGATCAGATCAGTGTGTTATATAGTAGTTGGTCCAGGTCAGTGTGTTATATAGTACTTGGTCCAGATCAGTGTGTTATATAGTAGTTGGTCCAGGTCAGATCAGTGTGTTATATAGTAGTTGGTCCAGGTCAGATCAGTGTGTTATATAGTAGTTGGTCCAGGTCAGATCAGTGTGTTATATAGTAGTTGGTCCAGGTCAGATCAGTGTGTTATATAGTAGTTGGTCCAGGTCAGTGTGTTATATAGCAAGTTGTACAGGTCAGTGTGTTATATAGTAGTTGTTCCAGGTCAGATCAGTCTGTTATATAGTAGTTGGTCCAGGTCAGGTAAGTGTGTTATATAGTAGTTGGTCCAGGTCAGTGTGTTATATAGTAGTTGGTCCAGGTCAGATCAGTGTGTTATATAGTAGTTGGTCCAGGTCAGGTCAGTGTGTTATATAGTAGTTGGTCCAGGTCAGATCAGTGTGTTATATAGTAGTTGGTCCAGGTCAGGTCAGTGTGTTATATAGTAGTTGTTCCAGGTCAGATCAGTCTGTTATATAGTAGTTGGTCCAGGTCAGGTAAGTGTGTTATATAGTAGTTGGTCCAGGTCAGTGTGTTATATAGTAGTTGGTCCAGGTCAGATCAGTGTGTTATATAGTAGTTGGTCCAGGTCAGGTCAGTGTGTTATATAGTAGTTGGTCCAGGTCAGATCAGTGTGTTATATAGTAGTTGGTCCAGGTCAGATCAGTGTGTTATATAGTAGTTGGTCCAGGTCAGGTCAGTGTGTTATATAGTAGTTGGTCCAGATCAGTGTGTTATATAGTAGTTGGTCCAGGTCAGGTCAGTGTGTTATATAGTAGTTTGTCCAGGTCAGATCAGGGTGTCATATAGTAGTTGGTCCAGGTCAGTGTGTTATATAGTAGTTGGTCCAGGTCAGTGTGTTATATAGTAGTTGGTCCAGGTCAGATCAGTGTGTTATATAGTAGTTGGTCCAGGTCAGATCAGTGTGTTATATAGTAGTTGGTCCAGGTCAGATCAGTGTGTTATATAGTAGTTGGTCCAGGTCAGGTCAGTGTGTTATATAGTAGTTGGTCCAGGTCAGATCAGTGTGTTATATAGTAGTTGGTCCAGGTCAGGTCAGTGTGTTATATAGTAGTTGTTCCAGGTCAGATCAGTCTGTTATATAGTAGTTGGTCCAGGTCAGGTAAGTGTGTTATATAGTAGTTGGTCCAGGTCAGTGTGTTATATAGTAGTTGGTCCAGGTCAGATCAGTGTGTTATATAGTAGTTGGTCCAGGTCAGGTCAGTGTGTTATATAGTAGTTGGTCCAGGTCAGATCAGTGTGTTATATAGTAGTTGGTCCAGGTCAGATCAGTGTGTTATATAGTAGTTGGTCCAGGTCAGGTCAGTGTGTTATATAGTAGTTGGTCCAGATCAGTGTGTTATATAGTAGTTGGTCCAGGTCAGGTCAGTGTGTTATATAGTAGTTTGTCCAGGTCAGATCAGGGTGTCATATAGTAGTTGGTCCAGGTCAGTGTGTTATATAGTAGTTGGTCCAGGTCAGTGTGTTATATAGTAGTTGGTCCAGGTCAGATCAGTGTGTTATATAGTAGTTGGTCCAGGTCAGATCAGTGTGTTATATAGTAGTTGGTCCAGGTCAGATCAGTGTGTTATATAGTAGTTGGTTCAGGTCAGATCAGTATGTTATATAGTAGTTGGTCCAGGTCAGGTCAGTGTGTTATATAGTAGTTGGACCAGATCAGTGTGTTGTATAGTAGTTGGTCCAGGTCAGATCAGTGTGTTATATAGTAGTTGGTCCAGATCAGATCAGTGTGTTATATAGTAGTTGGTCCAGGTCAGTGTGTTATATAGTACTTGGTCCAGATCAGTGTGTTATATAGTAGTTGGTCCAGGTCAGATCAGTGTGTTATATAGTAGTTGGTCCAGGTCAGATCAGTGTGTTATATAGTAGTTGGTCCAGGTCAGATCAGTGTGTTATATAGTAGTTGGTCCAGGTCAGTGTGTTATATAGTAGTTGGTCCAGGTCAGGTCAGTGTGTTATATAGTAGTTGGTCCAGGTCAGTGTGTTATATAGTAGTTGGTCCACGTCAGATCAGTGTGTTATATAGTAGTTGGTCCAGGTCAGTGTGTTATATAGTAGTTGGTCCAGGTCAGTGTGTTATATAGTAGTTGGTCCAGGTCAGGTCAGTGTGTTATATAGTAGTGGGTCCAGGTCAGGTCAGTGTGTTATATAGTAGTTGGTCCAGGTCAGATCAGTGTGTTATATAGTAGTTGGTCCAGGTCAGTGTGTTATATAGTAGTTGGTCCAGGTCATGTTATATAGTAGTTGGTCCAGGTCAGATCAGTGTGTTATATAGTAGTTGGTCCAGATCAGTGTGTTATATAGTAGTTGGTCCAGGTCAGGTCAGTGTGTTATATTGTAGTTGGTCCAGGTCAGATCAGTGTGTTATATAGTAGTTGGTCCAGGTCAGGTCAGTGTGTTATATAGTAGTTGGTCCAGGTCAGATCAGTGTGTTATATAGTAGTTGGTCCAGGTCAGATCAGTGTGTTATATAGTAGTTGGTCCAGGTCAGTGTGTTATATAGTAGTTGGTCAAGATCAGTGTGTTATATAGTAGTTGGTCCAGGTCAGATCAGTGTGTTATATAGTAGTTGGTCCAGGTCAGGTCAGTGTGTTATATAGTAGTTGGTCCAGATCAGTGTGTTATATAGTAGTTGGTCCAGGTCAGGTCAGTGTGTTATATAGTAGTTTGTCCAGGTCAGATCAGGGTGTCATATAGTAGTTGGTCCAGGTCAGTGTGTTATATAGTAGTTGGTCCAGGTCAGTGTGTTATATAGTAGTTGGTCCAGGTCAGATCAGTGTGTTATATAGTAGTTGGTCCAGGTCAGATCAGTGTGTTATATAGTAGTTGGTCCAGGTCAGATCAGTGTGTTATATAGTAGTTGGTTCAGGTCAGATCAGTATGTTATATAGTAGTTGGTCCAGGTCAGGTCAGTGTGTTATATAGTAGTTGGACCAGATCAGTGTGTTGTATAGTAGTTGGTCCAGGTCAGATCAGTGTGTTATATAGTAGTTGGTCCAGATCAGATCAGTGTGTTATATAGTAGTTGGTCCAGGTCAGTGTGTTATATAGTACTTGGTCCAGATCAGTGTGTTATATAGTAGTTGGTCCAGGTCAGATCAGTGTGTTATATAGTAGTTGGTCCAGGTCAGATCAGTGTGTTATATAGTAGTTGGTCCAGGTCAGATCAGTGTGTTATATAGTAGTTGGTCCAGGTCAGATCAGTGTGTTATATAGTAGTTGGTCCAGGTCAGTGTGTTATATAGCAAGTTGTACAGGTCAGTGTGTTATATAGTAGTTGTTCCAGGTCAGATCAGTCTGTTATATAGTAGTTGGTCCAGGTCAGGTAAGTGTGTTATATAGTAGTTGGTCCAGGTCAGTGTGTTATATAGTAGTTGGTCCAGGTCAGATCAGTGTGTTATATAGTAGTTGGTCCAGGTCAGGTCAGTGTGTTATATAGTAGTTGGTCCAGGTCAGATCAGTGTGTTATATAGTAGTTGGTCCAGGTCAGGTCAGTGTGTTATATAGTAGTTGTTCCAGGTCAGATCAGTCTGTTATATAGTAGTTGGTCCAGGTCAGGTAAGTGTGTTATATAGTAGTTGGTCCAGGTCAGTGTGTTATATAGTAGTTGGTCCAGGTCAGATCAGTGTGTTATATAGTAGTTGGTCCAGGTCAGGTCAGTGTGTTATATAGTAGTTGGTCCAGGTCAGATCAGTGTGTTATATAGTAGTTGGTCCAGGTCAGATCAGTGTGTTATATAGTAGTTGGTCCAGGTCAGGTCAGTGTGTTATATAGTAGTTGGTCCAGATCAGTGTGTTATATAGTAGTTGGTCCAGGTCAGGTCAGTGTGTTATATAGTAGTTTGTCCAGGTCAGATCAGGGTGTCATATAGTAGTTGGTCCAGGTCAGTGTGTTATATAGTAGTTGGTCCAGGTCAGTGTGTTATATAGTAGTTGGTCCAGGTCAGATCAGTGTGTTATATAGTAGTTGGTCCAGGTCAGATCAGTGTGTTATATAGTAGTTGGTCCAGGTCAGATCAGTGTGTTATATAGTAGTTGGTTCAGGTCAGATCAGTATGTTATATAGTAGTTGGTCCAGGTCAGGTCAGTGTGTTATATAGTAGTTGGACCAGATCAGTGTGTTGTATAGTAGTTGGTCCAGGTCAGATCAGTGTGTTATATAGTAGTTGGTCCAGATCAGATCAGTGTGTTATATAGTAGTTGGTCCAGGTCAGTGTGTTATATAGTACTTGGTCCAGATCAGTGTGTTATATAGTAGTTGGTCCAGGTCAGATCAGTGTGTTATATAGTAGTTGGTCCAGGTCAGATCAGTGTGTTATATAGTAGTTGGTCAAGGTCAGATCAGTGTGTTATATAGTAGTTGGTCCAGGTCAGTGTGTTATATAGTAGTTGGTCCAGGTCAGGTCAGTGTGTTATATAGTAGTTGGTCCAGGTCAGTGTGTTATATAGTAGTTGGTCCACGTCAGATCAGTGTGTTATATAGTAGTTGGTCCAGGTCAGTGTGTTATATAGTAGTTGGTCCAGGTCAGTGTGTTATATAGTAGTTGGTCCAGGTCAGGTCAGTGTGTTATATAGTAGTGGGTCCAGGTCAGGTCAGTGTGTTATATAGTAGTTGGTCCACGTCAGATCAGTGTGTTATATAGTAGTTGGTCCAGGTCAGTGTGTTATATAGTAGTTGGTCCAGGTCAGTGTGTTATATAGTAGTTGGTCCAGGTCAGGTCAGTGTGTTATATAGTAGTTGGTCCAGGTCATGTTATATAGTAGTTGGTCCAGGTCAGATCAGTGTGTTATATAGTAGTTGGTCCAGATCAGTGTGTTATATAGTAGTTGGTCCAGGTCAGGTCAGTGTGTTATATTGTAGTTGGTCCAGGTCAGTGTGTTATATAGTAGTTGGTCCAGGTCAGATCAGTGTGTTATATAGTAGTTGGTCCAGGTCAGGTCAGTGTGTTAAATAGTAGTTGGTCCAGGTCAGTGTGTTATGTAGTAGTTGGTCCAGGTCAGATCAGTGTGTTATATAGTAGTTGGTCCAGGTCAGTGTGTCATATAGTACTTGGTCCAGATCAGTGTGTTATATAGTAGTTGGTCCAGGTCAGATCAGTGTGTTATATAGTAGTTGGTCCAGGTCAGGTCAGTGTGTTATATAGTAGTTGGACCAGGTCAGATCAGTGTGTTATATAGTAGTTGGTCCAGGTCAGGTCAGTGTGTTATATAGTAGTTGGTCCAGATCAGTGTGTTATATAGTAGTTGGTCCAGGTCAGTGTGTTATATAGTAGTTGGTCCAGGTCAGATCAGAGTGTTATATAGTAGTTGGTCCAGGTCAGATCAGTGTGTTATATAGTAGTTGGTCCAGGTCAGATAAGAGTGTTATATAGTAGTTGGTCCAGGTCAGATCAGAGTGTTATATAGTAGTTGGTCCAGGTCAGGTCAGTGTGTTATATAGTAGTTGGTCCAGGTCAGTGTGTTATATAGTAGTTGGTCCAGGTCAGATCAGTGGTTTATATAGTAGTTGGTCCAGGTCAGATCAGTGTGTTATATAGTAGTTGGTCCAGGACAGGTCAGTGTGTTATATAGTAGTTGGTCCAGGTCAGGTCAGTGTGTTATATAGTAGTTGGTCCAGGTCAGTGTGTTATAAAGTAGTTGGTCCAGGTCATATCAGTGTGTTATATAGTAGTTGGTCCAGGTCAGATCAGTGTGTTATATAGTAGTTGGTCCAGGTCAGATCAGTGTGTTATATAGTAGTTGGTCCAGGTCAGTGTGTCATATAGTACTTGGTCCAGGTCAGTGTGTTATGTAGTAGTTGGTCCAGGTCAGATCAGTGTGTTATATAGTAGTTGGTCCAGGTCAGTGTGTCATATAGTACTTGGTCCAGATCAGTGTGTTATATAGTAGTTGGTCCAGGTCAGATCAGTGTGTTATATAGTAGTTGGTCCAGGTCAGGTCAGTGTGTTATATAGTAGTTGGTCCAGGTCAGATCAGTGTGTTATATAGTAGTTGGTCCAGGTCAGGTCAGTGTGTTATATAGTAGTTGGTCCAGATCAGTGTGTTATATAGTAGTTGGTCCAGGTCAGTGTGTTATAGAGTAGTTGGTCCAGGTCAGATCAGAGTGTTATATAGTAGTTGGTCCAGGTCAGATCAGTGTGTTATATAGTAGTTGGTCCAGGTCAGATAAGAGTGTTATATAGTAGTTGGTCCAGGTCAGATCAGAGTGTTATATAGTAGTTGGTCCAGGTCAGATCAGTGTGTTATATAGTAGTTGGTCCAGGTCAGATCAGAGTGTTATATAGTAGTTGGTCCAGGTCAGATCATTGTGTTATATAGTAGTTGGTCCAGGTCAGGTCAGTGTGTTATATAGTAGTTGGTCCAGGTCACTGTGTTATATAGTAGTTGGTCCAGGACAGATCAGTGTGTTATATAGTAGTTGGTCCAGGTCAGTGTGTTATATAGTAGTTGGTCCAGGTCAGTGTGTTATATAGTAGTTGGTCCAGGTCAGGTCAGTGAGTTATATAGTAGTTGGTCCAGGTCAGTGTGTTATATAGTAGTTGGTCCAGGTCAGATCAGTGTGTTATATAGTAGTTGGTCCAGGTCAGATCAGTGTGTTATATAGTAGTTGGTCCAGGTCAGATCAGTGTGTTATATAGTAGTTGGTCCAGGTCAGTGTGTTATATAGTAGTTGGTCCAGGTCATGTTATATAGTAGTTGGTCCAGGTCAGATCAGTGTGTTATATAGTAGTTGGCCCAGGTCAGATCAGTGTGTTATATAGTAGTTGGTCCAGGTCAGGTCAGTGTGTTATATAGTAGTTGGTCCAGGTCAGGTCAGTGTGTTATATAGTAGTTGGTCCAGGACAGATCAGTGTGTTATATAGTAGTTGGTCCAGGTCAGGTCAGTGTGTTATATAGTAGTTGGTCCAGGTCAGTGTGTTATGTAGTAGTTGGTCCAGGTCAGATCAGTGTGTTATATAGTAGTTGGTCCAGGTCAGGTCAGTGTGTTATATAGTAGTTGGTCCAGATCAGTGTGTTATATAGTAGTTGGTCCAGGTCAGTGTGTTATATAGTAGTTGGTCCAGGTCAGATCAGAGTGTTATATAGCAGTTGGTCCAGGTCAGATCAGTGTGTTATATAGTAGTTGGTCCAGGTCAGATAAGAGTGTTATATAGTAGTTGGTCCAGGTCAGATCAGAGTGTTATATAGTAGTTGGTCCAGGTCAGGTCAGTGTGTTATATAGTAGTTGGTCCAGGTCAGTGTGTTATATAGTAGTTGGTCCAGGTCAGATCAGTGTGTTATATAGTAGTTGGTCCAGGTCAGGTCAGTGTGTTATATAGTAGTTGGTCCAGGTCAGATCAGAGCGTTATATAGTAGTTGGTCCAGGTCAGATCAGTGTGTTATATAGTAGTTGGTCCAGGTCAGGTCAGTGTGTTATATAGTAGTTGGTCCAGGTCACTGTGTTATATAGTAGTTGGTCCAGGACAGATCAGTGTGTTATATAGTAGTTGGTCCAGGTCAGTGTGTTATATAGTAGTTGGTCCAGGTCAGTGTGTTATATAGTAGTTGGTCCAGGTCAGATCAGTGTGTTATATAGTAGTTGGTCCAGGTCAGATAAGAGTGTTATATAGTAGTTGGTCCAGGTCAGATCAGAGTGTTATATAGTAGTTGGTCCAGGTCAGGTCAGTGTGTTATATAGTAGTTGGTCCAGGTCAGTGTGTTATATAGTAGTTGGTCCAGGTCAGATCAGTGGTTTATATAGTAGTTGGTCCAGGTCAGATCAGTGTGTTATATAGTAGTTGGTCCAGGACAGGTCAGTGTGTTATATAGTAGTTGGTCCAGGTCAGGTCAGTGTGTTATATAGTAGTTGGTCCAGGTCAGTGTGTTATAAAGTAGTTGGTCCAGGTCATATCAGTGTGTTATATAGTAGTTGGTCCAGGTCAGATCAGTGTGTTATATAGTAGTTGGTCCAGGTCAGATCAGTGTGTTATATAGTAGTTGGTCCAGGTCAGTGTGTCATATAGTACTTGGTCCAGGTCAGTGTGTTATGTAGTAGTTGGTCCAGGTCAGATCAGTGTGTTATATAGTAGTTGGTCCAGGTCAGTGTGTCATATAGTACTTGGTCCAGATCAGTGTGTTATATAGTAGTTGGTCCAGGTCAGATCAGTGTGTTATATAGTAGTTGGTCCAGGTCAGGTCAGTGTGTTATATAGTAGTTGGTCCAGGTCAGATCAGTGTGTTATATAGTAGTTGGTCCAGGTCAGGTCAGTGTGTTATATAGTAGTTGGTCCAGATCAGTGTGTTATATAGTAGTTGGTCCAGGTCAGTGTGTTATAGAGTAGTTGGTCCAGGTCAGATCAGAGTGTTATATAGTAGTTGGTCCAGGTCAGATCAGTGTGTTATATAGTAGTTGGTCCAGGTCAGATAAGAGTGTTATATAGTAGTTGGTCCAGGTCAGATCAGAGTGTTATATAGTAGTTGGTCCAGGTCAGATCAGTGTGTTATATAGTAGTTGGTCCAGGTCAGATCAGAGTGTTATATAGTAGTTGGTCCAGGTCAGATCATTGTGTTATATAGTAGTTGGTCCAGGTCAGGTCAGTGTGTTATATAGTAGTTGGTCCAGGTCACTGTGTTATATAGTAGTTGGTCCAGGACAGATCAGTGTGTTATATAGTAGTTGGTCCAGGTCAGTGTGTTATATAGTAGTTGGTCCAGGTCAGTGTGTTATATAGTAGTTGGTCCAGGTCAGGTCAGTGAGTTATATAGTAGTTGGTCCAGGTCAGTGTGTTATATAGTAGTTGGTCCAGGTCAGATCAGTGTGTTATATAGTAGTTGGTCCAGGTCAGATCAGTGTGTTATATAGTAGTTGGTCCAGGTCAGATCAGTGTGTTATATAGTAGTTGGTCCAGGTCAGTGTGTTATATAGTAGTTGGTCCAGGTCATGTTATATAGTAGTTGGTCCAGGTCAGATCAGTGTGTTATATAGTAGTTGGCCCAGGTCAGATCAGTGTGTTATATAGTAGTTGGTCCAGGTCAGGTCAGTGTGTTATATAGTAGTTGGTCCAGGTCAGGTCAGTGTGTTATATAGTAGTTGGTCCAGGACAGATCAGTGTGTTATATAGTAGTTGGTCCAGGTCAGGTCAGTGTGTTATATAGTAGTTGGTCCAGGTCAGTGTGTTATGTAGTAGTTGGTCCAGGTCAGATCAGTGTGTTATATAGTAGTTGGTCCAGGTCAGGTCAGTGTGTTATATAGTAGTTGGTCCAGATCAGTGTGTTATATAGTAGTTGGTCCAGGTCAGTGTGTTATATAGTAGTTGGTCCAGGTCAGATCAGAGTGTTATATAGCAGTTGGTCCAGGTCAGATCAGTGTGTTATATAGTAGTTGGTCCAGGTCAGATAAGAGTGTTATATAGTAGTTGGTCCAGGTCAGATCAGAGTGTTATATAGTAGTTGGTCCAGGTCAGGTCAGTGTGTTATATAGTAGTTGGTCCAGGTCAGTGTGTTATATAGTAGTTGGTCCAGGTCAGATCAGTGTGTTATATAGTAGTTGGTCCAGGTCAGGTCAGTGTGTTATATAGTAGTTGGTCCAGGTCAGATCAGAGCGTTATATAGTAGTTGGTCCAGGTCAGATCAGTGTGTTATATAGTAGTTGGTCCAGGTCAGGTCAGTGTGTTATATAGTAGTTGGTCCAGGTCACTGTGTTATATAGTAGTTGGTCCAGGACAGATCAGTGTGTTATATAGTAGTTGGTCCAGGTCAGTGTGTTATATAGTAGTTGGTCCAGGTCAGTGTGTTATATAGTAGTTGGTCCAGGTCAGGTCAGTGAGTTATATAGTAGTTGGTCCAGGTCAGTGTGTTATATAGTAGTTGGTCCAGGTCAGATCAGTGTGTTATATAGTAGTTGGTCCAGGTCAGATCAGTGTGTTATATAGTAGTTGGTCCAGGTCAGATCAGTGTGTTATATAGTAGTTGGTCCAGGTCAGATCAGTGTGTTATATAGTAGTTGGTCCAGGTCAGATCAGTGTGTTATATAGTAGTTGGTCCAGGTCAGTGTGTTATATAGTAGTTGGTCCAGGTCAGTGTGTTATATAGTAGTTGGTCCAGGTCAGATCAGTGTGTTATATAGTAGTTGGTCCAGGTCAGATCAGTGTGTTATATAGTAGTTGGTCCAGGTCAGTGTGTTATATAGTAGTTGGTCCAGGTCAGTGTGTTATATAGTAGTTGGTCCAGGTCAGGTCAGTGTGTTATATAGTAGTTGGTCCAGGTCAGGTCAGTGTGTTATATAGTAGTTGGTCCAGGTCAGATCAGTGTGTTATATAGTAGTTGGTCCAGGTCAGTGTGTTATATAGTAGTTGGTCCAGGTCATGTTATATAGTAGTTGGTCCAGGTCAGATCAGTGTGTTATATAGTAGTTGGCCCAGGTCAGATCAGTGTGTTATATAGTAGTTGGTCCAGGTCAGGTCAGTGTGTTATATAGTAGTTGGTCCAGGTCAGGTCAGTGTGTTATATAGTAGTTGGTCCAGGACAGATCAGTGTGTTATATAGTAGTTGGTCCAGGTCAGGTCAGTGTGTTATATAGTAGTTGGTCCAGGTCAGTGTGTTATGTAGTAGTTGGTCCAGGTCAGATCAGTGTGTTATATACTAGTTGGTCCAGGTCAGTGTGTCATATAGTACTTGGTCCAGATCAGTGTGTTATATAGTAGTTGGTCCAGGTCAGATCAGTGTGTTATATAGTAGTTGGTCCAGGTCAGGTCAGTGTGTTATATAGTAGTTGGTCCAGGTCAGATCAGTGTGTTATATAGTAGTTGGTCCAGGTCAGGTCAGTGTGTTATATAGTAGTTGGTCCAGATCAGTGTGTTATATAGTAGTTGGTCCAGGTCAGTGTGTTATATAGTAGTTGGTCCAGGTCAGATCAGAGTGTTATATAGCAGTTGGTCCAGGTCAGATCAGTGTGTTATATAGTAGTTGGTCCAGGTCAGATAAGAGTGTTATATAGTAGTTGGTCCAGGTCAGATCAGAGTGTTATATAGTAGTTGGTCCAGGTCAGGTCAGTGTGTTATATAGTAGTTGGTCCAGGTCAGTGTGTTATATAGTAGTTGGTCCAGGTCAGATCAGTGTGTTATATAGTAGTTGGTCCAGGTCAGGTCAGTGTGTTATATAGTAGTTGGTCCAGGTCAGTGTGTTATGTAGTAGTTGGTCCAGGTCACATCAGTGTGTTATATAGTAGTTGGTCCAGGTCAGTGTGTCATATAGTACTTGGTCCAGATCAGTGTGTTATATAGTAGTTGGTCCAGGTCAGATCAGTGTGTTATATAGTAGTTGGTCCAGGTCAGGTCAGTGTGTTATATAGTAGTTGGTCCAGGTCAGATCAGTGTGTTATATAGTAGTTGGTCCAGGTCAGGTCAGTGTGTTATATAGTAGTTGGTCCAGATCAGTGTGTTATATAGTAGTTGGTCCAGGTCAGTGTGTTATATAGTAGTTGGTCCAGGTCAGATCAGAGTGTTATATAGTAGTTGGTCCAGGTCAGATCAGTGTGTTATATAGTAGTTGGTCCAGGTCAGATAAGAGTGTTATATAGTAGTTGGTCCAGGTCAGATCAGAGTGTTATATAGTAGTTGGTCCAGGTCAGATCAGTGTGTTATATAGTAGTTGGTCCAGGTCAGATCAGAGTGTTATATAGTAGTTGGTCCAGGTCAGATCAGTGTGTTATATAGTAGTTGGTCCAGGTCAGGTCAGTGTGTTATATAGTAGTTGGTCCAGGTCAGTGTGTTATATAGTAGTTGGTCCAGGACAGATCAGTGTGTTATATAGTAGTTGGTCCAGGTCAGATCATTGTGTTATATAGTAGTTGGTCCAGGTCAGGTCAGTGTGTTATATAGTAGTTGGTCCAGGTCACTGTGTTATATAGTAGTTGGTCCAGGACAGATCAGTGTGTTATATAGTAGTTGGTCCAGGTCAGTGTGTTATATAGTAGTTGGTCCAGGTCAGTGTGTTATATAGTAGTTGGTCCAGGTCAGGTCAGTGAGTTATATAGTAGTTGGTCCAGGTCAGTGTGTTATATAGTAGTTGGTCCAGGTCAGATCAGTGTGTTATATAGTAGTTGGTCCAGGTCAGATCAGTGTGTTATATAGTAGTTGGTCCAGGTCAGATCAGTGTGTTATATAGTAGTTGGTCCAGGTCAGTGTGTTATATAGTAGTTGGTCCAGGTCATGTTATATAGTAGTTGGTCCAGGTCAGATCAGTGTGTTATATAGTAGTTGGCCCAGGTCAGATCAGTGTGTTATATAGTAGTTGGTCCAGGTCAGGTCAGTGTGTTATATAGTAGTTGGTCCAGGTCAGGTCAGTGTGTTATATAGTAGTTGGTCCAGGACAGATCAGTGTGTTATATAGTAGTTGGTCCAGGTCAGGTCAGTGTGTTATATAGTAGTTGGTCCAGGTCAGTGTGTTATGTAGTAGTTGGTCCAGGTCAGATCAGTGTGTTATATACTAGTTGGTCCAGGTCAGTGTGTCATATAGTACTTGGTCCAGATCAGTGTGTTATATAGTAGTTGGTCCAGGTCAGATCAGTGTGTTATATAGTAGTTGGTCCAGGTCAGGTCAGTGTGTTATATAGTAGTTGGTCCAGTTCAGATCAGTGTGTTATATAGTAGTTGGTCCAGGTCAGGTCAGTGTGTTATATAGTAGTTGGTCCAGATCAGTGTGTTATATAGTAGTTGGTCCAGGTCAGTGTGTTATATAGTAGTTGGTCCAGGTCAGATCAGAGTGTTATATAGCAGTTGGTCCAGGTCAGATCAGTGTGTTATATAGTAGTTGGTCCAGGTCAGATAAGAGTGTTATATAGTAGTTGGTCCAGGTCAGATCAGAGTGTTATATAGTAGTTGGTCCAGGTCAGGTCAGTGTGTTATATAGTAGTTGGTCCAGGTCAGTGTGTTATATAGTAGTTGGTCCAGGTCAGATCAGTGTGTTATATAGTAGTTGGTCCAGGTCAGGTCAGTGTGTTATATAGTAGTTGGTCCAGGTCAGATCAGAGCGTTATATAGTAGTTGGTCCAGGTCAGATCAGTGTGTTATATAGTAGTTGGTCCAGGTCAGGTCAGTGTGTTATATAGTAGTTGGTCCAGGTCACTGTGTTATATAGTAGTTGGTCCAGGACAGATCAGTGTGTTATATAGTAGTTGGTCCAGGTCAGTGTGTTATATAGTAGTTGGTCCAGGTCAGTGTGTTATATAGTAGTTGGTCCAGGTCAGGTCAGTGAGTTATATAGTAGTTGGTCCAGGTCAGTGTGTTATATAGTAGTTGGTCCAGGTCAGATCAGTGTGTTATATAGTAGTTGGTCCAGGTCAGATCAGTGTGTTATATAGTAGTTGGTCCAGGTCAGATCAGTGTGTTATATAGTAGTTGGTCCAGGTCAGATCAGTGTGTTATATAGTAGTTGGTCCAGGTCAGGTCAGTGTGTTATATAGTAGTTGGTCCAGGTCAGATCAGAGCGTTATATAGTAGTTGGTCCAGGTCAGATCAGTGTGTTATATAGTAGTTGGTCCAGGTCAGGTCAGTGTGTTATATAGTAGTTGGTCCAGGTCACTGTGTTATATAGTAGTTGGTCCAGGACAGATCAGTGTGTTATATAGTAGTTGGTCCAGGTCAGTGTGTTATATAGTAGTTGGTCCAGGTCAGAACAGAGTGTTATATAGCAGTTGGTCCAGGTCAGATCAGTGTGTTATATAGTAGTTGGTCCAGGTCAGATAAGAGTGTTATATAGTAGTTGGTCCAGGTCAGATCAGAGTGTTATATAGTAGTTGGTCCAGGTCAGGTCAGTGTGTTATATAGTAGTTGGTCCAGGTCAGTGTGTTATATAGTAGTTGGTCCAGGTCAGATCAGTGTGTTATATAGTAGTTGGTCCAGGTCAGGTCAGTGTGTTATATAGTAGTTGGTCCAGGTCAGTGTGTTATGTAGTAGTTGGTCCAGGTCACATCAGTGTGTTATATAGTAGTTGGTCCAGGTCAGTGTGTCATATAGTACTTGGTCCAGATCAGTGTGTTATATAGTAGTTGGTCCAGGTCAGATCAGTGTGTTATATAGTAGTTGGTCCAGGTCAGGTCAGTGTGTTATATAGTAGTTGGTCCAGGTCAGATCAGTGTGTTATATAGTAGTTGGTCCAGGTCAGGTCAGTGTGTTATATAGTAGTTGGTCCAGATCAGTGTGTTATATAGTAGTTGGTCCAGGTCAGTGTGTTATATAGTAGTTGGTCCAGGTCAGATCAGAGTGTTATATAGTAGTTGGTCCAGGTCAGATCAGTGTGTTATATAGTAGTTGGTCCAGGTCAGATAAGAGTGTTATATAGTAGTTGGTCCAGGTCAGATCAGAGTGTTATATAGTAGTTGGTCCAGGTCAGATCAGTGTGTTATATAGTAGTTGGTCCAGGTCAGATCAGAGTGTTATATAGTAGTTGGTCCAGGTCAGATCAGTGTGTTATATAGTAGTTGGTCCAGGTCAGGTCAGTGTGTTATATAGTAGTTGGTCCAGGTCAGTGTGTTATATAGTAGTTGGTCCAGGACAGATCAGTGTGTTATATAGTAGTTGGTCCAGGTCAGATCATTGTGTTATATAGTAGTTGGTCCAGGTCAGGTCAGTGTGTTATATAGTAGTTGGTCCAGGTCACTGTGTTATATAGTAGTTGGTCCAGGACAGATCAGTGTGTTATATAGTAGTTGGTCCAGGTCAGTGTGTTATATAGTAGTTGGTCCAGGTCAGTGTGTTATATAGTAGTTGGTCCAGGTCAGGTCAGTGAGTTATATAGTAGTTGGTCCAGGTCAGTGTGTTATATAGTAGTTGGTCCAGGTCAGATCAGTGTGTTATATAGTAGTTGGTCCAGGTCAGATCAGTGTGTTATATAGTAGTTGGTCCAGGTCAGATCAGTGTGTTATATAGTAGTTGGTCCAGGTCAGTGTGTTATATAGTAGTTGGTCCAGGTCATGTTATATAGTAGTTGGTCCAGGTCAGATCAGTGTGTTATATAGTAGTTGGCCCAGGTCAGATCAGTGTGTTATATAGTAGTTGGTCCAGGTCAGGTCAGTGTGTTATATAGTAGTTGGTCCAGGTCAGGTCAGTGTGTTATATAGTAGTTGGTCCAGGACAGATCAGTGTGTTATATAGTAGTTGGTCCAGGTCAGGTCAGTGTGTTATATAGTAGTTGGTCCAGGTCAGTGTGTTATGTAGTAGTTGGTCCAGGTCAGATCAGTGTGTTATATACTAGTTGGTCCAGGTCAGTGTGTCATATAGTACTTGGTCCAGATCAGTGTGTTATATAGTAGTTGGTCCAGGTCAGATCAGTGTGTTATATAGTAGTTGGTCCAGGTCAGGTCAGTGTGTTATATAGTAGTTGGTCCAGTTCAGATCAGTGTGTTATATAGTAGTTGGTCCAGGTCAGGTCAGTGTGTTATATAGTAGTTGGTCCAGATCAGTGTGTTATATAGTAGTTGGTCCAGGTCAGTGTGTTATATAGTAGTTGGTCCAGGTCAGATCAGAGTGTTATATAGCAGTTGGTCCAGGTCAGATCAGTGTGTTATATAGTAGTTGGTCCAGGTCAGATAAGAGTGTTATATAGTAGTTGGTCCAGGTCAGATCAGAGTGTTATATAGTAGTTGGTCCAGGTCAGGTCAGTGTGTTATATAGTAGTTGGTCCAGGTCAGTGTGTTATATAGTAGTTGGTCCAGGTCAGATCAGTGTGTTATATAGTAGTTGGTCCAGGTCAGGTCAGTGTGTTATATAGTAGTTGGTCCAGGTCAGATCAGAGCGTTATATAGTAGTTGGTCCAGGTCAGATCAGTGTGTTATATAGTAGTTGGTCCAGGTCAGGTCAGTGTGTTATATAGTAGTTGGTCCAGGTCACTGTGTTATATAGTAGTTGGTCCAGGACAGATCAGTGTGTTATATAGTAGTTGGTCCAGGTCAGTGTGTTATATAGTAGTTGGTCCAGGTCAGTGTGTTATATAGTAGTTGGTCCAGGTCAGGTCAGTGAGTTATATAGTAGTTGGTCCAGGTCAGTGTGTTATATAGTAGTTGGTCCAGGTCAGATCAGTGTGTTATATAGTAGTTGGTCCAGGTCAGATCAGTGTGTTATATAGTAGTTGGTCCAGGTCAGATCAGTGTGTTATATAGTAGTTGGTCCAGGTCAGATCAGTGTGTTATATAGTAGTTGGTCCAGGTCAGGTCAGTGTGTTATATAGTAGTTGGTCCAGGTCAGATCAGAGCGTTATATAGTAGTTGGTCCAGGTCAGATCAGTGTGTTATATAGTAGTTGGTCCAGGTCAGGTCAGTGTGTTATATAGTAGTTGGTCCAGGTCACTGTGTTATATAGTAGTTGGTCCAGGACAGATCAGTGTGTTATATAGTAGTTGGTCCAGGTCAGTGTGTTATATAGTAGTTGGTCCAGGTCAGTGTGTTATATAGTAGTTGGTCCAGGTCAGGTCAGTGAGTTATATAGTAGTTGGTCCAGGTCAGTGTGTTATATAGTAGTTGGTCCAGGTCAGATCAGTGTGTTATATAGTAGTTGGTCCAGGTCAGATCAGTGTGTTATATAGTAGTTGGTCCAGGTCAGATCAGTGTGTTATATAGTAGTTGGTCCAGGTCAGATCAGTGTGTTATATAGTAGTTGGTCCAGGTCAGATCAGTGTGTTATATAGTAGTTGGTCCAGGTCAGTGTGTTATATAGTAGTTGGTCCAGGTCAGTGTGTTATATAGTAGTTGGTCCAGGTCAGATCAGTGTGTTATATAGTAGTTGGTCCAGGTCAGATCAGTGTGTTATATAGTAGTTGGTCCAGGTCAGTGTGTTATATAGTAGTTGGTCCAGGTCAGTGTGTTATATAGTAGTTGGTCCAGGTCAGGTCAGTGTGTTATATAGTAGTTGGTCCAGGTCAGGTCAGTGTGTTATATAGTAGTTGGTCCAGGTCAGATCAGTGTGTTATATAGTAGTTGGTCCAGGTCAGTGTGTTATATAGTAGTTGGTCCAGGTCATGTTATATAGTAGTTGGTCCAGGTCAGATCAGTGTGTTATATAGTAGTTGGCCCAGGTCAGATCAGTGTGTTATATAGTAGTTGGTCCAGGTCAGGTCAGTGTGTTATATAGTAGTTGGTCCAGGTCAGGTCAGTGTGTTATATAGTAGTTGGTCCAGGACAGATCAGTGTGTTATATAGTAGTTGGTCCAGGTCAGGTCAGTGTGTTATATAGTAGTTGGTCCAGGTCAGTGTGTTATGTAGTAGTTGGTCCAGGTCAGATCAGTGTGTTATATACTAGTTGGTCCAGGTCAGTGTGTCATATAGTACTTGGTCCAGATCAGTGTGTTATATAGTAGTTGGTCCAGGTCAGATCAGTGTGTTATATAGTAGTTGGTCCAGGTCAGGTCAGTGTGTTATATAGTAGTTGGTCCAGGTCAGATCAGTGTGTTATATAGTAGTTGGTCCAGGTCAGGTCAGTGTGTTATATAGTAGTTGGTCCAGATCAGTGTGTTATATAGTAGTTGGTCCAGGTCAGTGTGTTATATAGTAGTTGGTCCAGGTCAGATCAGAGTGTTATATAGCAGTTGGTCCAGGTCAGATCAGTGTGTTATATAGTAGTTGGTCCAGGTCAGATAAGAGTGTTATATAGTAGTTGGTCCAGGTCAGATCAGAGTGTTATATAGTAGTTGGTCCAGGTCAGGTCAGTGTGTTATATAGTAGTTGGTCCAGGTCAGTGTGTTATATAGTAGTTGGTCCAGGTCAGATCAGTGTGTTATATAGTAGTTGGTCCAGGTCAGGTCAGTGTGTTATATAGTAGTTGGTCCAGGTCAGTGTGTTATGTAGTAGTTGGTCCAGGTCACATCAGTGTGTTATATAGTAGTTGGTCCAGGTCAGTGTGTCATATAGTACTTGGTCCAGATCAGTGTGTTATATAGTAGTTTGTCCAGGTCAGATCAGTGTGTTATATAGTAGTTGGTCCAGGTCAGGTCAGTGTGTTATATAGTAGTTGGTCCAGGTCAGATCAGTGTGTTATATAGTAGTTGGTCCAGGTCAGGTCAGTGTGTTATATAGTAGTTGGTCCAGATCAGTGTGTTATATAGTAGTTGGTCCAGGTCAGTGTGTTATATAGTAGTTGGTCCAGGTCAGATCAGAGTGTTATATAGTAGTTGGTCCAGGTCAGATCAGTGTGTTATATAGTAGTTGGTCCAGGTCAGATAAGAGTGTTATATAGTAGTTGGTCCAGGTCAGATCAGAGTGTTATATAGTAGTTGGTCCAGGTCAGATCAGTGTGTTATATAGTAGTTGGTCCAGGTCAGATCAGAGTGTTATATAGTAGTTGGTCCAGGTCAGATCAGTGTGTTATATAGTAGTTGGTCCAGGTCAGGTCAGTGTGTTATATAGTAGTTGGTCCAGGTCAGTGTGTTATATAGTAGTTGGTCCAGGACAGATCAGTGTGTTATATAGTAGTTGGTCCAGGTCAGATCATTGTGTTATATAGTAGTTGGTCCAGGTCAGGTCAGTGTGTTATATAGTAGTTGGTCCAGGTCACTGTGTTATATAGTAGTTGGTCCAGGACAGATCAGTGTGTTATATAGTAGTTGGTCCAGGTCAGTGTGTTATATAGTAGTTGGTCCAGGTCAGTGTGTTATATAGTAGTTGGTCCAGGTCAGGTCAGTGAGTTATATAGTAGTTGGTCCAGGTCAGTGTGTTATATAGTAGTTGGTCCAGGTCAGATCAGTGTGTTATATAGTAGTTGGTCCAGGTCAGATCAGTGTGTTATATAGTAGTTGGTCCAGGTCAGATCAGTGTGTTATATAGTAGTTGGTCCAGGTCAGTGTGTTATATAGTAGTTGGTCCAGGTCATGTTATATAGTAGTTGGTCCAGGTCAGATCAGTGTGTTATATAGTAGTTGGCCCAGGTCAGATCAGTGTGTTATATAGTAGTTGGTCCAGGTCAGGTCAGTGTGTTATATAGTAGTTGGTCCAGGTCAGGTCAGTGTGTTATATAGTAGTTGGTCCAGGACAGATCAGTGTGTTATATAGTAGTTGGTCGAGGTCAGGTCAGTGTGTTATATAGTAGTTGGTCCAGGTCAGTGTGTTATGTAGTAGTTGGTCCAGGTCAGATCAGTGTGTTATATACTAGTTGGTCCAGGTCAGTGTGTCATATAGTACTTGGTCCAGATCAGTGTGTTATATAGTAGTTGGTCCAGGTCAGATCAGTGTGTTATATAGTAGTTGGTCCAGGTCAGGTCAGTGTGTTATATAGTAGTTGGTCCAGTTCAGATCAGTGTGTTATATAGTAGTTGGTCCAGGTCAGGTCAGTGTGTTATATAGTAGTTGGTCCAGATCAGTGTGTTATATAGTAGTTGGTCCAGGTCAGTGTGTTATATAGTAGTTGGTCCAGGTCAGATCAGAGTGTTATATAGCAGTTGGTCCAGGTCAGATCAGTGTGTTATATAGTAGTTGGTCCAGGTCAGATAAGAGTGTTATATAGTAGTTGGTCCAGGTCAGATCAGAGTGTTATATAGTAGTTGGTCCAGGTCAGGTCAGTGTGTTATATAGTAGTTGGTCCAGGTCAGTGTGTTATATAGTAGTTGGTCCAGGTCAGATCAGTGTGTTATATAGTAGTTGGTCCAGGTCAGGTCAGTGTGTTATATAGTAGTTGGTCCAGGTCAGATCAGAGCGTTATATAGTAGTTGGTCCAGGTCAGATCAGTGTGTTATATAGTAGTTGGTCCAGGTCAGGTCAGTGTGTTATATAGTAGTTGGTCCAGGTCACTGTGTTATATAGTAGTTGGTCCAGGACAGATCAGTGTGTTATATAGTAGTTGGTCCAGGTCAGTGTGTTATATAGTAGTTGGTCCAGGTCAGTGTGTTATATAGTAGTTGGTCCAGGTCAGGTCAGTGAGTTATATAGTAGTTGGTCCAGGTCAGTGTGTTATATAGTAGTTGGTCCAGGTCAGATCAGTGTGTTATATAGTAGTTGGTCCAGGTCAGATCAGTGTGTTATATAGTAGTTGGTCCAGGTCAGATCAGTGTGTTATATAGTAGTTGGTCCAGGTCAGATCAGTGTGTTATATAGTAGTTGGTCCAGGTCAGATCAGTGTGTTATATAGTAGTTGGTCCAGGTCAGTGTGTTATATAGTAGTTGGTCCAGGTCAGTGTGTTATATAGTAGTTGGTCCAGGTCAGATCAGTGTGTTATATAGTAGTTGGTCCAGGTCAGATCAGTGTGTTATATAGTAGTTGGTCCAGGTCAGTGTGTTATATAGTAGTTGGTCCAGGTCAGTGTGTTATATAGTAGTTGGTCCAGGTCAGGTCAGTGTGTTATATAGTAGTTGGTCCAGGTCAGGTCAGTGTGTTATATAGTAGTTGGTCCAGGTCAGATCAGTGTGTTATATAGTAGTTGGTCCAGGTCAGTGTGTTATATAGTAGTTGGTCCAGGTCATGTTATATAGTAGTTGGTCCAGGTCAGATCAGTGTGTTATATAGTAGTTGGCCCAGGTCAGATCAGTGTGTTATATAGTAGTTGGTCCAGGTCAGGTCAGTGTGTTATATAGTAGTTGGTCCAGGTCAGGTCAGTGTGTTATATAGTAGTTGGTCCAGGACAGATCAGTGTGTTATATAGTAGTTGGTCCAGGTCAGGTCAGTGTGTTATATAGTAGTTGGTCCAGGTCAGTGTGTTATGTAGTAGTTGGTCCAGGTCAGATCAGTGTGTTATATACTAGTTGGTCCAGGTCAGTGTGTCATATAGTACTTGGTCCAGATCAGTGTGTTATATAGTAGTTGGTCCAGGTCAGATCAGTGTGTTATATAGTAGTTGGTCCAGGTCAGGTCAGTGTGTTATATAGTAGTTGGTCCAGGTCAGATCAGTGTGTTATATAGTAGTTGGTCCAGGTCAGGTCAGTGTGTTATATAGTAGTTGGTCCAGATCAGTGTGTTATATAGTAGTTGGTCCAGGTCAGTGTGTTATATAGTAGTTGGTCCAGGTCAGATCAGAGTGTTATATAGCAGTTGGTCCAGGTCAGATCAGTGTGTTATATAGTAGTTGGTCCAGGTCAGATAAGAGTGTTATATAGTAGTTGGTCCAGGTCAGATCAGAGTGTTATATAGTAGTTGGTCCAGGTCAGGTCAGTGTGTTATATAGTAGTTGGTACAGGTCAGTGTGTTATATAGTAGTTGGTCCAGGTCAGATCAGTGTGTTATATAGTAGTTGGTCCAGGTCAGGTCAGTGTGTTATATAGTAGTTGGTCCAGGTCAGTGTGTTATGTAGTAGTTGGTCCAGGTCACATCAGTGTGTTATATAGTAGTTGGTCCAGGTCAGTGTGTCATATAGTACTTGGTCCAGATCAGTGTGTTATATAGTAGTTGGTCCAGGTCAGATCAGTGTGTTATATAGTAGTTGGTCCAGGTCAGGTCAGTGTGTTATATAGTAGTTGGTCCAGGTCAGATCAGTGTGTTATATAGTAGTTGGTCCAGGTCAGGTCAGTGTGTTATATAGTAGTTGGTCCAGATCAGTGTGTTATATAGTAGTTGGTCCAGGTCAGTGTGTTATATAGTAGTTGGTCCAGGTCAGATCAGAGTGTTATATAGTAGTTGGTCCAGGTCAGATCAGTGTGTTATATAGTAGTTGGTCCAGGTCAGATAAGAGTGTTATATAGTAGTTGGTCCAGGTCAGATCAGAGTGTTATATAGTAGTTGGTCCAGGTCAGATCAGTGTGTTATATAGTAGTTGGTCCAGGTCAGATCAGAGTGTTATATAGTAGTTGGTCCAGGTCAGATCAGTGTGTTATATAGTAGTTGGTCCAGGTCAGGTCAGTGTGTTATATAGTAGTTGGTCCAGGTCAGTGTGTTATATAGTAGTTGGTCCAGGACAGATCAGTGTGTTATATAGTAGTTGGTCCAGGTCAGTGTGTTATATAGTAGTTGGTCCAGGTCAGTGTGTTATATAGTAGTTGGTCCAGGTCAGGTCAGTGAGTTATATAGTAGTTGGTCCAGGTCAGTGTGTTATATAGTAGTTGGTCCAGGTCAGATCAGTGTGTTATATAGTAGTTGGTCCAGGTCAGATCAGTGTGTTATATAGTAGTTGGTCCAGGTCAGATCAGTGTGTTATATAGTAGTTTGTCCAGGTCAGATCAGTGTGTTATATAGTAGTTGGTCCAGGTCAGTGTGTTATATAGTAGTTGGTCCAGGTCAGTGTGTTATATAGTAGTTGGTCCAGGTCAGTGTGTTATATAGTAGTTGGTCCAGGTCAGATCAGTGTGTTATATAGTAGTTGGTCCAGGTCAGATCAGTGTGTTATATAGTAGTTGGTCCAGGTCAGTGTGTTATATAGTAGTTGGTCCAGGTCAGTGTGTTATATAGTAGTTGGTCCAGGTCAGGTCAGTGTGTTATATAGTAGTTGGTCCAGGTCAGGTCAGTGTGTTATATAGTAGTTGGTCCAGGTCAGATCAGTGTGTTATATAGTAGTTGGTCCAGGTCAGTGTGTTATATAGTAGTTGGTCCAGGTCATGTTATATAGTAGTTGGTCCAGGTCAGATCAGTGTGTTATATAGTAGTTGGTCCAGGTCAGGTCAGTGTGTTATATAGTAGTTGGTCCAGGTCAGTGTGTTATATAGTAGCTGGTCCAGGACAGATCAGTGTGTTATATAGTAGTTGGTCCAGGTCAGTGTGTTATATAGTAGTTGGTCCAGGTCAGGTCAGTGTGTTATATAGTAGTTGGTCCAGGTCAGATCAGTGTGTTATATAGTAGTTGGTCCAGGACAGGTCAGTGTGTTATATAGTAGTTGGTCCAGGTCAGGTCAGTGTGTTATATAGTAGTTGGTCCAGGTCAGTGTGTTATAAAGTAGTTGGTCCAGGTCATATCAGTGTGTTATATAGTAGTTGGTCCAGGTCAGATCAGTGTGTTATATAGTAGTTGGTCCAGGTCAGATCAGTGTGTTATATAGTAGTTGGTCCAGGTCAGATCAGTGTGTTATATAGTAGTTGGTCCAGGTCAGATCAGTGTGTTATATAGTAGTTGGTCCAGGTCAGATCAGTGTGTTATATAGTACTTGGTCCAGGTCAGATCAGTGTGTTATATAGTAGTTGGTCCAGGTCAGATCAGTGTGTTATATAGTAGTTGGTCCAGGTCAGATCAGTGTGTTATATAGTAGTTGGTCCAGATCAGTGTGTTATATAGTAGTTGGTCCAGGTCAGATCAGTGTGTTATATAGTAGTTGGTCCAGGTCAGTGTGTTATATAGTAGTTGGTCCAGATCAGTGTGTTATATAGTAGTTGGTCCAGGTCAGATCAGTGTGTTATATAGTAGTTGGTCCAGGTCGGATCAGTGTGTTATATAGTAGTTGGTCCAGGTCAGTGTGTTATATAGTAGTTGGTCCAGGTCAGTGTGTTATATAGTAGTTGGTCCAGGTCAGATCAGTGTGTTATATAGTAGTTGGTCCAGGTCAGATCAGTGTGTTATATAGTAGTTTGTCCAGGTCAGTGTGTTATATAGTAGTTGTTCCAGGTCAGGTCAGTGTGTTATATAGTAGTTGGTCCAGGTCAGTGTGTTATATAGTAGTTGGTCCAGGTCAGTGTGTTATATAGTAGTTGGTCCAGGTCAGGTCAGTGTGTTATATAGTAGTTGGTCCAGGTCAGGTCAGTGTGTTATATAGTAGTTGGTCCAGGTCAGTGTGTTATATAGTAGTTGGTCCAGGTCAGTGTGTTATATAGTAGTTGGTCCAGGTAAGGTCAGTGTGTTATATAGTAGTTGGTCCAGGTCAGGTCCGTGTGTTATATAGTAGTTGGTCCAGGTCAGTGTGTTATATAGTAGTTGGTCCAGGTCAGATCAGTGTGTTATATAGTAGTTGGTCCAGGTCAGATCAGTGTGTTATATAGTAGTTGGTCCAGGTCAGATCAGTGTGTTATATAGTAGTTGGTCCAGGTCAGATCAGTGTGTTATATAGTAGTTGGTCCAGGTCAGTGTGTTATATAGCAGTTGGTCCAGGTCAGTGTGTTATATAGTAGTTGTTCCAGGTCAGATCAGTCTGTTATATAGTAGTTGGTCCAGGTCAGGTCAGTGTGTTATATAGTAGTTGGTCCAGATCAGTGTGTTATATAGTAGTTGGTCCAGGTCAGGTCAGTGTGTTATATAGTAGTTGGTCCAGGTCAGATCAGGGTGTCATATAGTAGTTGGTCCAGGTCAGTGTGTTATATAGTAGTTGGTCCAGGTCAGTGTGTTATATAGTAGTTGGTCCAGGTCAGATCAGTGTGTTATATAGTAGTTGGTCCAGGTCAGATCAGTGTGTTATATAGTCGTTGGTCCAGGTCAGATCAGTGTGTTATATAGTAGTTGGTTCAGGTCAGATCAGTATGTTATATAGTAGTTGGTCCAGGTCAGGTCAGTGTGTTATATAGTAGTTGGACCAGATCAGTGTGTTGTATAGTAGTTGGTCCAGGTCAGATCAGTGTGTTATATAGTAGTTGGTCCAGGTCAGATCAGTGTGTTATATAGTAGTTGGTCCAGGTCAGTGTGTTATATAGTACTTGGTCCAGATCAGTGTGTTATATAGTAGTTGGTCCAGGTCAGATCAGTGTGTTATATAGTAGTTGGTCCAGGTCAGTGTGTTATATAGTAGTTGGTCCAGATCAGTGTGTTATATAGTAGTTGGTCCAGGTCAGATCAGTGTGTTATATAGTAGTTGGTCCAGGTCAGTGTGTTATATAGTAGTTGGTCCAGATCAGTGTGTTATATAGTAGTTGGTCCAGGTCAGATCAGTGTGATATATAGTAGTTGGTCCAGGTCGGATCAGTGTGTTATATAGTAGTTGGTCCAGGTCAGTGTGTTATATAGTAGTTGGTCCAGGTCAGTGTGTTATATAGTAGTTGGTCCAGGTCAGATCAGTGTGTTATATAGTAGTTGGTCCAGGTCAGATCAGTGTGTTATATAGTAGTTTGTCCAGGTCAGTGTGTTATATAGTAGTTGTTCCAGGTCAGGTCAGTGTGTTATATAGTAGTTGGTCCAGGTCAGTGTGTTATATAGTAGTTGGTCCAGGTCAGTGTGTTATATAGTAGTTGGTCCAGGTCAGGTCAGTGTGTTATATAGTAGTTGGTCCAGGTCAGGTCAGTGTGTTATATAGTAGTTGGTCCAGGTCAGTGTGTTATATAGTAGTTGGTCCAGGTCAGTGTGTTATATAGTAGTTGGTCCAGGTAAGGTCAGTGTGTTATATAGTAGTTGGTCCAGGTCAGGTCAGTGTGTTATATAGTAGTTGGTCCAGGTCAGTGTGTTATATAGTAGTTGGTCCAGGTCAGATCAGTGTGTTATATAGTAGTTGGTCCAGGTCAGATCAGTGTGTTATATAGTAGTTGGTCCAGGTCAGATCAGTGTGTTATATAGTAGTTGGTCCAGGTCAGATCAGTGTGTTATATAGTAGTTGGTCCAGGTCAGTGTGTTATATAGCAGTTGGTCTATGTCAGTGTGTTATATAGTAGTTGTTCCAGGTCAGATCAGTCTGTTATATAGTAGTTGGTCCAGGTCAGGTCAGTGTGTTATATAGTAGTTGGTCCAGATCAGTGTGTTATATAGTAGTTGGTCCAGGTCAGGTCAGTGTGTTATATAGTAGTTGGTCCAGGTCAGATCAGTGTGTTATATAGTAGTTGGTCCAGGTCAGATCAGTGTGTTATATAGTAGTTGGTCCAGGTCAGATCAGTGTGTTATATAGTAGTTGGTCCAGGTCAGTGTGTTATATAGTAGTTGGTCCAGGTCAGTGTGTTATATAGTAGTTGGTCCAGGTCAGATCAGTGTGTTATATAGTAGTTGGTCCAGGTCAGATCAGTGTGTTATATAGTAGTTGGTCCAGGTCAGTGTGTTATATAGTAGTTGGTCCAGGTCAGTGTGTTATATAGTAGTTGGTCCAGGTCAGGTCAGTGTGTTATATAGTAGTTGGTCCAGGTCAGGTCAGTGTGTTATATAGTAGTTGGTCCAGGTCAGATCAGTGTGTTATATAGTAGTTGGTCCAGGTCAGTGTGTTATATAGTAGTTGGTCCAGGTCATGTTATATAGTAGTTGGTCCAGGTCAGATCAGTGTGTTATATAGTAGTTGGCCCAGGTCAGATCAGTGTGTTATATAGTAGTTGGTCCAGGTCAGGTCAGTGTGTTATATAGTAGTTGGTCCAGGTCAGGTCAGTGTGTTATATAGTAGTTGGTCCAGGACAGATCAGTGTGTTATATAGTAGTTGGTCCAGGTCAGGTCAGTGTGTTATATAGTAGTTGGTCCAGGTCAGTGTGTTATGTAGTAGTTGGTCCAGGTCAGATCAGTGTGTTATATACTAGTTGGTCCAGGTCAGTGTGTCATATAGTACTTGGTCCAGATCAGTGTGTTATATAGTAGTTGGTCCAGGTCAGATCAGTGTGTTATATAGTAGTTGGTCCAGGTCAGGTCAGTGTGTTATATAGTAGTTGGTCCAGGTCAGATCAGTGTGTTATATAGTAGTTGGTCCAGGTCAGGTCAGTGTGTTATATAGTAGTTGGTCCAGATCAGTGTGTTATATAGTAGTTGGTCCAGGTCAGTGTGTTATATAGTAGTTGGTCCAGGTCAGATCAGAGTGTTATATAGCAGTTGGTCCAGGTCAGATCAGTGTGTTATATAGTAGTTGGTCCAGGTCAGATAAGAGTGTTATATAGTAGTTGGTCCAGGTCAGATCAGAGTGTTATATAGTAGTTGGTCCAGGTCAGGTCAGTGTGTTATATAGTAGTTGGTACAGGTCAGTGTGTTATATAGTAGTTGGTCCAGGTCAGATCAGTGTGTTATATAGTAGTTGGTCCAGGTCAGGTCAGTGTGTTATATAGTAGTTGGTCCAGGTCAGTGTGTTATGTAGTAGTTGGTCCAGGTCACATCAGTGTGTTATATAGTAGTTGGTCCAGGTCAGTGTGTCATATAGTACTTGGTCCAGATCAGTGTGTTATATAGTAGTTGGTCCAGGTCAGATCAGTGTGTTATATAGTAGTTGGTCCAGGTCAGGTCAGTGTGTTATATAGTAGTTGGTCCAGGTCAGATCAGTGTGTTATATAGTAGTTGGTCCAGGTCAGGTCAGTGTGTTATATAGTAGTTGGTCCAGATCAGTGTGTTATATAGTAGTTGGTCCAGGTCAGTGTGTTATATAGTAGTTGGTCCAGGTCAGATCAGAGTGTTATATAGTAGTTGGTCCAGGTCAGATCAGTGTGTTATATAGTAGTTGGTCCAGGTCAGATAAGAGTGTTATATAGTAGTTGGTCCAGGTCAGATCAGAGTGTTATATAGTAGTTGGTCCAGGTCAGATCAGTGTGTTATATAGTAGTTGGTCCAGGTCAGATCAGAGTGTTATATAGTAGTTGGTCCAGGTCAGATCAGTGTGTTATATAGTAGTTGGTCCAGGTCAGGTCAGTGTGTTATATAGTAGTTGGTCCAGGTCAGTGTGTTATATAGTAGTTGGTCCAGGACAGATCAGTGTGTTATATAGTAGTTGGTCCAGGTCAGTGTGTTATATAGTAGTTGGTCCAGGTCAGTGTGTTATATAGTAGTTGGTCCAGGTCAGGTCAGTGAGTTATATAGTAGTTGGTCCAGGTCAGTGTGTTATATAGTAGTTGGTCCAGGTCAGATCAGTGTGTTATATAGTAGTTGGTCCAGGTCAGATCAGTGTGTTATATAGTAGTTGGTCCAGGTCAGATCAGTGTGTTATATAGTAGTTTGTCCAGGTCAGATCAGTGTGTTATATAGTAGTTGGTCCAGGTCAGTGTGTTATATAGTAGTTGGTCCAGGTCAGTGTGTTATATAGTAGTTGGTCCAGGTCAGTGTGTTATATAGTAGTTGGTCCAGGTCAGATCAGTGTGTTATATAGTAGTTGGTCCAGGTCAGATCAGTGTGTTATATAGTAGTTGGTCCAGGTCAGTGTGTTATATAGTAGTTGGTCCAGGTCAGTGTGTTATATAGTAGTTGGTCCAGGTCAGGTCAGTGTGTTATATAGTAGTTGGTCCAGGTCAGGTCAGTGTGTTATATAGTAGTTGGTCCAGGTCAGATCAGTGTGTTATATAGTAGTTGGTCCAGGTCAGTGTGTTATATAGTAGTTGGTCCAGGTCATGTTATATAGTAGTTGGTCCAGGTCAGATCAGTGTGTTATATAGTAGTTGGTCCAGGTCAGGTCAGTGTGTTATATAGTAGTTGGTCCAGGTCAGTGTGTTATATAGTAGCTGGTCCAGGACAGATCAGTGTGTTATATAGTAGTTGGTCCAGGTCAGTGTGTTATATAGTAGTTGGTCCAGGTCAGGTCAGTGTGTTATATAGTAGTTGGTCCAGGTCAGATCAGTGTGTTATATAGTAGTTGGTCCAGGACAGGTCAGTGTGTTATATAGTAGTTGGTCCAGGTCAGGTCAGTGTGTTATATAGTAGTTGGTCCAGGTCAGTGTGTTATAAAGTAGTTGGTCCAGGTCATATCAGTGTGTTATATAGTAGTTGGTCCAGGTCAGATCAGTGTGTTATATAGTAGTTGGTCCAGGTCAGATCAGTGTGTTATATAGTAGTTGGTCCAGGTCAGATCAGTGTGTTATATAGTAGTTGGTCCAGGTCAGATCAGTGTGTTATATAGTAGTTGGTCCAGGTCAGATCAGTGTGTTATATAGTACTTGGTCCAGGTCAGATCAGTGTGTTATATAGTAGTTGGTCCAGGTCAGATCAGTGTGTTATATAGTAGTTGGTCCAGGTCAGATCAGTGTGTTATATAGTAGTTGGTCCAGATCAGTGTGTTATATAGTAGTTGGTCCAGGTCAGATCAGTGTGTTATATAGTAGTTGGTCCAGGTCAGTGTGTTATATAGTAGTTGGTCCAGATCAGTGTGTTATATAGTAGTTGGTCCAGGTCAGATCAGTGTGTTATATAGTAGTTGGTCCAGGTCGGATCAGTGTGTTATATAGTAGTTGGTCCAGGTCAGTGTGTTATATAGTAGTTGGTCCAGGTCAGTGTGTTATATAGTAGTTGGTCCAGGTCAGATCAGTGTGTTATATAGTAGTTGGTCCAGGTCAGATCAGTGTGTTATATAGTAGTTTGTCCAGGTCAGTGTGTTATATAGTAGTTGTTCCAGGTCAGGTCAGTGTGTTATATAGTAGTTGGTCCAGGTCAGTGTGTTATATAGTAGTTGGTCCAGGTCAGTGTGTTATATAGTAGTTGGTCCAGGTCAGGTCAGTGTGTTATATAGTAGTTGGTCCAGGTCAGGTCAGTGTGTTATATAGTAGTTGGTCCAGGTCAGTGTGTTATATAGTAGTTGGTCCAGGTCAGTGTGTTATATAGTAGTTGGTCCAGGTAAGGTCAGTGTGTTATATAGTAGTTGGTCCAGGTCAGGTCAGTGTGTTATATAGTAGTTGGTCCAGGTCAGTGTGTTATATAGTAGTTGGTCCAGGTCAGATCAGTGTGTTATATAGTAGTTGGTCCAGGTCAGATCAGTGTGTTATATAGTAGTTGGTCCAGGTCAGTGTGTTATATAGCAGTTGGTCCAGGTCAGTGTGTTATATAGTAGTTGTTCCAGGTCAGATCAGTCTGTTATATAGTAGTTGGTCCAGGTCAGGTCAGTGTGTTATATAGTAGTTGGTCCAGATCAGTGTGTTATATAGTAGTTGGTCCAGGTCAGGTCAGTGTGTTATATAGTAGTTGGTCCAGGTCAGATCAGGGTGTCATATAGTAGTTGGTCCAGGTCAGTGTGTTATATAGTAGTTGGTCCAGGTCAGTGTGTTATATAGTAGTTGGTCCAGGTCAGATCAGTGTGTTATATAGTAGTTGGTCCAGGTCAGATCAGTGTGTTATATAGTCGTTGGTCCAGGTCAGATCAGTGTGTTATATAGTAGTTGGTTCAGGTCAGATCAGTATGTTATATAGTAGTTGGTCCAGGTCAGGTCAGTGTGTTATATAGTAGTTGGACCAGATCAGTGTGTTGTATAGTAGTTGGTCCAGGTCAGATCAGTGTGTTATATAGTAGTTGGTCCAGGTCAGATCAGTGTGTTATATAGTAGTTGGTCCAGGTCAGTGTGTTATATAGTACTTGGTCCAGATCAGTGTGTTATATAGTAGTTGGTCCAGGTCAGATCAGTGTGTTATATAGTAGTTGGTCCAGGTCAGTGTGTTATATAGTAGTTGGTCCAGATCAGTGTGTTATATAGTAGTTGGTCCAGGTCAGATCAGTGTGTTATATAGTAGTTGGTCCAGGTCAGTGTGTTATATAGTAGTTGGTCCAGATCAGTGTGTTATATAGTAGTTGGTCCAGGTCAGATCAGTGTGATATATAGTAGTTGGTCCAGGTCGGATCAGTGTGTTATATAGTAGTTGGTCCAGGTCAGTGTGTTATATAGTAGTTGGTCCAGGTCAGTGTGTTATATAGTAGTTGGTCCAGGTCAGATCAGTGTGTTATATAGTAGTTGGTCCAGGTCAGATCAGTGTGTTATATAGTAGTTTGTCCAGGTCAGTGTGTTATATAGTAGTTGTTCCAGGTCAGGTCAGTGTGTTATATAGTAGTTGGTCCAGGTCAGTGTGTTATATAGTAGTTGGTCCAGGTCAGTGTGTTATATAGTAGTTGGTCCAGGTCAGGTCAGTGTGTTATATAGTAGTTGGTCCAGGTCAGGTCAGTGTGTTATATAGTAGTTGGTCCAGGTCAGTGTGTTATATAGTAGTTGGTCCAGGTCAGTGTGTTATATAGTAGTTGGTCCAGGTAAGGTCAGTGTGTTATATAGTAGTTGGTCCAGGTCAGGTCAGTGTGTTATATAGTAGTTGGTCCAGGTCAGTGTGTTATATAGTAGTTGGTCCAGGTCAGATCAGTGTGTTATATAGTAGTTGGTCCAGGTCAGATCAGTGTGTTATATAGTAGTTGGTCCAGGTCAGATCAGTGTGTTATATAGTAGTTGGTCCAGGTCAGATCAGTGTGTTATATAGTAGTTGGTCCAGGTCAGTGTGTTATATAGCAGTTGGTCTATGTCAGTGTGTTATATAGTAGTTGTTCCAGGTCAGATCAGTCTGTTATATAGTAGTTGGTCCAGGTCAGGTCAGTGTGTTATATAGTAGTTGGTCCAGATCAGTGTGTTATATAGTAGTTGGTCCAGGTCAGGTCAGTGTGTTATATAGTAGTTGGTCCAGGTCAGATCAGGGTGTCATATAGTAGTTGGTCCAGGTCAGTGTGTTATATAGTAGTTGGTCCAGGTCAGTGTGTTATATAGTAGTTGGTCCAGGTCAGATCAGTGTGTTATATAGTAGTTGGTCCAGGTCAGATCAGTGTGTTATATAGTAGTTGGTCCAGGTCAGATCAGTGTGTTATATAGTAGTTGGTTCAGGTCAGATCAGTATGTTATATAGTAGTTGGTCCAGGTCAGGTCAGTGTGTTATATAGTAGTTGGACCAGATCAGTGTGTTGTATAGTAGTTGGTCCAGGTCAGATCAGTGTGTTATATAGTTGTTGGTCCAGGTCAGATCAGTGTGTTATATAGTAGTTGGTCCAGGTCAGTGTGTTATATAGTACTTGGTCCAGATCAGTGTGTTATATAGTAGTTGGTCCAGGTCAGATCAGTGTGTTATATAGTAGTTGGTCCAGGTCAGTGTGTTATATAGTACTTGGTCCAGATCAGTGTGTTATATAGTAGTTGGTCCAGGTCAGATCAGTGTGTTATATAGTAGTTGGTCCAGGTCAGATCAGTGTGTTATATAGTAGTTGGTCCAGGTCAGATCAGTGTGTTATATAGTAGTTGGTCCAGGTCAGTGTGTTATATAGTAGTTGGTCTAGGTCAGGTCAGTGTGTTATATAGTAGTTTGTTCAGGTCAGAAAAGTGTGTTGGTCCAGGTCAGTGTGTTATATAGTAGTTGGTCCAGGTCAGATCAGTGTGTTATATAGTAGTTGGTCCAGGTCAGTGTGTTATATATTAGTTGGTCCAGGTCAGTGTGTTATATAGTAGTTGGTCCAGGTCAGATCAGTGTGTTATATAGTAGTTGGTCCAGGTCAGTGTGTTATATAGTAGTTGGTCCAGGTCAGTGTGTTATATAGTAGTTGGTCCAGGTCAGGTCAGTGTGTTATATAGTAGTGGGTCCAGGTCAGGTCAGTGTGTTATATAGTAGTTGGTCCAGGTCAGATCAGTGTGTTATATAGTAGTTGGTCCAGGTCAGTGTGTTATATAGTAGTTGGTCCAGGTCATGTTATATAGTAGTTGGTCCAGGTCAGATCAGTGTGTTATATAGTAGTTGGTCCAGATCAGTGTGTTATATAGTAGTTGGTCCAGGTCAGGTCAGTGTGTTATATAGTAGTTGGTCCAGGTCAGTGTGTTATATAGTAGTTGGTCCAGGACAGATCAGTGTGTTATATAGTAGTTGGTCCAGGTCAGGTCAGTGTGTTATATAGTAGTTGGTCCAGGTCAGTGTGTTATGTAGTAGTTGGTCCAGGTCAGATCAGTGTGTTATATAGTAGTTGGTCCAGGTCAGTGTGTTATATAGTACTTGGTCCAGATCAGTGTGTTATATAGTAGTTGGTCCAGGTCAGATCAGTGTGTTATATAGTAGTTGGTCCAGGTCAGGTCAGTGTGTTATATAGTAGTTGGTCCAGGTCAGATCAGTGTGTTATATAGTATTTGGTCCAGGTCCAGGTCAGTGTGTTATATAGTAGTTGGTCCAGATCAGTGTGTTATATAGTAGTTGGTCCAGGTCAGTGTGTTATATAGTAGTTGGTCCAGGTCAGATCAGAGTGTTATATAGTAGTTGGTCCAGGTCAGATCAGTGTGTTATATAGTAGTTGGTACAGGTCAGATAAGAGTGTTATATAGTAGTTGGTCCAGGTCAGATCAGAGTGTTATATAGTAGTTGGTCCAGGTCAGATCAGTGTGTTATATAGTAGTTGGTCCAGGTCAGATCAGAGTGTTATATAGTAGTTGGTCAAGGTCAGATCAGTGTGTTATATAGTAGTTGGTCCTGGTCAGGTCAGTGTGTTATATAGTAGTTGGTCCAGGTCAGTGTGTTATATAGTAGTTGGTCCAGGACAGATCAGTGTGTTATATAGTAGTTGGTCCAGGTCAGTGTGTTATATAGTAGTTGGTCCAGGTCAGTGTGTTATATAGTAGTTGGTCCAGGTCAGGTCAGTGAGTTATATAGTAGTTGGTCCAGGTCAGATCAGTGTGTTATATAGTAGTTGGTCCAGGTCAGATCAGTGTGTTATATAGTAGTTGGTCCAGGTCAGTGTGTTATATAGTAGTTGGTCCAGGTCAGTGTGTTATATAGTAGTTGGTCCAGGTCAGTGTGTTATATAGTAGTTGGTCCAGGTCAGATCAGTGTGTTATATAGTAGTTGGTCCAGGTCAGATCAGTGTGTTATATAGTAGTTGGTCCATGTCAGTGTGTTATATAGTAGTTGGTCCAGGTCAGTGTGTTATATAGTAGTTGGTCCAGGTCAGTGTGTTATATAGTAGTTGGTCCAGGTCAGATCAGTGTGTTATATAGTAGTTGGTCCAGGTCAGATCAGTGTGTTATATAGTAGTTGGTCCAGGTCAGTGTGTTATATAGTAGTTGGTCCAGGTCAGTGTGTTATATAGTAGTTGGTCCAGGTCAGGTCAGTGTGTTATATAGTAGTGGGTCCAGGTCAGGTCAGTGTGTTATATAGTAGTTGGTCCAGGTCAGATCAGTGTGTTATATAGTAGTTGGTCCAGGTCAGTGTGTTATATAGTAGTTGGTCCAGGTCATGTTATATAGTAGTTGGTCCAGGTCAGATCAGTGTGTTATATAGTAGTTGGTCCAGATCAGTGTGTTATATAGTAGTTGGTCCAGGTCAGGTCAGTGTGTTATATAGTAGTTGGTCCAGGTCAGTGTGTTATATAGTAGTTGGTCCAGGACAGATCAGTGTGTTATATAGTAGTTGGTCCAGGTCAGGTCAGTGTGTTATATAGTAGTTGGTCCAGGTCAGTGTGTTATGTAGTAGTTGGTCCAGGTCAGATCAGTGTGTTATATAGTAGTTGGTCCAGGTCAGTGTGTTATATAGTACTTGGTCCAGATCAGTGTGTTATATAGTAGTTGGTCCAGGTCAGATCAGTGTGTTATATAGTAGTTGGTCCAGGTCAGGTCAGTGTGTTATATAGTAGTTGGTCCAGGTCAGATCAGTGTGTTATATAGTAGTTGGTCCAGGTCAGGTCAGTGTGTTATATAGTAGTTGGTCCAGATCAGTGTGTTATATAGTAGTTGGTCCAGGTCAGTGTGTTATATAGTAGTTGGTCCAGGTCAGATCAGAGTGTTATATAGTAGTTGGTCCAGGTCAGATCAGTGTGTTATATAGTAGTTGGTACAGGTCAGATAAGAGTGTTATATAGTAGTTGGTCCAGGTCAGATCAGAGTGTTATATAGTAGTTGGTCCAGGTCAGATCAGTGTGTTATATAGTAGTTGGTCCAGGTCAGATCAGAGTGTTATATAGTAGTTGGTCAAGGTCAGATCAGTGTGTTATATAGTAGTTGGTCCAGGTCAGGTCAGTGTGTTATATAGTAGTTGGTCCAGGTCAGTGTGTTATATAGTAGTTGGTCCAGGACAGATCAGTGTGTTATATAGTAGTTGGTCCAGGTCAGTGTGTTATATAGTAGTTGGTCCAGGTCAGTGTGTTATATAGTAGTTGGTCCAGGTCAGGTCAGTGAGATATAGTAGTTGGTCCAGGTCAGTGTGTTATATAGTAGTTGGTCCAGGTCAGATCAGTGTGTTATATACTAGTTGGTCCAGGTCAGTGTGTCATATAGTACTTGGTCCAGATCAGTGTGTTATATAGTAGTTGGTCCAGGTCAGGTCAGTGTGTTATATAGTAGTTGGACCAGATCAGTGTGTTGTATAGTAGTTGGTCCAGGTCAGATCAGTGTGTTATATAGTTGTTGGTCCAGGTCAGATCAGTGTGTTATATAGTAGTTGGTCCAGGTCAGTGTGTTATATAGTACTTGGTCCAGATCAGTGTGTTATATAGTAGTTGGTCCAGGTCAGATCAGTGTGTTATATAGTAGTTGGTCCAGGTCAGTGTGTTATATAGTACTTGGTCCAGATCAGTGTGTTATATAGTAGTTGGTCCAGGTCAGATCAGTGTGTTATATAGTAGTTGGTCCAGGTCAGATCAGTGTGTTATATAGTAGTTGGTCCAGGTCAGATCAGTGTGTTATATAGTAGTTGGTCCAGGTCAGTGTGTTATATAGTAGTTGGTCTAGGTCAGGTCAGTGTGTTATATAGTAGTTTGTTCAGGTCAGAAAAGTGTGTTGGTCCAGGTCAGTGTGTTATATAGTAGTTGGTCCAGGTCAGATCAGTGTGTTATATAGTAGTTGGTCCAGGTCAGTGTGTTATATATTAGTTGGTCCAGGTCAGTGTGTTATATAGTAGTTGGTCCAGGTCAGATCAGTGTGTTATATAGTAGTTGGTCCAGGTCAGTGTGTTATATAGTAGTTGGTCCAGGTCAGTGTGTTATATAGTAGTTGGTCCAGGTCAGGTCAGTGTGTTATATAGTAGTGGGTCCAGGTCAGGTCAGTGTGTTATATAGTAGTTGGTCCAGGTCAGATCAGTGTGTTATATAGTAGTTGGTCCAGGTCAGTGTGTTATATAGTAGTTGGTCCAGGTCATGTTATATAGTAGTTGGTCCAGGTCAGATCAGTGTGTTATATAGTAGTTGGTCCAGATCAGTGTGTTATATAGTAGTTGGTCCAGGTCAGGTCAGTGTGTTATATAGTAGTTGGTCCAGGTCAGTGTGTTATATAGTAGTTGGTCCAGCACAGATCAGTGTGTTATATAGTAGTTGGTCCAGGTCAGGTCAGTGTGTTATATAGTAGTTGGTCCAGGTCAGTGTGTTATGTAGTAGTTGGTCCAGGTCAGATCAGTGTGTTATATAGTAGTTGGTCCAGGTCAGTGTGTTATATAGTACTTGGTCCAGATCAGTGTGTTATATAGTAGTTGGTCCAGGTCAGATCAGTGTGTTATATAGTAGTTGGTCCAGGTCAGGTCAGTGTGTTATATAGTAGTTGGTCCAGGTCAGATCAGTGTGTTATATAGTATTTGGTCCAGGTCCAGGTCAGTGTGTTATATAGTAGTTGGTCCAGATCAGTGTGTTATATAGTAGTTGGTCCAGGTCAGTGTGTTATATAGTAGTTGGTCCAGGTCAGATCAGAGTGTTATATAGTAGTTGGTCCAGGTCAGATCAGTGTGTTATATAGTAGTTGGTACAGGTCAGATAAGAGTGTTATATAGTAGTTGGTCCAGGTCAGATCAGAGTGTTATATAGTAGTTGGTCCAGGTCAGATCAGTGTGTTATATAGTAGTTGGTCCAGGTCAGATCAGAGTGTTATATAGTAGTTGGTCAAGGTCAGATCAGTGTGTTATATAGTAGTTGGTCCTGGTCAGGTCAGTGTGTTATATAGTAGTTGGTCCAGGTCAGTGTGTTATATAGTAGTTGGTCCAGGACAGATCAGTGTGTTATATAGTAGTTGGTCCAGGTCAGTGTGTTATATAGTAGTTGGTCCAGGTCAGTGTGTTATATAGTAGTTGGTCCAGGTCAGGTCAGTGAGTTATATAGTAGTTGGTCCAGGTCAGATCAGTGTGTTATATAGTAGTTGGTCCAGGTCAGATCAGTGTGTTATATAGTAGTTGGTCCAGGTCAGTGTGTTATATAGTAGTTGGTCCAGGTCAGTGTGTTATATAGTAGTTGGTCCAGGTCAGTGTGTTATATAGTAGTTGGTCCAGGTCAGATCAGTGTGTTATATAGTAGTTGGTCCAGGTCAGATCAGTGTGTTATATAGTAGTTGGTCCATGTCAGTGTGTTATATAGTAGTTGGTCCAGGTCAGTGTGTTATATAGTAGTTGGTCCAGGTCAGTGTGTTATATAGTAGTTGGTCCAGGTCAGATCAGTGTGTTATATAGTAGTTGGTCCAGGTCAGATCAGTGTGTTATATAGTAGTTGGTCCAGGTCAGTGTGTTATATAGTAGTTGGTCCAGGTCAGTGTGTTATATAGTAGTTGGTCCAGGTCAGGTCAGTGTGTTATATAGTAGTGGGTCCAGGTCAGGTCAGTGTGTTATATAGTAGTTGGTCCAGGTCAGATCAGTGTGTTATATAGTAGTTGGTCCAGGTCAGTGTGTTATATAGTAGTTGGTCCAGGTCATGTTATATAGTAGTTGGTCCAGGTCAGATCAGTGTGTTATATAGTAGTTGGTCCAGATCAGTGTGTTATATAGTAGTTGGTCCAGGTCAGGTCAGTGTGTTATATAGTAGTTGGTCCAGGTCAGTGTGTTATATAGTAGTTGGTCCAGGACAGATCAGTGTGTTATATAGTAGTTGGTCCAGGTCAGGTCAGTGTGTTATATAGTAGTTGGTCCAGGTCAGTGTGTTATGTAGTAGTTGGTCCAGGTCAGATCAGTGTGTTATATAGTAGTTGGTCCAGGTCAGTGTGTTATATAGTACTTGGTCCAGATCAGTGTGTTATATAGTAGTTGGTCCAGGTCAGATCAGTGTGTTATATAGTAGTTGGTCCAGGTCAGGTCAGTGTGTTATATAGTAGTTGGTCCAGGTCAGATCAGTGTGTTATATAGTAGTTGGTCCAGGTCAGGTCAGTGTGTTATATAGTAGTTGGTCCAGATCAGTGTGTTATATAGTAGTTGGTCCAGGTCAGTGTGTTATATAGTAGTTGGTCCAGGTCAGATCAGAGTGTTATATAGTAGTTGGTCCAGGTCAGATCAGTGTGTTATATAGTAGTTGGTACAGGTCAGATAAGAGTGTTATATAGTAGTTGGTCCAGGTCAGATCAGAGTGTTATATAGTAGTTGGTCCAGGTCAGATCAGTGTGTTATATAGTAGTTGGTCCAGGTCAGATCAGAGTGTTATATAGTAGTTGGTCAAGGTCAGATCAGTGTGTTATATAGTAGTTGGTCCAGGTCAGGTCAGTGTGTTATATAGTAGTTGGTCCAGGTCAGTGTGTTATATAGTAGTTGGTCCAGGACAGATCAGTGTGTTATATAGTAGTTGGTCCAGGTCAGTGTGTTATATAGTAGTTGGTCCAGGTCAGTGTGTTATATAGTAGTTGGTCCAGGTCAGGTCAGTGAGATATAGTAGTTGGTCCAGGTCAGTGTGTTATATAGTAGTTGGTCCAGGTCAGATCAGTGTGTTATATACTAGTTGGTCCAGGTCAGTGTGTCATATAGTACTTGGTCCAGATCAGTGTGTTATATAGTAGTTGGTCCAGGTCAGATCAGTGTGTTATATAGTAGTTGGTCCAGGTCAGGTCAGTGTGTTATATAGTAGTTGGTCCAGGTCAGATCAGTGTGTTATATAGTAGTTGGTCCAGGTCAGGTCAGTGTGTTATATAGTAGTTGGTCCAGATCAGTGTGTTATATAGTAGTTGGTCCAGGTCAGTGTGTTATATAGTAGTTGGTCCAGGTCAGATCAGAGTGTTATATAGCAGTTGGTCCAGGTCAGATCAGTGTGTTATATAGTAGTTGGTCCAGGTCAGATAAGAGTGTTATATAGTAGTTGGTCCAGGTCAGATCAGAGTGTTATATAGTAGTTGGTCCAGGTCAGGTCAGTGTGTTATATAGTAGTTGGTCCAGGTCAGTGTGTTATATAGTAGTTGGTCCAGGTCAGATCAGTGTGTTATATAGTAGTTGGTCCAGGTCAGGTCAGTGTGTTATATAGTAGTTGGTCCAGGTCAGTGTGTTATGTAGTAGTTGGTCCAGGTCACATCAGTGTGTTATATAGTAGTTGGTCCAGGTCAGTGTGTCATATAGTACTTGGTCCAGATCAGTGTGTTATATAGTAGTTGGTCCAGGTCAGATCAGTGTGTTATATAGTAGTTGGTCCAGGTCAGGTCAGTGTGTTATATAGTAGTTGGTCCAGGTCAGATCAGTGTGTTATATAGTAGTTGGTCCAGGTCAGGTCAGTGTGTTATATAGTAGTTGGTCCAGATCAGTGTGTTATATAGTAGTTGGTCCAGGTCAGTGTGTTATATAGTAGTTGGTCCAGGTCAGATCAGAGTGTTATATAGTAGTTGGTCCAGGTCAGATCAGTGTGTTATATAGTAGTTGGTCCAGGTCAGATAAGAGTGTTATATAGTAGTTGGTCCAGGTCAGATCAGAGTGTTATATAGTAGTTGGTCCAGGTCAGATCAGTGTGTTATATAGTAGTTGGTCCAGGTCAGATCAGAGTGTTATATAGTAGTTGGTCCAGGTCAGATCAGTGTGTTATATAGTAGTTGGTCCAGGTCAGGTCAGTGTGTTATATAGTAGTTGGTCCAGGTCAGTGTGTTATATAGTAGTTGGTCCAGGACAGATCAGTGTGTTATATAGTAGTTGGTCCAGGTCAGTGTGTTATATAGTAGTTGGTCCAGGTCAGATCAGTGTGTTATATAGTAGTTGGTCCAGGTCAGATCAGTGTGTTATATAGTAGTTGGTCCAGGTCAGATCAGTGTGTTATATAGTAGTTTGTCCAGGTCAGATCAGTGTGTTATATAGTAGTTGGTCCAGGTCAGTGTGTTATATAGTAGTTGGTCCAGGTCAGTGTGTTATATAGTAGTTGGTCCAGGTCAGTGTGTTATATAGTAGTTGGTCCAGGTCAGATCAGTGTGTTATATAGTAGTTGGTCCAGGTCAGATCAGTGTGTTATATAGTAGTTGGTCCAGGTCAGTGTGTTATATAGTAGTTGGTCCAGGTCAGTGTGTTATATAGTAGTTGGTCCAGGTCAGGTCAGTGTGTTATATAGTAGTTGGTCCAGGTCAGGTCAGTGTGTTATATAGTAGTTGGTCCAGGTCAGATCAGTGTGTTATATAGTAGTTGGTCCAGGTCAGTGTGTTATATAGTAGTTGGTCCAGGTCATGTTATATAGTAGTTGGTCCAGGTCAGATCAGTGTGTTATATAGTAGTTGGTCCAGGTCAGGTCAGTGTGTTATATAGTAGTTGGTCCAGGTCAGTGTGTTATATAGTAGCTGGTCCAGGACAGATCAGTGTGTTATATAGTAGTTGGTCCAGGTCAGTGTGTTATATAGTAGTTGGTCCAGGTCAGGTCAGTGTGTTATATAGTAGTTGGTCCAGGTCAGATCAGTGTGTTATATAGTAGTTGGTCCAGGACAGGTCAGTGTGTTATATAGTAGTTGGTCCAGGTCAGGTCAGTGTGTTATATAGTAGTTGGTCCAGGTCAGTGTGTTATAAAGTAGTTGGTCCAGGTCATATCAGTGTGTTATATAGTAGTTGGTCCAGGTCAGATCAGTGTGTTATATAGTAGTTGGTCCAGGTCAGATCAGTGTGTTATATAGTAGTTGGTCCAGGTCAGATCAGTGTGTTATATAGTAGTTGGTCCAGGTCAGATCAGTGTGTTATATAGTAGTTGGTCCAGGTCAGATCAGTGTGTTATATAGTAGTTGGTCCAGATCAGTGTGTTATATAGTAGTTGGTCCAGGTCAGATCAGTGTGTTATATAGTAGTTGGTCCAGGTCAGTGTGTTATATAGTAGTTGGTCCAGGTCAGGTCAGTGTGTTATATAGTAGTTGGTCCAGATCAGTGTGTTATATAGTAGTTGGTCCAGGTCAGTGTGTTATATAGTAGTTGGTCCAGGTCAGATCAGAGTGTTATATAGTAGTTGGTCCAGGTCAGATCAGTGTGTTATATAGTAGTTGGTACAGGTCAGATAAGAGTGTTATATAGTAGTTGGTCCAGGTCAGATCAGAGTGTTATATAGTAGTTGGTCCAGGTCAGATCAGTGTGTTATATAGTAGTTGGTCCAGGTCAGATCAGAGTGTTATATAGTAGTTGGTCAAGGTCAGATCAGTGTGTTATATAGTAGTTGGTCCAGGTCAGGTCAGTGTGTTATATAGTAGTTGGTCCAGGTCAGTGTGTTATATAGTAGTTGGTCCAGGACAGATCAGTGTGTTATATAGTAGTTGGTCCAGGTCAGTGTGTTATATAGTAGTTGGTCCAGGTCAGTGTGTTATATAGTAGTTGGTCCAGGTCAGGTCAGTGAGATATAGTAGTTGGTCCAGGTCAGTGTGTTATATAGTAGTTGGTCCAGGTCAGATCAGTGTGTTATATACTAGTTGGTCCAGGTCAGTGTGTCATATAGTACTTGGTCCAGATCAGTGTGTTATATAGTAGTTGGTCCAGGTCAGATCAGTGTGTTATATAGTAGTTGGTCCAGGTCAGGTCAGTGTGTTATATAGTAGTTGGTCCAGGTCAGATCAGTGTGTTATATAGTAGTTGGTCCAGGTCAGGTCAGTGTGTTATATAGTAGTTGGTCCAGATCAGTGTGTTATATAGTAGTTGGTCCAGGTCAGTGTGTTATATAGTAGTTGGTCCAGGTCAGATCAGAGTGTTATATAGCAGTTGGTCCAGGTCAGATCAGTGTGTTATATAGTAGTTGGTCCAGGTCAGATAAGAGTGTTATATAGTAGTTGGTCCAGGTCAGATCAGAGTGTTATATAGTAGTTGGTCCAGGTCAGGTCAGTGTGTTATATAGTAGTTGGTCCAGGTCAGTGTGTTATATAGTAGTTGGTCCAGGTCAGATCAGTGTGTTATATAGTAGTTGGTCCAGGTCAGGTCAGTGTGTTATATAGTAGTTGGTCCAGGTCAGTGTGTTATGTAGTAGTTGGTCCAGGTCACATCAGTGTGTTATATAGTAGTTGGTCCAGGTCAGTGTGTCATATAGTACTTGGTCCAGATCAGTGTGTTATATAGTAGTTGGTCCAGGTCAGATCAGTGTGTTATATAGTAGTTGGTCCAGGTCAGGTCAGTGTGTTATATAGTAGTTGGTCCAGGTCAGATCAGTGTGTTATATAGTAGTTGGTCCAGGTCAGGTCAGTGTGTTATATAGTAGTTGGTCCAGATCAGTGTGTTATATAGTAGTTGGTCCAGGTCAGTGTGTTATATAGTAGTTGGTCCAGGTCAGATCAGAGTGTTATATAGTAGTTGGTCCAGGTCAGATCAGTGTGTTATATAGTAGTTGGTCCAGGTCAGATAAGAGTGTTATATAGTAGTTGGTCCAGGTCAGATCAGAGTGTTATATAGTAGTTGGTCCAGGTCAGATCAGTGTGTTATATAGTAGTTGGTCCAGGTCAGATCAGAGTGTTATATAGTAGTTGGTCCAGGTCAGATCAGTGTGTTATATAGTAGTTGGTCCAGGTCAGGTCAGTGTGTTATATAGTAGTTGGTCCAGGTCAGTGTGTTATATAGTAGTTGGTCCAGGACAGATCAGTGTGTTATATAGTAGTTGGTCCAGGTCAGTGTGTTATATAGTAGTTGGTCCAGGTCAGATCAGTGTGTTATATAGTAGTTGGTCCAGGTCAGATCAGTGTGTTATATAGTAGTTGGTCCAGGTCAGATCAGTGTGTTATATAGTAGTTTGTCCAGGTCAGATCAGTGTGTTATATAGTAGTTGGTCCAGGTCAGTGTGTTATATAGTAGTTGGTCCAGGTCAGTGTGTTATATAGTAGTTGGTCCAGGTCAGTGTGTTATATAGTAGTTGGTCCAGGTCAGATCAGTGTGTTATATAGTAGTTGGTCCAGGTCAGATCAGTGTGTTATATAGTAGTTGGTCCAGGTCAGTGTGTTATATAGTAGTTGGTCCAGGTCAGTGTGTTATATAGTAGTTGGTCCAGGTCAGGTCAGTGTGTTATATAGTAGTTGGTCCAGGTCAGGTCAGTGTGTTATATAGTAGTTGGTCCAGGTCAGATCAGTGTGTTATATAGTAGTTGGTCCAGGTCAGTGTGTTATATAGTAGTTGGTCCAGGTCATGTTATATAGTAGTTGGTCCAGGTCAGATCAGTGTGTTATATAGTAGTTGGTCCAGGTCAGGTCAGTGTGTTATATAGTAGTTGGTCCAGGTCAGTGTGTTATATAGTAGCTGGTCCAGGACAGATCAGTGTGTTATATAGTAGTTGGTCCAGGTCAGTGTGTTATATAGTAGTTGGTCCAGGTCAGGTCAGTGTGTTATATAGTAGTTGGTCCAGGTCAGATCAGTGTGTTATATAGTAGTTGGTCCAGGACAGGTCAGTGTGTTATATAGTAGTTGGTCCAGGTCAGGTCAGTGTGTTATATAGTAGTTGGTCCAGGTCAGTGTGTTATAAAGTAGTTGGTCCAGGTCATATCAGTGTGTTATATAGTAGTTGGTCCAGGTCAGATCAGTGTGTTATATAGTAGTTGGTCCAGGTCAGATCAGTGTGTTATATAGTAGTTGGTCCAGGTCAGATCAGTGTGTTATATAGTAGTTGGTCCAGGTCAGATCAGTGTGTTATATAGTAGTTGGTCCAGGTCAGATCAGTGTGTTATATAGTACTTGGTCCAGGTCAGATCAGTGTGTTATATAGTAGTTGGTCCAGGTCAGATCAGTGTGTTATATAGTAGTTGGTCCAGGTCAGATCAGTGTGTTATATAGTAGTTGGTCCAGATCAGTGTGTTATATAGTAGTTGGTCCAGGTCAGATCAGTGTGTTATATAGTAGTTGGTCCAGGTCAGTGTGTTATATAGTAGTTGGTCCAGATCAGTGTGTTATATAGTAGTTGGTCCAGGTCAGATCAGTGTGTTATATAGTAGTTGGTCCAGGTCGGATCAGTGTGTTATATAGTAGTTGGTCCAGGTCAGTGTGTTATATAGTAGTTGGTCCAGGTCAGTGTGTTATATAGTAGTTGGTCCAGGTCAGATCAGTGTGTTATATAGTAGTTGGTCCAGGTCAGATCAGTGTGTTATATAGTAGTTTGTCCAGGTCAGTGTGTTATATAGTAGTTGTTCCAGGTCAGGTCAGTGTGTTATATAGTAGTTGGTCCAGGTCAGTGTGTTATATAGTAGTTGGTCCAGGTCAGTGTGTTATATAGTAGTTGGTCCAGGTCAGGTCAGTGTGTTATATAGTAGTTGGTCCAGGTCAGGTCAGTGTGTTATATAGTAGTTGGTCCAGGTCAGTGTGTTATATAGTAGTTGGTCCAGGTCAGTGTGTTATATAGTAGTTGGTCCAGGTAAGGTCAGTGTGTTATATAGTAGTTGGTCCAGGTCAGGTCAGTGTGTTATATAGTAGTTGGTCCAGGTCAGTGTGTTATATAGTAGTTGGTCCAGGTCAGATCAGTGTGTTATATAGTAGTTGGTCCAGGTCAGATCAGTGTGTTATATAGTAGTTGGTCCAGGTCAGATCAGTGTGTTATATAGTAGTTGGTCCAGGTCAGATCAGTGTGTTATATAGTAGTTGGTCCAGGTCAGTGTGTTATATAGCAGTTGGTCCAGGTCAGTGTGTTATATAGTAGTTGTTCCAGGTCAGATCAGTCTGTTATATAGTAGTTGGTCCAGGTCAGGTCAGTGTGTTATATAGTAGTTGGTCCAGATCAGTGTGTTATATAGTAGTTGGTCCAGGTCAGGTCAGTGTGTTATATAGTAGTTGGTCCAGGTCAGATCAGGGTGTCATATAGTAGTTGGTCCAGGTCAGTGTGTTATATAGTAGTTGGTCCAGGTCAGTGTGTTATACAGTAGTTGGTCCAGGTCAGATCAGTATGTTATATAGTAGTTGGTCCATGTCAGGTCAGTGTGTTATATAGTAGTTGGACCAGATCAGTGTGTTGTATAGTAGTTGGTCCAGGTCAGATCAGTGTGTTATATAGTAGTTGGTCCAGGTCAGATCAGTGTGTTATATAGTAGTTGGTCCAGGTCAGTGTGTTATATAGTACTTGGTCCAGATCAGTGTGTTATATAGTAGTTGGTCCAGGTCAGATCAGTGTGTTATATAGTAGTTGGTCCAGGTCAGTGTGTTATATAGTAGTTGGTCCAGATCAGTGTGTTATATAGTAGTTGGTCCAGGTCAGATCAGTGTGTTATATAGTAGTTGGTCCAGGTCAGTGTGTTATATAGTAGTTGGTCCAGATCAGTGTGTTATATAGTAGTTGGTCCAGGTCAGATCAGTGTGATATATAGTAGTTGGTCCAGGTCGGATCAGTGTGTTATATAGTAGTTGGTCCAGGTCAGTGTGTTATATAGTAGTTGGTCCAGGTCAGTGTGTTATATAGTAGTTGGTCCAGGTCAGATCAGTGTGTTATATAGTAGTTGGTCCAGGTCAGATCAGTGTGTTATATAGTAGTTTGTCCAGGTCAGTGTGTTATATAGTAGTTGTTCCAGGTCAGGTCAGTGTGTTATATAGTAGTTGGTCCAGGTCAGTGTGTTATATAGTAGTTGGTCCAGGTCAGTGTGTTATATAGTAGTTGGTCCAGGTCAGGTCAGTGTGTTATATAGTAGTTGGTCCAGGTCAGGTCAGTGTGTTATATAGTAGTTGGTCCAGGTCAGTGTGTTATATAGTAGTTGGTCCAGGTCAGTGTGTTATATAGTAGTTGGTCCAGGTAAGGTCAGTGTGTTATATAGTAGTTGGTCCAGGTCAGGTCAGTGTGTTATATAGTAGTTGGTCCAGGTCAGTGTGTTATATAGTAGTTGGTCCAGGTCAGATCAGTGTGTTATATAGTAGTTGGTCCAGGTCAGATCAGTGTGTTATATAGTAGTTGGTCCAGGTCAGATCAGTGTGTTATATAGTAGTTGGTCCAGGTCAGATCAGTGTGTTATATAGTAGTTGGTCCAGGTCAGTGTGTTATATAGCAGTTGGTCCAGGTCAGTGTGTTATATAGTAGTTGTTCCAGGTCAGATCAGTCTGTTATATAGTAGTTGGTCCAGGTCAGGTCAGTGTGTTATATAGTAGTTGGTCCAGATCAGTGTGTTATATAGTAGTTGGTCCAGGTCAGGTCAGTGTGTTATATAGTAGTTGGTCCAGGTCAGATCAGGGTGTCATATAGTAGTTGGTCCAGGTCAGTGTGTTATATAGTAGTTGGTCCAGGTCAGTGTGTTATATAGTAGTTGGTCCAGGTCAGATCAGTGTGTTATATAGTAGTTGGTCCAGGTCAGATCAGTGTGTTATATAGTAGTTGGTCCAGGTCAGATCAGTGTGTTATATAGTAGTTGGTTCAGGTCAGATCAGTATGTTATATAGTAGTTGGTCCAGGTCAGGTCAGTGTGTTATATAGTAGTTGGACCAGATCAGTGTGTTGTATAGTAGTTGGTCCAGGTCAGATCAGTGTGTTATATAGTTGTTGGTCCAGGTCAGATCAGTGTGTTATATAGTAGTTGGTCCAGGTCAGTGTGTTATATAGTACTTGGTCCAGATCAGTGTGTTATATAGTAGTTGGTCCAGGTCAGATCAGTGTGTTATATAGTAGTTGGTCCAGGTCAGTGTGTTATATAGTACTTGGTCCAGATCAGTGTGTTATATAGTAGTTGGTCCAGGTCAGATCAGTGTGTTATATAGTAGTTGGTCCAGGTCAGATCAGTGTGTTATATAGTAGTTGGTCCAGGTCAGATCAGTGTGTTATATAGTAGTTGGTCCAGGTCAGTGTGTTATATAGTAGTTGGTCTAGGTCAGGTCAGTGTGTTATATAGTAGTTTGTTCAGGTCAGATCAGTGTGTTGGTCCAGGTCAGTGTGTTATATAGTAGTTGGTCCAGGTCAGATCAGTGTGTTATATAGTAGTTGGTCCAGGTCAGTGTGTTATATATTAGTTGGTCCAGGTCAGTGTGTTATATAGTAGTTGGTCCAGGTCAGATCAGTGTGTTATATAGTAGTTGGTCCAGGTCAGTGTGTTATATAGTAGTTGGTCCAGGTCAGTGTGTTATATAGTAGTTGGTCCAGGTCAGGTCAGTGTGTTATATAGTAGTGGGTCCAGGTCAGGTCAGTGTGTTATATAGTAGTTGGTCCAGGTCAGATCAGTGTGTTATATAGTAGTTGGTCCAGGTCAGTGTGTTATATAGTAGTTGGTCCAGGTCATGTTATATAGTAGTTGGTCCAGGTCAGATCAGTGTGTTATATAGTAGTTGGTCCAGATCAGTGTGTTATATAGTAGTTGGTCCAGGTCAGGTCAGTGTGTTATATAGTAGTTGGTCCAGGTCAGTGTGTTATATAGTAGTTGGTCCAGGACAGATCAGTGTGTTATATAGTAGTTGGTCCAGGTCAGGTCAGTGTGTTATATAGTAGTTGGTCCAGGTCAGTGTGTTATGTAGTAGTTGGTCCAGGTCAGATCAGTGTGTTATATAGTAGTTGGTCCAGGTCAGTGTGTTATATAGTACTTGGTCCAGATCAGTGTGTTATATAGTAGTTGGTCCAGGTCAGATCAGTGTGTTATATAGTAGTTGGTCCAGGTCAGGTCAGTGTGTTATATAGTAGTTGGTCCAGGTCAGATCAGTGTGTTATATAGTAGTTGGTCCAGGTCCAGGTCAGTGTGTTATATAGTAGTTGGTCCAGATCAGTGTGTTATATAGTAGTTGGTCCAGGTCAGTGTGTTATATAGTAGTTGGTACAGGTCAGATCAGAGTGTTATATAGTAGTTGGTCCAGGTCAGATCAGTGTGTTATATAGTAGTTGGCACAGGTCAGATAAGAGTGTTATATAGTAGTTGGTCCAGGTCAGATCAGAGTGTTATATAGTAGTTGGTCCAGGTCAGATCAGTGTGTTATATAGTAGTTGGTCCAGGTCAGATCAGAGTGTTATATAGTAGTTGGTCAAGGTCAGATCAGTGTGTTATATAGTAGTTGGTCCTGGTCAGGTCAGTGTGTTATATAGTAGTTGGTCCAGGTCAGTGTGTTATATAGTAGTTGGTCCAGGACAGATCAGTGTGTTATATAGTAGTTGGTCCAGGTCAGTGTGTTATATAGTAGTTGGTCCAGGTCAGTGTGTTATATAGTAGTTGGTCCAGGTAAGGTCAGTGAGTTATATAGTAGTTGGTCCAGGTCAGATCAGTGTGTTATATAGTAGTTGGTCCAGGTCAGATCAGTGTGTTATATAGTAGTTGGTCCAGGTCCAGGTCAGTGTGTTATATAGTAGTTGGTCCAGATCAGTGTGTTATATAGTAGTTGGTCCAGGTCAGTGTGTTATATAGTAGTTGGTCCAGGTCAGATCAGAGTGTTATATAGTAGTTGGTCCAGGTCAGATCAGTGTGTTATATAGTAGTTGGCACAGGTCAGATAAGAGTGTTATATAGTAGTTGGTCCAGGTCAGATCAGAGTGTTATATAGTAGTTGGTCCAGGTCAGATCAGTGTGTTATATAGTAGTTGGTCCAGGTCAGATCAGAGTGTTATATAGTAGTTGGTCAAGGTCAGATCAGTGTGTTATATAGTAGTTGGTCCTGGTCAGGTCAGTGTGTTATATAGTAGTTGGTCCAGGTCAGTGTGTTATATAGTAGTTGGTCCAGGACAGATCAGTGTGTTATATAGTAGTTGGTCCAGGTCAGTGTGTTATATAGTAGTTGGTCCAGGTCAGTGTGTTATATAGTAGTTGGTCCAGGTCAGGTCAGTGTGTTATATAGTAGTGGGTCCAGGTCAGGTCAGTGTGTTATATAGTAGTTGGTCCAGGTCAGATCAGTGTGTTATATAGTAGTTGGTCCAGGTCAGTGTGTTATATAGTAGTTGGTCCAGGTCATGTTATATAGTAGTTGGTCCAGGTCAGATCAGTGTGTTATATAGTAGTTGGTCCAGATCAGTGTGTTATATAGTAGTTGGTCCAGGTCAGGTCAGTGTGTTATATAGTAGTTGGTCCAGGTCAGTGTGTTATATAGTAGTTGGTCCAGGACAGATCAGTGTGTTATATAGTAGTTGGTCCAGGTCAGGTCAGTGTGTTATATAGTAGTTGGTCCAGGTCAGTGTGTTATGTAGTAGTTGGTCCAGGTCAGATCAGTGTGTTATATAGTAGTTGGTCCAGGTCAGTGTGTTATATAGTACTTGGTCCAGATCAGTGTGTTATATAGTAGTTGGTCCAGGTCAGATCAGTGTGTTATATAGTAGTTGGTCCAGGTCAGGTCAGTGTGTTATATAGTAGTTGGTCCAGGTCAGATCAGTGTGTTATATAGTAGTTGGTCCAGGTCCAGGTCAGTGTGTTATATAGTAGTTGGTCCAGATCAGTGTGTTATATAGTAGTTGGTCCAGGTCAGTGTGTTATATAGTAGTTGGTCCAGGTCAGATCAGAGTGTTATATAGTAGTTGGTCCAGGTCAGATCAGTGTGTTATATAGTAGTTGGCACAGGTCAGATAAGAGTGTTATATAGTAGTTGGTCCAGGTCAGATCAGAGTGTTATATAGTAGTTGGTCCAGGTCAGATCAGTGTGTTATATAGTAGTTGGTCCAGGTCAGATCAGAGTGTTATATAGTAGTTGGTCAAGGTCAGATCAGTGTGTTATATAGTAGTTGGTCCTGGTCAGGTCAGTGTGTTATATAGTAGTTGGTCCAGGTCAGTGTGTTATATAGTAGTTGGTCCAGGACAGATCAGTGTGTTATATAGTAGTTGGTCCAGGTCAGTGTGTTATATAGTAGTTGGTCCAGGTCAGTGTGTTATATAGTAGTTGGTCCAGGTAAGGTCAGTGAGTTATATAGTAGTTGGTCCAGGTCAGATCAGTGTGTTATATAGTAGTTGGTCCAGGTCAGATCAGTGTGTTATATAGTAGTTGGTCCAGGTCCAGGTCAGTGTGTTATATAGTAGTTGGTCCAGATCAGTGTGTTATATAGTAGTTGGTCCAGGTCAGTGTGTTATATAGTAGTTGGTCCAGGTCAGATCAGAGTGTTATATAGTAGTTGGTCCAGGTCAGATCAGTGTGTTATATAGTAGTTGGCACAGGTCAGATAAGAGTGTTATATAGTAGTTGGTCCAGGTCAGATCAGAGTGTTATATAGTAGTTGGTCCAGGTCAGATCAGTGTGTTATATAGTAGTTGGTCCAGGTCAGATCAGAGTGTTATATAGTAGTTGGTCAAGGTCAGATCAGTGTGTTATATAGTAGTTGGTCCTGGTCAGGTCAGTGTGTTATATAGTAGTTGGTCCAGGTCAGTGTGTTATATAGTAGTTGGTCCAGGACAGATCAGTGTGTTATATAGTAGTTGGTCCAGGTCAGTGTGTTATATAGTAGTTGGTCCAGGTCAGTGTGTTATATAGTAGTTGGTCCAGGTAAGGTCAGTGAGTTATATAGTAGTTGGTCCAGGTCAGATCAGTGTGTTATATAGTAGTTGGTCCAGGTCAGATCAGTGTGTTATATAGTAGTTGGTCCAGGTCAGTGTGTTATATAGTAGTTGGTCCAGGTCAGTGTGTTATATAGTAGTTGGTCCAGGTCAGTGTGTTATATAGTAGTTGGTCCAGGTCAGATCAGTGTGTTATATAGTAGTTGGTCCAGGTCAGATCAGTGTGTTATATAGTAGTTGGTCCAGGTCAGTGTGTTATATAGTAGTTGGTCCAGGTCAGTGTGTTATATAGTAGTTGGTCCAGGTCAGTGTGTTATATAGTAGTTGGTCCAGGTCAGATCAGTGTGTTATATAGTAGTTGGTCCAGGTCAGATCAGTGTGTTATATAGTAGTTGGTCCAGGTCAGTGTGTTATATAGTAGTTGGTCCAGGTCAGTGTGTTATATAGTAGTTGGTCCAGGTCAGGTCAGTGTGTTATATAGTAGTGGGTCCAGGTCAGGTCAGTGTGTTATATAGTAGTTGGTCCAGGTCAGATCAGTGTGTTATATAGTAGTTGGTCCAGGTCAGTGTGTTATATAGTAGTTGGTCCAGGTCATGTTATATAGTAGTTGGTCCAGGTCAGATCAGTGTGTTATATAGTAGTTGGTCCAGATCAGTGTGTTATATAGTAGTTGGTCCAGGTCAGGTCAGTGTGTTATATAGTAGTTGGTCCAGGTCAGTGTGTTATATAGTAGTTGGTCCAGGACAGATCAGTGTGTTATATAGTAGTTGGTCCAGGTCAGGTCAGTGTGTTATATAGTAGTTGGTCCAGGTCAGTGTGTTATGTAGTAGTTGGTCCAGGTCAGATCAGTGTGTTATATAGTAGTTGGTCCAGGTCAGTGTGTTATATAGTACTTGGTCCAGATCAGTGTGTTATATAGTAGTTGGTCCAGGTCAGATCAGTGTGTTATATAGTAGTTGGTCCAGGTCAGGTCAGTGTGTTATATAGTAGTTGGTCCAGGTCAGATCAGTGTGTTATATAGTAGTTGGTCCAGGTCAGGTCAGTGTGTTATATAGTAGTTGGTCCAGATCAGTGTGTTATATAGTAGTTGGTCCAGGTCAGTGTGTTATATAGTAGTTGGTCCAGGTCAGATCAGAGTGTTATATAGTAGTTGGTCCAGGTCAGATCAGTGTGTTATATAGTAGTTGGTACAGGTCAGATAAGAGTGTTATATAGTAGTTGGTCCAGGTCAGATCAGAGTGTTATATAGTAGTTGGTCCAGGTCAGATCAGTGTGTTATATAGTAGTTGGTCCAGGTCAGATCAGAGTGTTATATAGTAGTTGGTCAAGGTCAGATCAGTGTGTTATATAGTAGTTGGTCCAGGTCAGGTCAGTGTGTTATATAGTAGTTGGTCCAGGTCAGTGTGTTATATAGTAGTTGGTCCAGGACAGATCAGTGTGTTATATAGTAGTTGGTCCAGGTCAGTGTGTTATATAGTAGTTGGTCCAGGTCAGTGTGTTATATAGTAGTTGGTCCAGGTCAGGTCAGTGAGATATAGTAGTTGGTCCAGGTCAGTGTGTTATATAGTAGTTGGTCCAGGTCAGATCAGTGTGTTATATAGTAGTTGGTCCAGGTCAGATCAGTGTGTTATATAGTAGTTGGTCCAGGTCAGATCAGTGTGTTATATAGTAGTTGGTCCAGGTCAGATCAGTGTGTTATATAGTAGTTGGCCCAGGTCAGTGTGTTATATAGTAGTTGGTCCAGGTCAGTGTGTTATATAGTAGTTGGTCCAGGTCAGTGTGTTATATAGTAGTTGGTCCAGGTCAGATCAGTGTGTTATATAGTAGTTGGTCCAGGTCAGATCAGTGTGTTATATAGTAGTTGGTCCAGGTCAGTGTGTTATATAGTAGTTGGTCCAGGTCAGTGTGTTATATAGTAGTTGGTCCAGGTCAGGTCAGTGTGTTATATAGTAGTTGGTCCAGGTCAGGTCAGTGTGTTATATAGTAGTTGGTCCAGGTCAGATTAGTGTGTTATATAGTAGTTGGTCCAGCTCAGTGTGTTATATAGTAGTTGGTCCAGGTCATGTTATATAGTAGTTGGTCCAGGTCAGATCAGTGTGTTATATAGTAGTTGGTCCAGGTCAGATCAGTGTGTTATATAGTAGTTGGTCCAGGTCAGGTCAGTGTGTTATATAGTAGTTGGTCCAGGTCAGTGTGTTATATAGTAGTTGGTCCAGGACAGATCAGTGTGTTATATAGTAGTTGGTCCAGGTCAGTGTGTTATATAGTAGTTGGTCCAGGTCAGTGTGTTATATAGTAGTTGGTCCAGGTCAGGTCAGTGTGTTATATAGTAGTTGGTCCAGGTCAGGTCAGTGTGTTATATAGTAGTTGGTCCAGGTCAGTGTGTTATATAGTAGTTGGTCCAGGTCAGATCAGTGTGTTATATAGTAGTTGGTCCAGGTCAGTGTGTTATATAGTAGTTGGTCCAGGTCAGTGTGTTATATAGTAGTTGGTCCAGGTCAGTGTGTTATATAGTAGTTGGTCCAGGTCAGATCAGTGTGTTATATAGTAGTTGGTCCAGGTCAGATCAGTGTGTTATATAGTAGTTGGTCCAGGTCAGTGTGTTATATAGTAGTTGGTCCAGGTCAGTGTGTTATATAGTAGGTGGTCCAGGTCAGTGTGTTATATAGTAGTTGGTCCAGATCAGTGTGTTATATAGTAGTTGGTCCAGGTCAGATCAGTGTGTTATATAGTAGTTGGTCCAGGTCAGTGTGTTATATAGTAGTTGGTCCAGATCAGTGTGTTATATAGTAGTTGGTCCAGGTCAGATCAGTGTGTTATATAGTAGTTGGTCCAGATCAGTGTGTTATATAGTAGTTGGTCCAGGTCAGTGTGTTATATAGTAGTTGGTCCAGGTCAGATCAGTGTGTTATATAGTAGTTGGTTCAGGTCAGATCAGTGTGTTATATAGTAGTTGGTCCAGGTCAGGTCAGTGTGTTATATAGTAGTTGGTCCAGGTCAGGTCAGTGTGTTATATAGTAGTTGGTCCAGGTCAGGTCAGTGTGTTATATAGTAGTTGGTCCAGGTCAGGTCAGTGTGTTATATAGTAGTTGGTCCAGGTCAGTGTGTTATATAGTAGTTGGTCCAGATCAGATCAGTGTGTTATATAGTAGTTGGTCCAGGTCAGATCAGTGTGTTATATAGTAGTTGGTCCAGGTCAGATCAGTGTGTTATATAGTAGTTGGTCCAGGTCAGATCAGGGTGTTATATAGTAGTTGGTCCAGGTCAGATCAGTGTGTTATATAGTAGTTGGTCCAGGTCAGTGTGTTATATAGTAGTTGGTCCAGGTCAGTGTGTTATATAGTAGTTGGTCCAGGTCAGTGTGTTATATAGTGGTTGGTCCAGGTCAGATCAGTGTGTTATATAGTAGTTGGTCCAGATCAGTGTGTTATATAGTAGTTGGTCCAGGTCAGGTCAGTGTGTTATATAGTAGTTGGTCCAGGTCAGTGTGTTATATAGTAGTTGGTCCAGGTCAGGTCAGTGTGTTATATAGTAGTTGGTCCAGGTCAGTGTGTTATATAGTAGTTGGTCCAGATCAGTGTGTTATATAGTAGTTGGTCCAGGTCAGGTCAGTGTGTTATATAGTAGTTGGTCCAGGTCAGTGTGTTATATAGTAGTTGGTCCAGGTCAGATCAGTGTGTTATATAGTAGTTGGTCCAGGTCAGTGTGTTATATAGTAGTTGGTCCAGGTCAGTGTGTTATATAGTAGTTGGTCCAGGTCAGATCAGTGTGTTATATAGTAGTTGGTCCAGGTCAGATCAGTGTGTTATATAGGAGTTGGTCCAGGTCAGTGTGTTATATAGTAGTTGGTCCAGATCAGATCAGTGTGTTATATAGTAGTTGGTCCAGATCAGATCAGTGTGTTATATAGTAGTTGGTCCAGATCAGTGTGTTATATAGTAGTTGGTCCAGGTCAGATCAGTGTGTTATATAGGAGTTGGTCCAGGTCAGTGTGTTATATAGTAGTTGGTCCAGATCAGATCAGTGTGTTATATAGTAGTTGGTCCAGATCAGATCAGTGTGTTATATAGTAGTTGGTCCAGATCAGTGTGTTATATAGTAGTTGGTCCAGGTCAGGTCAGTGTGTTATATAGTAGTTGGTCCAGGTCAGGTCAGTGTGTTATATAGTAGTTGGTCCAGATCAGATCAGTGTGTTATATAGTAGTTGGTCCAGGTCAGATCAGTGTGTTATATAGTAGTTGGTCCATGTCAGTGTGTTATATAGTAGTTGGTCCAGGTCAGATCAGTGTGTTATATAGTAGTTGGTCCAGGTCAGATCAGTGTGTTATATAGTAGTTGGTCCAGGTCAGGTCAGTGTGTTATATAGTAGTTGGTCCAGGTCAGATCAGTGTGTTATATAGTAGTTGGTCCATGTCAGTGTGTTATATAGTAGTTGGTCCAGGTCAGTGTGTTATATAGTAGTTGGTCCAGGTCAGATCAGTGTGTTATATAGTAGTTGGTCCAAGTCAGATCAGTGTGTTATATAGTAGTTGGTCCAGGTCAGTGTTATATAGTAGTTGGTCCAGGTCAGGTCAGTGTGTTATATAGTAGTTGGTCCAGGTCAGAACAGTGTGTTATATAGTAGTTGGTCCAGGTCAGATCAGTGTGTTATATAGTAGTTGGTCCAGGTCAGATCAGTGTGTTATATAGTAGTTGGTCCAGGTCAGATCAGTGTGTTATATAGTAGTTGGTCCAGATCAGTGTGTTATATAGTAGTTGGTCCAGGTCAGGTCAGTGTGTTATATAGTAGTTGGTCCAGGTCAGTGTGTTATATAGTAGTTGGTCCAGGTCAGATCAGGGTGTTATATAGTAGTTGGTCCAGGTCAGTGTGTTATATAGTAGTTGGTCCAGGTCAGATCAGTGTGTTATATAGTAGTTGGTCCAGATCAGTGTGTTATATAGTAGTTGGTCCAGGTCAGATCAGTGTGTTATATAGTAGTTGGTCCAGGTCAGGTCAGTGTGTTATATAGTAGTTGGTCCAGATCAGATCAGTGTGTTTTATTTTGTAGTTTGTCCAGATCAGTGTGTTATATAGTAGTTGGTCCAGGTCAGGTCAGTGTGTTATATAGTAGTTGGTCCAGGTCAGGTCAGTGTGTTATATAGTAGTTGGTCCAGATCAGATCAGTGTGTTATATAGTAGTTGGTCCAGGTCAGATCAGTGTGTTATATAGTAGTTGGTCCAGGTCACTGTGTTATATAGTAGTTGGTCCAGGTCAGATCAGTGTGTTATATAGTAGTTGGTCCAGGTCAGGTCAGTGTGTTATATAGTAGTTGGTCCAGGTCAGATCAGTGTGTTATATAGTAGTTGGTCCAGGTCAGTGTGTTATATAGTAGTTGGTCCAGGTCAGTGTGTTATATAGTAGTTGGTCCAGGTCAGTGTGTTATATAGTAGTTGGTCCAGGTCAGATCAGTGTGTTATATAGTAGTTGGTCCAGGTCAGTGTGTTATATAGTAGTTGGTCCAGGTCAGTGTGTTATATAGTAGTTGGTCCAGGTCAGTGTGTTATATAGTAGTTGGTCCAGGTCAGTGTGTTATATAGTAGTTGGTCCAGGTCAGTGTGTTATATAGTAGTTGGTCCAGGTCAGGTCAGTGTGTTATATAGTAGTTGGTCCAGGTCAGATCAGTGTGTTATATAGTAGTTGGTCCAGGTCAGTGTGTTATATAGTAGTTGGTCCAGGTCAGATCAGTGTGTTATATAGTAGTTGGTCCAGGTCAGGTCAGTGTGTTATATAGTAGTTGGTCCAGGTCAGATCAGTGTGTTATATAGTAGTTGGTCCAGGTCAGGTCAGTGTGTTATATAGTAGTTGGTCCAGATCAGTGTGTTATATAGTAGTTGGTCCAGGTCAGTGTGTTATATAGTAGTTGGTCCAGGTCAGATCAGAGTGTTATATAGTAGTTGGTCCAGGTCAGATCAGTGTGTTATATAGTAGTTGGTCCAGGTCAGATAAGAGTGTTATATAGTAGTTGGTCCAGGTCAGATCAGAGTGTTATATAGTAGTTGGTCCAGGTCAGATCAGTGTGTTATATAGTAGTTGGTCCAGGTCAGATCAGAGTGTTATATAGTAGTTGGTCCAGGTCAGATCAGTGTGTTATAAAGTAGTTGGTCCAGGTCAGGTCAGTGTGTTATATAGTAGTTGGTCCAGGTCAGTGTGTTATATAGTAGTTGGTCCAGGACAGATCAGTGTGTTATATAGTAGTTGGTCCAGGTCAGTGTGTTATATAGTAGTTGGTCCAGGTCAGTGTGTTATATAGTAGTTGGTCCAGGTCAGGTCAGTGAGTTATATAGTAGTTGGTCCAGGTCAGTGTGTTATATAGTAGTTGGTCCAGGTCAGATCAGTGTGTTATATAGTAGTTGGTCCAGGTCAGATCAGTGTGTTATATAGTAGTTGGTCCAGGTCAGATCAGTGTGTTATATAGTAGTTTGTCCAGGTCAGATCAGTGTGTTATATAGTAGTTGGTCCAGGTCAGTGTGTTATATAGTAGTTGGTCCAGGTCAGTGTGTTATATAGTAGTTGGTCCAGGTAAGATCAGTGTGTTATATAGTAGTTGGTCCAGGTCAGATCAGTGTGTTATATAGTAGTTGGTCCAGGTCAGTGTGTTATATAGTAGTTGTTCCAGGTCAGTGTGTTATATAGTAGTTGGTCCAGGTCAGGTCAGTGTGTTATATAGTAGTTGGTCCAGGTCAGGTCAGTGTGTTATATAGTAGTTGGTCCAGGTCAGATCAGTGGGTTATATAGTAGTTGGTCCAGGTCAGTGTGTTATATAGTAGTTGGTCCAGGTCATGTTATATAGTAGTTGGTCCAGGTCAGATCAGTGTGTTATATAGTAGTTGGTCCAGGTCAGATCAGTGTGTTATATAGTAGTTGGTCCAGGTCAGGTCAGTGTGTTATATAGTAGTTGGTCCAGGTCAGTGTGTTATATAGTAGCTGGTCCAGGACAGATCAGTGTGTTATATAGTAGTTGGTCCAGGTCAGTGTGTTATATAGTAGTTGGTCCAGGTCAGGTCAGTGTGTTATATAGTAGTTGGTCCAGGTCAGATCAGTGTGTTATATAGTAGTTGGTCCAGGACAGGTCAGTGTGTTATATAGTAGTTGGTCCAGGTCAGGTCAGTGTGTTATATAGTAGTTGGTCCAGGTCAGTGTGTTATAAAGTAGTTGGTCCAGGTCATATCAGTGTGTTATATAGTAGTTGGTCCAGGTCAGATCAGTGTGTTATATAGTAGTTGGTCCAGGTCAGGTCAGTGTGTTATATAGTAGTTGGTCCAGGTCAGGTCAGTGTGTTATATAGTAGTTGGTCCAGGTCAGATCAGTGTGTTATATAGTAGTTGGTCCAGGTCAGTGTGTTATATAGTAGTTGGTCCAGGTCATGTTATATAGTAGATGGTCCAGGTCAGATCAGTGTGTTATATAGTAGTTGGTCCAGGTCAGATCAGTGTGTTATATAGTAGTTGGTCCAGGTCAGGTCAGTGTGTTATATAGTAGTTGGTCCAGGTCAGTGTGTTATATAGTCGCTGGTCCAGGACAGATCAGTGTGTTATATAGTAGTTGGTCCAGGACAGGGCAGTGTGTTATATAGTAGTTGGTCCAGGTCAGGTCAGTGTGTTATATAGTAGTTGGTCCAGGTCAGTGTGTTATAAAGTAGTTGGTCCAGGTCATATCAGTGTGTTATATAGTAGTTGGTCCAGGTCAGATCAGTGTGTTATATAGTAGTTGGTCCAGGTCAGATCAGTGTGTTATATAGTAGTTGGTCCAGGTCAGATCAGTGTGTTATATAGTAGTTGGTCCAGGTCAGATCAGTGTGTTATATAGTAGTTGGTCCAGGTCAGATCAGTGTGTTATATAGTAGTTGGTCCAGGTCAGATCAGTGTGTTATATAGTAGTTGGTCCAGGTCAGATCAGTGTGTTATATAGTAGTTGGTCCAGGTCAGATCAGTTTGTTATATAGTAGTTGGTCCAGGTCAGATCAGTGTGTTATATAGTAGTTGGTCCAGATCAGTGTGTTATATAGTAGTTGGTCCAGGTCAGATCAGTGTGTTATATAGTAGTTGGTCCAGGTCAGTGTGTTATATAGTAGTTGGTCCAGATCAGTGTGTTATATAGTAGTTGGTCCAGGTCAGATCAGTGTGTTATATAGTAGTTGGTCCAGGTCAGATCAGTGTGTTATATAGTAGTTGGTCCAGGTCAGTGTGTTATATAGTAGTTGGTCCAGGTCAGTGTGTTATATAGTAGTTGGTCCAGGTCAGATCAGTGTGTTATATAGTAGTTGGTCCAGGTCAGATCAGTGTGTTATATAGTAGTTTGTCCAGGTCAGTGTGTTATATAGTAGTTGTTCCAGGTCAGGTCAGTGTGTTATATAGTAGTTGGTCCAGGTCAGTGTGTTATATAGTAGTTGGTCCAGGTCAGGTCAGTGTGTTATATAGTAGTTGGTCCAGGTCAGGTCAGTGTGTTATATAGTAGTTGGTCCACGTCAGTGTGTTATATAGTAGTTGGTCCAGGTCAGTGTGTTATATAGTAGTTGGTCCAGGTAAGGTCAGTGTGTTATATAGTAGTTGGTCCAGGTCAGGTCAGTGTGTTATATAGTAGTTGGTCCAGGTCAGTGTGTTATATAGTAGTTGGTCCAGGTCAGATCAGTGTGTTATATAGTAGTTGGTCCAGGTCAGATCAGTGTGTTATATAGTAGTTGGTCCAGGTCAGATCAGTGTGTTATATAGTAGTTGGTCCAGGTCAGATCAGTGTGTTATATAGTAGTTGGTCCAGGTCAGTGTGTTATATAGCAGTTGGTCCAGGTCAGTGTGTTATATAGTAGTTGTTCCAGGTCAGATCAGTCTGTTATATAGTAGTTGGTCCAGGTCAGGTCAGTGTGTTATATAGTAGTTGGTCCAGGTCAGATCAGGGTGTCATATAGTAGTTGGTCCAGGTCAGTGTGTTATATAGTAGTTGGTCCAGGTCAGTGTGTTATATAGTAGTTGGTCCAGGTCAGATCAGTGTGTTATATAGTAGTTGGTCCAGGTCAGATCAGTGTGTTATATAGTAGTTGGTCCAGGTCAGATCAGTGTGTTATATAGTAGTTGGTTCAGGTCAGATCAGTATGTTATATAGTAGTTGGTCCAGGTCAGGTCAGTGTGTTATATAGTAGTTGGACCAGATCAGTGTGTTGTATAGTAGTTGGTCCAGGTCAGATCAGTGTGTTATATAGTAGTTGGTCCAGGTCAGATCAGTGTGTTATATAGTAGTTGGTCCAGGTCAGTGTGTTATATAGTACTTGGTCCAGATCAGTGTGTTATATAGTAGTTGGTCCAGGTCAGATCAGTGTGTTATATAGTAGTTGGTCCAGGTCAGATCAGTGTGTTATATAGTAGTTGGTCCAGGTCAGATCAGTGTGTTATATAGTAGTTGGTCCAGGTCAGTGTGTTATATAGTAGTTGGTCCAGGTCAGGTCAGTGTGTTATATAGTAGTTTGTTCAGGTCAGATCAGTGTGTTGGTCCAGGTCAGTGTGTTATATAGTAGTTGGTCCAGGTCAGATCAGTGTGTTATATAGTAGTTGGTCCAGGTCAGTGTGTTATATAGTAGTTGGTCCAGGTCAGTGTGTTATATAGTAGTTGGTCCAGGTCAGATCAGTGTGTTATATAGTAGTTGGTCCAGGTCAGTGTGTTATATAGTAGTTGGTCCAGGTCAGTGTGTTATATAGTAGTTGGTCCAGGTCAGGTCAGTGTGTTATATAGTAGTGGGTCCAGGTCAGGTCAGTGTGTTATATAGTAGTTGGTCCAGGTCAGATCAGTGTGTTATATAGTAGTTGGTCCAGGTCAGTGTGTTATATAGTAGTTGGTCCAGGTCATGTTATATAGTAGTTGGTCCAGGTCAGATCAGTGTGTTATATAGTAGTTGGTCCAGATCAGTGTGTTATATAGTAGTTGGTCCAGGTCAGGTCAGTGTGTTATATAGTAGTTGGTCCAGGTCAGTGTGTTATATAGTAGTTGGTCCAGGACAGATCAGTGTGTTATATAGTAGTTGGTCCAGGTCAGGTCAGTGTGTTATATAGTAGTTGGTCCAGGTCAGTGTGTTATGTAGTAGTTGGTCCAGGTCAGATCAGTGTGTTATATAGTAGTTGGTCCAGGTAAGTGTGTTATATAGTAGTTGGTCCAGGTCAGTGTGTTATATAGTAGTTGGTCCAGGTCAGGTCAGTGTGTTATATAGTAGTGGGTCCAGGTCAGGTCAGTGTGTTATATAGTAGTTGGTCCAGGTCAGGTCAGTGTGTTATATAGTAGTTGGTCCAGGTCAGATCAGTGTGTTATATAGTAGTTGGTCCAGGTCAGGTCAGTGTGTTATATAGTAGTTGGTCCAGATCAGTGTGTTATATAGTAGTTGGTCCAGGTCAGTGTGTTATATAGTAGTTGGTCCAGGTCAGATCAGAGTGTTATATAGTAGTTGGTCCAGGTCAGATCAGTGTGTTATATAGTAGTTGGTCCAGGTCAGATAAGAGTGTTATATAGTAGTTGGTCCAGGTCAGATCAGAGTGTTATATAGTAGTTGGTCCAGGTCAGATCAGTGTGTTATATAGTAGTTGGTCCAGGTCAGATCAGAGTGTTATATAGTAGTTGGTCCAGGTCAGATCAGTGTGTTATAAAGTAGTTGGTCCAGGTCAGGTCAGTGTGTTATATAGTAGTTGGTCCAGGTCAGTGTGTTATATAGTAGTTGGTCCAGGACAGATCAGTGTGTTATATAGTAGTTGGTCCAGGTCAGTGTGTTATATAGTAGTTGGTCCAGGTCAGTGTGTTATATAGTAGTTGGTCCAGGTCAGGTCAGTGAGTTATATAGTAGTTGGTCCAGGTCAGTGTGTTATATAGTAGTTGGTCCAGGTCAGATCAGTGTGTTATATAGTAGTTGGTCCAGGTCAGATCAGTGTGTTATATAGTAGTTGGTCCAGGTCAGATCAGTGTGTTATATAGTAGTTTGTCCAGGTCAGATCAGTGTGTTATATAGTAGTTGGTCCAGGTCAGTGTGTTATATAGTAGTTGGTCCAGGTCAGTGTGTTATATAGTAGTTGGTCCAGGTAAGATCAGTGTGTTATATAGTAGTTGGTCCAGGTCAGATCAGTGTGTTATATAGTAGTTGGTCCAGGTCAGTGTGTTATATAGTAGTTGTTCCAGGTCAGTGTGTTATATAGTAGTTGGTCCAGGTCAGGTCAGTGTGTTATATAGTAGTTGGTCCAGGTCAGGTCAGTGTGTTATATAGTAGTTGGTCCAGGTCAGATCAGTGGGTTATATAGTAGTTGGTCCAGGTCAGTGTGTTATATAGTAGTTGGTCCAGGTCATGTTATATAGTAGTTGGTCCAGGTCAGATCAGTGTGTTATATAGTAGTTGGTCCAGGTCAGATCAGTGTGTTATATAGTAGTTGGTCCAGGTCAGGTCAGTGTGTTATATAGTAGTTGGTCCAGGTCAGTGTGTTATATAGTAGCTGGTCCAGGACAGATCAGTGTGTTATATAGTAGTTGGTCCAGGTCAGTGTGTTATATAGTAGTTGGTCCAGGTCAGGTCAGTGTGTTATATAGTAGTTGGTCCAGGTCAGATCAGTGTGTTATATAGTAGTTGGTCCAGGACAGGTCAGTGTGTTATATAGTAGTTGGTCCAGGTCAGGTCAGTGTGTTATATAGTAGTTGGTCCAGGTCAGTGTGTTATAAAGTAGTTGGTCCAGGTCATATCAGTGTGTTATATAGTAGTTGGTCCAGGTCAGATCAGTGTGTTATATAGTAGTTGGTCCAGGTCAGGTCAGTGTGTTATATAGTAGTTGGTCCAGGTCAGGTCAGTGTGTTATATAGTAGTTGGTCCAGGTCAGATCAGTGTGTTATATAGTAGTTGGTCCAGGTCAGTGTGTTATATAGTAGTTGGTCCAGGTCATGTTATATAGTAGATGGTCCAGGTCAGATCAGTGTGTTATATAGTAGTTGGTCCAGGTCAGATCAGTGTGTTATATAGTAGTTGGTCCAGGTCAGGTCAGTGTGTTATATAGTAGTTGGTCCAGGTCAGTGTGTTATATAGTCGCTAGTCCAGGACAGATCAGTGTGTTATATAGTAGTTGGTCCAGGACAGGGCAGTGTGTTATATAGTAGTTGGTCCAGGTCAGGTCAGTGTGTTATATAGTAGTTGGTCCAGGTCAGTGTGTTATAAAGTAGTTGGTCCAGGTCATATCAGTGTGTTATATAGTAGTTGGTCCAGGTCAGATCAGTGTGTTATATAGTAGTTGGTCCAGGTCAGATCAGTGTGTTATATAGTAGTTGGTCCAGGTCAGATCAGTGTGTTATATAGTAGTTGGTCCAGGTCAGATCAGTGTGTTATATAGTAGTTGGTCCAGGTCAGATCAGTGTGTTATATAGTAGTTGGTCCAGGTCAGATCAGTGTGTTATATAGTAGTTGGTCCAGGTCAGATCAGTGTGTTATATAGTAGTTGGTCCAGGTCAGATCAGTTTGTTATATAGTAGTTGGTCCAGGTCAGATCAGTGTGTTATATAGTAGTTGGTCCAGATCAGTGTGTTATATAGTAGTTGGTCCAGGTCAGATCAGTGTGTTATATAGTAGTTGGTCCAGGTCAGTGTGTTATATAGTAGTTGGTCCAGATCAGTGTGTTATACAGTAGTTGGTCCAGGTCAGATCAGTGTGTTATATAGTAGTTGGTCCAGGTCAGATCAGTGTGTTATATAGTAGTTGGTCCAGGTCAGTGTGTTATATAGTAGTTGGTCCAGGTCAGTGTGTTATATAGTAGTTGGTCCAGGTCAGATCAGTGTGTTATATAGTAGTTGGTCCAGGTCAGATCAGTGTGTTATATAGTAGTTTGTCCAGGTCAGTGTGTTATATAGTAGTTGTTCCAGGTCAGGTCAGTGTGTTATATAGTAGTTGGTCCAGGTCAGTGTGTTATATAGTAGTTGGTCCAGGTCAGGTCAGTGTGTTATATAGTAGTTGGTCCAGGTCAGGTCAGTGTGTTATATAGTAGTTGGTCCACGTCAGTGTGTTATATAGTAGTTGGTCCAGGTCAGTGTGTTATATAGTAGTTGGTCCAGGTAAGGTCAGTGTGTTATATAGTAGTTGGTCCAGGTCAGGTCAGTGTGTTATATAGTAGTTGGTCCAGGTCAGTGTGTTATATAGTAGTTGGTCCAGGTCAGATCAGTGTGTTATATAGTAGTTGGTCCAGGTCAGATCAGTGTGTTATATAGTAGTTGGTCCAGGTCAGATCAGTGTGTTATATAGTAGTTGGTCCAGGTCAGATCAGTGTGTTATATAGTAGTTGGTCCAGGTCAGTGTGTTATATAGCAGTTGGTCCAGGTCAGTGTGTTATATAGTAGTTGTTCCAGGTCAGATCAGTCTGTTATATAGTAGTTGGTCCAGGTCAGGTCAGTGTGTTATATAGTAGTTGGTCCAGGTCAGATCAGGGTGTCATATAGTAGTTGGTCCAGGTCAGTGTGTTATATAGTAGTTGGTCCAGGTCAGTGTGTTATATAGTAGTTGGTCCAGGTCAGATCAGTGTGTTATATAGTAGTTGGTCCAGGTCAGATCAGTGTGTTATATAGTAGTTGGTCCAGGTCAGATCAGTGTGTTATATAGTAGTTGGTTCAGGTCAGATCAGTATGTTATATAGTAGTTGGTCCAGGTCAGGTCAGTGTGTTATATAGTAGTTGGACCAGATCAGTGTGTTGTATAGTAGTTGGTCCAGGTCAGATCAGTGTGTTATATAGTAGTTGGTCCAGGTCAGATCAGTGTGTTATATAGTAGTTGGTCCAGGTCAGTGTGTTATATAGTACTTGGTCCAGATCAGTGTGTTATATAGTAGTTGGTCCAGGTCAGATCAGTGTGTTATATAGTAGTTGGTCCAGGTCAGATCAGTGTGTTATATAGTAGTTGGTCCAGGTCAGATCAGTGTGTTATATAGTAGTTGGTCCAGGTCAGTGTGTTATATAGTAGTTGGTCCAGGTCAGGTCAGTGTGTTATATAGTAGTTTGTTCAGGTCAGATCAGTGTGTTGGTCCAGGTCAGTGTGTTATATAGTAGTTGGTCCAGGTCAGATCAGTGTGTTATATAGTAGTTGGTCCAGGTCAGTGTGTTATATAGTAGTTGGTCCAGGTCAGTGTGTTATATAGTAGTTGGTCCAGGTCAGATCAGTGTGTTATATAGTAGTTGGTCCAGGTCAGTGTGTTATATAGTAGTTGGTCCAGGTCAGTGTGTTATATAGTAGTTGGTCCAGGTCAGGTCAGTGTGTTATATAGTAGTGGGTCCAGGTCAGGTCAGTGTGTTATATAGTAGTTGGTCCAGGTCAGATCAGTGTGTTATATAGTAGTTGGTCCAGGTCAGTGTGTTATATAGTAGTTGGTCCAGGTCATGTTATATAGTAGTTGGTCCAGGTCAGATCAGTGTGTTATATAGTAGTTGGTCCAGATCAGTGTGTTATATAGTAGTTGGTCCAGGTCAGGTCAGTGTGTTATATAGTAGTTGGTCCAGGTCAGTGTGTTATATAGTAGTTGGTCCAGGACAGATCAGTGTGTTATATAGTAGTTGGTCCAGGTCAGGTCAGTGTGTTATATAGTAGTTGGTCCAGGTCAGTGTGTTATGTAGTAGTTGGTCCAGGTCAGATCAGTGTGTTATATAGTAGTTGGTCCAGGTAAGTGTGTTATATAGTAGTTGGTCCAGGTCAGTGTGTTATATAGTAGTTGGTCCAGGTCAGGTCAGTGTGTTATATAGTAGTGGGTCCAGGTCAGGTCAGTGTGTTATATAGTAGTTGGTCCAGGTCAGGTCAGTGTGTTATATAGTAGTTGGTCCAGGTCAGATCAGTGTGTTATATAGTAGTTGGTCCAGGTCAGGTCAGTGTGTTATATAGTAGTTGGTCCAGATCAGTGTGTTATATAGTAGTTGGTCCAGGTCAGTGTGTTATATAGTAGTTGGTCCAGGTCAGATCAGAGTGTTATATAGTAGTTGGTCCAGGTCAGATCAGTGTGTTATATAGTAGTTGGTACAGGTCAGATAAGAGTGTTATATAGTAGTTGGTCCAGGTCAGATCAGAGTGTTATATAGTAGTTGGTCCAGGTCAGATCAGTGTGTTATATAGTAGTTGGTCCAGGTCAGATCAGAGTGTTATATAGTAGTTGGTCAAGGTCAGATCAGTGTGTTATATAGTAGTTGGTCCAGGTCAGGTCAGTGTGTTATATAGTAGTTGGTCCAGGTCAGTGTGTTATATAGTAGTTGGTCCAGGACAGATCAGTGTGTTATATAGTAGTTGGTCCAGGTCAGTGTGTTATATAGTAGTTGGTCCAGGTCAGTGTGTTATATAGTAGTTGGTCCAGGTCAGGTCAGTGAGTTATATAGTAGTTGGTCCAGGTCAGTGTGTTATATAGTAGTTGGTCCAGGTCAGATCAGTGTGTTATATAGTAGTTGGTCCAGGTCAGATCAGTGTGTTATATAGTAGTTGGTCCAGGTCAGATCAGTGTGTTATATAGTAGTTGGTCCAGGTCAGATCAGTGTGTTATATAGTAGTTGGTCCAGGTCAGTGTGTTATATAGTAGTTGGTCCAGGTCAGTGTGTTATATAGTAGTTGGTCCAGGTCAGTGTGTTATATAGTAGTTGGTCCAGGTCAGATCAGTGTGTTATATAGTAGTTGGTCCAGGTCAGATCAGTGTGTTATATAGTAGTTTGTCCAGGTCAGTGTGTTATATAGTAGTTGGTCCAGGTCAGTGTGTTATAAAGTAGTTGGTCCAGGTCAGGTCAGTGTGTTATATATTAGTGGGTCCAGGTCAGGTCAGTGTGTTATATAGTAGTTGGTCCAGGTCAGATCAGTGTGTTATATAGTAGTTGGTCCAGGTCAGTGTGTTATATAGTAGTTGGTCCAGGTCATGTTATATAGTAGTTGGTCCAGGTCAGATCAGTGTGTTATATAGTAGTTGGTCCAGATCAGTGTGTTATATAGTAGTTGGTCCAGGTCAGGGCAGTGTGTTATATAGTAGTTGGTCCAGGTCAGTGTGTTATATAGTAGTTGGTCCAGGACAGATCAGTGTGTTATATAGTAGTTGGTCCAGGTCAGGTCAGTGTGTTATATAGTAGTTGGACCAGGTCAGTGTGTTATGTAGTAGTTGGTCCAGGTCAGATCAGTGTGTTATATAGTAGTTGGTCCAGGTCAGTGTGTTATATAGTAGTTGGTCCAGGTCAGGTCAGTGTGTTATATAGTAGTTGGTCCAGGTCAGTGTGTTATATAGTAGTTGGTCCAGGACAGATCAGTGTGTTATATAGTAGTTGGTCCAGGTCAGTGTGTTATATAGTAGTTGGTCCAGGTCAGTGTGTTATATAGTAGTTGGTCCAGGTCAGGTCAGTGAGTTATATAGTAGTTGGTCCAGGTCAGTGTGTTATATAGTAGTTGGTCCAGGTCAGATCAGTGTGTTATATAGTAGTTGGTCCAGGTCAGATCAGTGTGTTATATAGTAGTTGGTCCAGGTCAGATCAGTGTGTTATATAGTAGTTGGTCCAGGTCAGATCAGTGTGTTATATAGTAGTTGGTCCAGGTCAGTGTGTTATATAGTAGTTGGTCCAGGTCAGTGTGTTATATAGTAGTTGGTCCAGGTCAGTGTGTTATATAGTAGTTGGTCCAGGTCAGATCAGTGTGTTATATAGTAGTTGGTCCAGGTCAGATCAGTGTGTTATATAGTAGTTTGTCCAGGTCAGTGTGTTATATAGTAGTTGGTCCAGGTCAGTGTGTTATAAAGTAGTTGGTCCAGGTCAGGTCAGTGTGTTATATATTAGTGGGTCCAGGTCAGGTCAGTGTGTTATATAGTAGTTGGTCCAGGTCAGATCAGTGTGTTATATAGTAGTTGGTCCAGGTCAGTGTGTTATATAGTAGTTGGTCCAGGTCATGTTATATAGTAGTTGGTCCAGGTCAGATCAGTGTGTTATATAGTAGTTGGTCCAGATCAGTGTGTTATATAGTAGTTGGTCCAGGTCAGGGCAGTGTGTTATATAGTAGTTGGTCCAGGTCAGTGTGTTATATAGTAGTTGGTCCAGGACAGATCAGTGTGTTATATAGTAGTTGGTCCAGGTCAGGTCAGTGTGTTATATAGTAGTTGGACCAGGTCAGTGTGTTATGTAGTAGTTGGTCCAGGTCAGATCAGTGTGTTATATAGTAGTTGGTCCAGGTCAGTGTGTTATATAGTACTTGGTCCAGATCAGTGTGTTATATAGTAGTTGGTCCAGGTCAGATCAGTGTGTTATATAGTAGTTGGTCCAGGTCAGGTCAGTGTGTTATATAGTAGTTGGTCCAGGTCAGATCAGTGTGTTATATAGTAGTTGGTCCAGGTCAGGTCAGTGTGTTATATAGTAGTTGGTCCAGATCAGTGTGTTATATAGTAGTTGGTCCAGGTCAGTGTGTTATATAGTAGTTGGTCCAGGTCAGATCAGAGTGTTATATAGTAGTTGGTCCAGGTCAGATCATTGTGTTATATAGTAGTTGGTACAGGTCAGATAAGAGTGTTATATAGTAGTTGGTCCAGGTCAGATCAGAGTGTTATATAGTAGTTGGTCCAGGTCAGATCAGTGTGTTATATAGTAGTTGGTCCAGGTCAGATCAGAGTGTTATATAGTAGTTGGTCAAGGTCAGATCAGTGTGTTATATAGTAGTTGGTCCAGGTCAGGTCAGTGTGTTATATAGTAGTTGGTCCAGGTCAGTGTGTTATATAGTAGTTGGTCCAGGACAGATCAGTGTGTTATATAGTAGTTGGTCCAGGTCAGTGTGTTATATAGTAGTTGGTCCAGGTCAGTGTGTTATATAGTAGTTGGTCCAGGTCAGGTCAGTGAGTTATATAGTAGTTGGTCCAGGTCAGTGTGTTATATAGTAGTTGGTCCAGGTCAGATCAGTGTGTTATATAGTAGTTGGTCCAGGTCAGATCAGTGTGTTATATAGTAGTTGGTCCAGGTCAGATCAGTGTGTTATATAGTAGTTGGTCCAGGTCAGATCAGTGTGTTATATAGTAGTTGGTCCAGGTCAGATCAGTGTGTTATATAGTAGTTGGTCCAGGTCAGATCAGTGTGTTATATAGTAGTTGGTCCAGGTCAGTGTGTTATATAGTAGTTGGTCCAGGTCAGTGTGTTATATAGTAGTTGGTCCAGGTCAGTGTGTTATATAGTAGTTGGTCCAGGTCAGATCAGTGTGTTATATAGTAGTTGGTCCAGGTCAGATCAGTGTGTTATATAGTAGTTGGTCCAGGTCAGTGTGTTATATAGTAGTTGGTCCAGGTCAGTGTGTTATATAGTAGTTGGTCCAGGTCAGGTCAGTGTGTTATATAGTAGTTGGTCCAGGTCAGGTCAGTGTGTTATATAGTAGTTGGTCCAGGTCAGATTAGTGTGTTATATAGTAGTTGGTCCAGCTCAGTGTGTTATATAGTAGTTGGTCCAGGTCATGTTATATAGTAGTTGGTCCAGGTCAGATCAGTGTGTTATATAGTAGTTGGTCCAGGTCAGATCAGTGTGTTATATAGTAGTTGGTCCAGGTCAGGTCATTGTGTTATATAGTAGTTGGTCCAGGTCAGTGTGTTATATAGTAGTTGGTCCAGGACAGATCAGTGTGTTATATAGTAGTTGGTCCAGGTCAGTGTGTTATATAGTAGTTGGTCCAGGTCAGTGTGTTATATAGTAGTTGGTCCAGGTCAGATCAGTGTGTTATATAGTAGTTGGTCCAGGTCAGTGTGTTATATAGTAGTTGGTCCAGGTCAGTGTGTTATATAGTAGTTGGTCCAGGTCAGGTCAGTGTGTTATATAGTAGTGGGTCCAGGTCAGGTCAGTGTGTTATATAGTAGTTGGTCCAGGTCAGATCAGTGTGTTATATAGTAGTTGGTCCAGGTCAGTGTGTTATATAGTAGTTGGTCCAGGTCATGTTATATAGTAGTTGGTCCAGGTCAGATCAGTGTGTTATATAGTAGTTGGTCCAGATCAGTGTGTTATATAGTAGTTGGTCCAGGTCAGGTCAGTGTGTTATATAGTAGTTGGTCCAGGTCAGTGTGTTATATAGTAGTTGGTCCAGGACAGATCAGTGTGTTATATAGTAGTTGGTCCAGGTCAGGTCAGTGTGTTATATAGTAGTTGGTCCAGGTCAGTGTGTTATGTAGTAGTTGGTCCAGGTCAGATCAGTGTGTTATATAGTAGTTGGTCCAGGTAAGTGTGTTATATAGTAGTTGGTCCAGGTCAGTGTGTTATATAGTAGTTGGTCCAGGTCAGGTCAGTGTGTTATATAGTAGTGGGTCCAGGTCAGGTCAGTGTGTTATATAGTAGTTGGTCCAGGTCAGGTCAGTGTGTTATATAGTAGTTGGTCCAGGTCAGATCAGTGTGTTATATAGTAGTTGGTCCAGGTCAGGTCAGTGTGTTATATAGTAGTTGGTCCAGATCAGTGTGTTATATAGTAGTTGGTCCAGGTCAGTGTGTTATATAGTAGTTGGTCCAGGTCAGATCAGAGTGTTATATAGTAGTTGGTCCAGGTCAGATCAGTGTGTTATATAGTAGTTGGTACAGGTCAGATAAGAGTGTTATATAGTAGTTGGTCCAGGTCAGATCAGAGTGTTATATAGTAGTTGGTCCAGGTCAGATCAGTGTGTTATATAGTAGTTGGTCCAGGTCAGATCAGAGTGTTATATAGTAGTTGGTCAAGGTCAGATCAGTGTGTTATATAGTAGTTGGTCCAGGTCAGGTCAGTGTGTTATATAGTAGTTGGTCCAGGTCAGTGTGTTATATAGTAGTTGGTCCAGGACAGATCAGTGTGTTATATAGTAGTTGGTCCAGGTCAGTGTGTTATATAGTAGTTGGTCCAGGTCAGTGTGTTATATAGTAGTTGGTCCAGGTCAGGTCAGTGAGTTATATAGTAGTTGGTCCAGGTCAGTGTGTTATATAGTAGTTGGTCCAGGTCAGATCAGTGTGTTATATAGTAGTTGGTCCAGGTCAGATCAGTGTGTTATATAGTAGTTGGTCCAGGTCAGATCAGTGTGTTATATAGTAGTTGGTCCAGGTCAGATCAGTGTGTTATATAGTAGTTGGTCCAGGTCAGTGTGTTATATAGTAGTTGGTCCAGGTCAGTGTGTTATATAGTAGTTGGTCCAGGTCAGTGTGTTATATAGTAGTTGGTCCAGGTCAGATCAGTGTGTTATATAGTAGTTGGTCCAGGTCAGATCAGTGTGTTATATAGTAGTTTGTCCAGGTCAGTGTGTTATATAGTAGTTGGTCCAGGTCAGTGTGTTATAAAGTAGTTGGTCCAGGTCAGGTCAGTGTGTTATATATTAGTGGGTCCAGGTCAGGTCAGTGTGTTATATAGTAGTTGGTCCAGGTCAGATCAGTGTGTTATATAGTAGTTGGTCCAGGTCAGTGTGTTATATAGTAGTTGGTCCAGGTCATGTTATATAGTAGTTGGTCCAGGTCAGATCAGTGTGTTATATAGTAGTTGGTCCAGATCAGTGTGTTATATAGTAGTTGGTCCAGGTCAGGTCAGTGTGTTATATAGTAGTTGGTCCAGGTCAGTGTGTTATATAGTAGTTGGTCCAGGACAGATCAGTGTGTTATATAGTAGTTGGTCCAGGTCAGGTCAGTGTGTTATATAGTAGTTGGACCAGGTCAGTGTGTTATGTAGTAGTTGGTCCAGGTCAGATCAGTGTGTTATATAGTAGTTGGTCCAGGTCAGTGTGTTATATAGTACTTGGTCCAGATCAGTGTGTTATATAGTAGTTGGTCCAGGTCAGATCAGTGTGTTATATAGTAGTTGGTCCAGGTCAGGTCAGTGTGTTATATAGTAGTTGGTCCAGGTCAGATCAGTGTGTTATATAGTAGTTGGTCCAGGTCAGGTCAGTGTGTTATATAGTAGTTGGTCCAGATCAGTGTGTTATATAGTAGTTGGTCCAGGTCAGTGTGTTATATAGTAGTTGGTCCAGGTCAGATCAGAGTGTTATATAGTAGTTGGTCCAGGTCAGATCATTGTGTTATATAGTAGTTGGTACAGGTCAGATAAGAGTGTTATATAGTAGTTGGTCCAGGTCAGATCAGAGTGTTATATAGTAGTTGGTCCAGGTCAGATCAGTGTGTTATATAGTAGTTGGTCCAGGTCAGATCAGAGTGTTATATAGTAGTTGGTCAAGGTCAGATCAGTGTGTTATATAGTAGTTGGTCCAGGTCAGGTCAGTGTGTTATATAGTAGTTGGTCCAGGTCAGTGTGTTATATAGTAGTTGGTCCAGGACAGATCAGTGTGTTATATAGTAGTTGGTCCAGGTCAGTGTGTTATATAGTAGTTGGTCCAGGTCAGTGTGTTATATAGTAGTTGGTCCAGGTCAGGTCAGTGAGTTATATAGTAGTTGGTCCAGGTCAGTGTGTTATATAGTAGTTGGTCCAGGTCAGATCAGTGTGTTATATAGTAGTTGGTCCAGGTCAGATCAGTGTGTTATATAGTAGTTGGTCCAGGTCAGATCAGTGTGTTATATAGTAGTTGGTCCAGGTCAGATCAGTGTGTTATATAGTAGTTGGTCCAGGTCAGATCAGTGTGTTATATAGTAGTTGGTCCAGGTCAGATCAGTGTGTTATATAGTAGTTGGTCCAGGTCAGTGTGTTATATAGTAGTTGGTCCAGGTCAGTGTGTTATATAGTAGTTGGTCCAGGTCAGTGTGTTATATAGTAGTTGGTCCAGGTCAGATCAGTGTGTTATATAGTAGTTGGTCCAGGTCAGATCAGTGTGTTATATAGTAGTTGGTCCAGGTCAGTGTGTTATATAGTAGTTGGTCCAGGTCAGTGTGTTATATAGTAGTTGGTCCAGGTCAGGTCAGTGTGTTATATAGTAGTTGGTCCAGGTCAGGTCAGTGTGTTATATAGTAGTTGGTCCAGGTCAGATTAGTGTGTTATATAGTAGTTGGTCCAGCTCAGTGTGTTATATAGTAGTTGGTCCAGGTCATGTTATATAGTAGTTGGTCCAGGTCAGATCAGTGTGTTATATAGTAGTTGGTCCAGGTCAGATCAGTGTGTTATATAGTAGTTGGTCCAGGTCAGGTCATTGTGTTATATAGTAGTTGGTCCAGGTCAGTGTGTTATATAGTAGTTGGTCCAGGACAGATCAGTGTGTTATATAGTAGTTGGTCCAGGTCAGTGTGTTATATAGTAGTTGGTCCAGGTCAGTGTGTTATATAGTAGTTGGTCCAGGTCAGGTCAGTGTGTTATATAGTAGTTGGTCCAGGTCAGGTCAGTGTGTTATATAGTAGTTGGTCCAGGTCAGTGTGTTATATAGTAGTTGGTCCAGGTCAGATCAGTGTGTTATATAGTAGTTGGTCCAGGTCAGTGTGTTATATAGTAGTTGGTCCAGGTCAGTGTGTTATATAGTAGTTGGTCCAGGTCAGTGTGTTATATAGTAGTTGGTCCAGGTCAGATCAGTGTGTTATATAGTAGTTGGTCCAGGTCAGATCAGTGTGTTATATAGTAGTTGGTCCAGGTCAGTGTGTTATATAGTAGTTGGTCCAGGTCAGTGTGTTATATAGTAGGTGGTCCAGGTCAGTGTGTTATATAGTAGTTGGTCCAGATCAGTGTGTTATATAGTAGTTGGTCCAGGTCAGATCAGTGTGTTATATAGTAGTTGGTCCAGGTCAGTGTGTTATATAGTAGTTGGTCCAGATCAGTGTGTTATATAGTAGTTGGTCCAGGTCAGATCAGTGTGTTATATAGTAGTTGGTCCAGATCAGTGTGTTATATAGTAGTTGGTCCAGGTCAGTGTGTTATATAGTAGTTGGTCCAGGTCAGATCAGTGTGTTATATAGTAGTTGGTTCAGGTCAGATCAGTGTGTTATATAGTAGTTGGTCCAGGTCAGGTCAGTGTGTTATATAGTAGTTGGTCCAGATCAGTGTGTTATATAGTAGTTGGTCCAGGTCAGATCAGTGTGTTATATAGTAGTTGGTCCAGGTCAGTGTGTTATATAGTAGTTGGTTCAGGTCAGATCAGTGTGTTATATAGTAGTTGGTCCAGGTCAGGTCAGTGTGTTATATAGTAGTTGGTCGAGGTCAGGTCAGTGTGTTATATAGTAGTTGGTCCAGGTCAGGTCAGTGTGTTATATAGTAGTTGGTCCAGGTCAGGTCAGTGGGTTATATAGTAGTTGGTCCAGGTCAGTGTGTTATATAGTAGTTGGTCCAGATCAGATCAGTGTGTTATATAGTAGTTGGTCCAGGTCAGATCAGTGTGTTATATAGTAGTTGGTCCAGGTCAGATCAGTGTGTTATATAGTAGTTGGTCCAGGTCAGATCAGGGTGTTATATAGTAGTTGGTCCAGGTCAGATCAGTGTGTTATATAGTAGTTGGTCCAGGTCAGTGTGTTATATAGTAGTTGGTCCAGGTCAGTGTGTTATATAGTAGTTGGTCCAGGTCAGTGTGTTATATAGTGGTTGGTCCAGGTCAGATCAGTGTGTTATATAGTAGTTGGTCCAGATCAGTGTGTTATATAGTAGTTGGTCCAGGTCAGGTCAGTGTGTTATATAGTAGTTGGTCCAGGTCAGTGTGTTATATAGTAGTTGGTCCAGGTCAGGTCAGTGTGTTATATAGTAGTTGGTCCAGGTCAGTGTGTTATATAGTAGTTGGTCCAGATCAGTGTGTTATATAGTAGTTGGTCCAGGTCAGGTCAGTGTGTTATATAGTAGTTGGTCCAGGTCAGTGTGTTATATAGTAGTTGGTCCAGGTCAGATCAGTGTGTTATATAGTAGTTGGTCCAGGTCAGTGTGTTATATAGCAGTTGGTCCAGGTCAGTGTGTTATATAGTAGTTGGTCCAGGTCAGATCAGTGTGTTATATAGTAGTTGGTCCAGGTCAGATCAGTGTGTTATATAGGAGTTGGTCCAGGTCAGTGTGTTATATAGTAGTTGGTCCAGATCAGATCAGTGTGTTATATAGTAGTTGGTCCAGATCAGATCAGTGTGTTATATAGTAGTTGGTCCAGATCAGTGTGTTATATAGTAGTTGGTCCAGGTCAGGTCAGTGTGTTATATAGTAGTTGGTCCAGGTCAGGTCAGTGTGTTATATAGTAGTTGGTCCAGATCAGATCAGTGTGTTATATAGTAGTTGGTCCAGGTCAGATCAGTGTGTTATATAGTAGTTGGTCCATGTCAGTGTGTTATATAGTAGTTGGTCCAGGTCAGATCAGTGTGTTATATAGTAGTTGGTCCAGGTCAGATCAGTGTGTTATATAGTAGTTGGTCCAGGTCAGGTCAGTGTGTTATATAGTAGTTGGTCCAGGTCAGATCAGTGTGTTATATAGTAGTTGGTCCATGTCAGTGTGTTATATAGTAGTTGGTCCAGGTCAGTGTGTTATATAGTAGTTGGTCCAGGTCAGATCAGTGTGTTATATAGTAGTTGGTCCAAGTCAGATCAGTGTGTTATATAGTAGTTGGTCCAGGTCAGTGTGTTATATAGTAGTTGGTCCAGGTCAGGTCAGTGTGTTATATAGTAGTTGGTCCAGGTCAGAACAGTGTGTTATATAGTAGTTGGTCCAGGTCAGATCAGTGTGTTATATAGTAGTTGGTCCAGGTCAGTGTGTTATATAGTAGTTGGTCCAGATCAGTGTGTTATATAGTAGTTGGTCCAGGTCAGATCAGTGTGTTATATAGTAGTTGGTCCAGATCAGTGTGTTATATAGTAGTTGGTCCAGGTCAGTGTGTTATATAGTAGTTGGTCCAGGTCAGATCAGTGTGTTATATAGTAGTTGGTTCAGGTCAGATCAGTGTGTTATATAGTAGTTGGTCCAGGTCAGGTCAGTGTGTTATATAGTAGTTGGTCCAGATCAGTGTGTTATATAGTAGTTGGTCCAGGTCAGATCAGTGTGTTATATAGTAGTTGGTCCAGGTCAGTGTGTTATATAGTAGTTGGTTCAGGTCAGATCAGTGTGTTATATAGTAGTTGGTCCAGGTCAGGTCAGTGTGTTATATAGTAGTTGGTCCAGGTCAGGTCAGTGTGTTATATAGTAGTTGGTCCAGGTCAGGTCAGTGTGTTATATAGTAGTTGGTCCAGGTCAGGTCAGTGGGTTATATAGTAGTTGGTCCAGGTCAGTGTGTTATATAGTAGTTGGTCCAGATCAGATCAGTGTGTTATATAGTAGTTGGTCCAGGTCAGATCAGTGTGTTATATAGTAGTTGGTCCAGGTCAGATCAGTGTGTTATATAGTAGTTGGTCCAGGTCAGATCAGGGTGTTATATAGTAGTTGGTCCAGGTCAGATCAGTGTGTTATATAGTAGTTGGTCCAGGTCAGTGTGTTATATAGTAGTTGGTCCAGGTCAGTGTGTTATATAGTAGTTGGTCCAGGTCAGTGTGTTATATAGTGGTTGGTCCAGGTCAGATCAGTGTGTTATATAGTAGTTGGTCCAGATCAGTGTGTTATATAGTAGTTGGTCCAGGTCAGGTCAGTGTGTTATATAGTAGTTGGTCCAGGTCAGTGTGTTATATAGTAGTTGGTCGAGGTCAGGTCAGTGTGTTATATAGTAGTTGGTCCAGGTCAGTGTGTTATATAGTAGTTGGTCCAGATCAGTGTGTTATATAGTAGTTGGTCCAGGTCAGGTCAGTGTGTTATATAGTAGTTGGTCCAGGTCAGTGTGTTATATAGTAGTTGGTCCAGGTCAGATCAGTGTGTTATATAGTAGTTGGTCCAGGTCAGTGTGTTATATAGTAGTTGGTCCAGGTCAGTGTGTTATATAGTAGTTGGTCCAGGTCAGATCAGTGTGTTATATAGTAGTTGGTCCAGGTCAGATCAGTGTGTTATATAGGAGTTGGTCCAGGTCAGTGTGTTATATAGTAGTTGGTCCAGATCAGATCAGTGTGTTATATAGTAGTTGGTCCAGATCAGATCAGTGTGTTATATAGTAGTTGGTCCAGATCAGTGTGTTATATAGTAGTTGGTCCAGGTCAGGTCAGTGTGTTATATAGTAGTTGGTCCAGGTCAGGTCAGTGTGTTATATAGTAGTTGGTCCAGATCAGATCAGTGTGTTATATAGTAGTTGGTCCAGGTCAGATCAGTGTGTTATATAGTAGTTGGTCCATGTCAGTGTGTTATATAGTAGTTGGTCCAGGTCAGATCAGTGTGTTATATAGTAGTTGGTCCAGGTCAGATCAGTGTGTTATATAGTAGTTGGTCCAGGTCAGGTCAGTGTGTTATATAGTAGTTGGTCCAGGTCAGATCAGTGTGTTATATAGTAGTTGGTCCATGTCAGTGTGTTATATAGTAGTTGGTCCAGGTCAGTGTGTTATATAGTAGTTGGTCCAGGTCAGATCAGTGTGTTATATAGTAGTTGGTCCAAGTCAGATCAGTGTGTTATATAGTAGTTGGTCCAGGTCAGTGTGTTATATAGTAGTTGGTCCAGGTCAGGTCAGTGTGTTATATAGTAGTTGGTCCAGGTCAGAACAGTGTGTTATATAGTAGTTGGTCCAGGTCAGATCAGTGTGTTATATAGTAGTTGGTCCAGGTCAGATCAGTGTGTTATATAGTAGTTGGTCCAGGTCAGATCAGTGTGTTATATAGTAGTTGGTCCAGATCAGTGTGTTATATAGTAGTTGGTCCAGGTCAGGTCAGTGTGTTATATAGTAGTTGGTCCAGGTCAGTGTGTTATATAGTAGTTGGTCCAGGTCAGATCAGGGTGTTATATAGTAGTTGGTCCAGGTCAGTGTGTTATATAGTAGTTGGTCCAGGTCAGATCAGTGTGTTATATAGTACTTGGTCCAGATCAGTGTGTTATATAGTAGTTGGTCCAGGTCAGATCAGTGTGTTATATAGTAGTTGGTCCAGGTCAGGTCAGTGTGTTATATAGTGGTTGGTCCAGATCAGATCAGTGTGTTTTATTTTGTAGTTTGTCCAGATCAGTGTGTTATATAGTAGTTGGTCCAGGTCAGGTCAGTGTGTTATATAGTAGTTGGTCCAGGTCAGGTCAGTGTGTTATATAGTAGTTGGTCCAGATCAGATCAGTGTGTTATATAGTAGTTGGTCCAGGTCAGATCAGTGTGTTATATAGTAGTTGGTCCAGGTCAGTGTGTTATATAGTAGTTGGTCCAGGTCAGATCAGTGTGTTATATAGTAGTTGGTCCAGGTCAGGTCAGTGTGTTATATAGTAGTTGGTCCAGGTCAGATCAGTGTGTTATATAGTAGTTGGTCCAGGTCAGTGTGTTATATAGTAGTTGGTCCAGGTCAGTGTGTTATATAGTAGTTGGTCCAGGTCAGTGTGTTATATAGTAGTTGGTCCAGGTCAGATCAGTGTGTTATATAGTAGTTGGTCCAGGTCAGTGTGTTATATAGTAGTTGGTCCAGGTCAGTGTGTTATATATTAGTTGGTCCAGGTCAGTGTGTTATATAGTAGTTGGTCCAGGTCAGGTCAGTGTGTTATATAGTAGTTGGTCCAGGTCAGATCAGTGTGTTATATAGTAGTTGGTCCAGGTCAGTGTGTTATATAGTAGTTGGTCCAGGTCAGATCAGTGTGTTATATAGTAGTTGGTCCAGGTCAGTGTGTTATATAGTAGTTGGTCCAGGTCAGTGTGTTATATAGTAGTTGGTCCAGGTCAGATCAGTGTGTTATATAGTAGTTGGTCCAGGTCAGTGTGTTATATAGTAGTTGGTCCAGGTCAGGTCAGTGTGTTATATAGTAGTTGGTCCAGGTCAGATCAGAGTGTTATATAGTAGTTGGTCAAGGTCAGATCAGTGTGTTATATAGTAGTTGGTCCAGGTCAGGTCAGTGTGTTATATAGTAGTTGGTCCAGGTCAGTGTGTTATATAGTAGTTGGTCCAGGACAGATCAGTGTGTTATATAGTAGTTGGTCCAGGTCAGTGTGTTATATAGTAGTTGGTCCAGGTCAGTGTGTTATATAGTAGTTGGTCCAGGTCAGGTCAGTGAGTTATATAGTAGTTGGTCCAGGTCAGTGTGTTATATAGTAGTTGGTCCAGGTCAGATCAGTGTGTTATATAGTAGTTGGTCCAGGTCAGATCAGTGTGTTATATAGTAGTTGGTCCAGGTCAGATCAGTGTGTTATATAGTAGTTGGTCCAGGTCAGATCAGTGTGTTATATAGTAGTTGGTCCAGGTCAGATCAGTGTGTTATATAGTAGTTGGTCCAGGTCAGATCAGTGTGTTATATAGTAGTTGGTCCAGGTCAGTGTGTTATATAGTAGTTGGTCCAGGTCAGTGTGTTATATAGTAGTTGGTCCAGGTCAGTGTGTTATATAGTAGTTGGTCCAGGTCAGATCAGTGTGTTATATAGTAGTTGGTCCAGGTCAGATCAGTGTGTTATATAGTAGTTGGTCCAGGTCAGTGTGTTATATAGTAGTTGGTCCAGGTCAGTGTGTTATATAGTAGTTGGTCCAGGTCAGGTCAGTGTGTTATATAGTAGTTGGTCCAGGTCAGGTCAGTGTGTTATATAGTAGTTGGTCCAGGTCAGATTAGTGTGTTATATAGTAGTTGGTCCAGCTCAGTGTGTTATATAGTAGTTGGTCCAGGTCATGTTATATAGTAGTTGGTCCAGGTCAGATCAGTGTGTTATATAGTAGTTGGTCCAGGTCAGATCAGTGTGTTATATAGTAGTTGGTCCAGGTCAGGTCATTGTGTTATATAGTAGTTGGTCCAGGTCAGTGTGTTATATAGTAGTTGGTCCAGGACAGATCAGTGTGTTATATAGTAGTTGGTCCAGGTCAGTGTGTTATATAGTAGTTGGTCCAGGTCAGTGTGTTATATAGTAGTTGGTCCAGGTCAGGTCAGTGTGTTATATAGTAGTTGGTCCAGGTCAGGTCAGTGTGTTATATAGTAGTTGGTCCAGGTCAGTGTGTTATATAGTAGTTGGTCCAGGTCAGATCAGTGTGTTATATAGTAGTTGGTCCAGGTCAGTGTGTTATATAGTAGTTGGTCCAGGTCAGTGTGTTATATAGTAGTTGGTCCAGGTCAGTGTGTTATATAGTAGTTGGTCCAGGTCAGATCAGTGTGTTATATAGTAGTTGGTCCAGGTCAGATCAGTGTGTTATATAGTAGTTGGTCCAGGTCAGTGTGTTATATAGTAGTTGGTCCAGGTCAGTGTGTTATATAGTAGGTGGTCCAGGTCAGTGTGTTATATAGTAGTTGGTCCAGATCAGTGTGTTATATAGTAGTTGGTCCAGGTCAGATCAGTGTGTTATATAGTAGTTGGTCCAGGTCAGTGTGTTATATAGTAGTTGGTCCAGATCAGTGTGTTATATAGTAGTTGGTCCAGGTCAGATCAGTGTGTTATATAGTAGTTGGTCCAGATCAGTGTGTTATATAGTAGTTGGTCCAGGTCAGTGTGTTATATAGTAGTTGGTCCAGGTCAGATCAGTGTGTTATATAGTAGTTGGTTCAGGTCAGATCAGTGTGTTATATAGTAGTTGGTCCAGGTCAGGTCAGTGTGTTATATAGTAGTTGGTCCAGATCAGTGTGTTATATAGTAGTTGGTCCAGGTCAGATCAGTGTGTTATATAGTAGTTGGTCCAGGTCAGTGTGTTATATAGTAGTTGGTTCAGGTCAGATCAGTGTGTTATATAGTAGTTGGTCCAGGTCAGGTCAGTGTGTTATATAGTAGTTGGTCGAGGTCAGGTCAGTGTGTTATATAGTAGTTGGTCCAGGTCAGGTCAGTGTGTTATATAGTAGTTGGTCCAGGTCAGGTCAGTGGGTTATATAGTAGTTGGTCCAGGTCAGTGTGTTATATAGTAGTTGGTCCAGATCAGATCAGTGTGTTATATAGTAGTTGGTCCAGGTCAGATCAGTGTGTTATATAGTAGTTGGTCCAGGTCAGATCAGTGTGTTATATAGTAGTTGGTCCAGGTCAGATCAGGGTGTTATATAGTAGTTGGTCCAGGTCAGATCAGTGTGTTATATAGTAGTTGGTCCAGGTCAGTGTGTTATATAGTAGTTGGTCCAGGTCAGTGTGTTATATAGTAGTTGGTCCAGGTCAGTGTGTTATATAGTGGTTGGTCCAGGTCAGATCAGTGTGTTATATAGTAGTTGGTCCAGATCAGTGTGTTATATAGTAGTTGGTCCAGGTCAGGTCAGTGTGTTATATAGTAGTTGGTCCAGGTCAGTGTGTTATATAGTAGTTGGTCCAGGTCAGGTCAGTGTGTTATATAGTAGTTGGTCCAGGTCAGTGTGTTATATAGTAGTTGGTCCAGATCAGTGTGTTATATAGTAGTTGGTCCAGGTCAGGTCAGTGTGTTATATAGTAGTTGGTCCAGGTCAGTGTGTTATATAGTAGTTGGTCCAGGTCAGATCAGTGTGTTATATAGTAGTTGGTCCAGGTCAGTGTGTTATATAGTAGTTGGTCCAGGTCAGTGTGTTATATAGTAGTTGGTCCAGGTCAGATCAGTGTGTTATATAGTAGTTGGTCCAGGTCAGATCAGTGTGTTATATAGGAGTTGGTCCAGGTCAGTGTGTTATATAGTAGTTGGTCCAGATCAGATCAGTGTGTTATATAGTAGTTGGTCCAGATCAGATCAGTGTGTTATATAGTAGTTGGTCCAGATCAGTGTGTTATATAGTAGTTGGTCCAGGTCAGGTCAGTGTGTTATATAGTAGTTGGTCCAGGTCAGGTCAGTGTGTTATATAGTAGTTGGTCCAGATCAGATCAGTGTGTTATATAGTAGTTGGTCCAGGTCAGATCAGTGTGTTATATAGTAGTTGGTCCATGTCAGTGTGTTATATAGTAGTTGGTCCAGGTCAGATCAGTGTGTTATATAGTAGTTGGTCCAGGTCAGATCAGTGTGTTATATAGTAGTTGGTCCAGGTCAGGTCAGTGTGTTATATAGTAGTTGGTCCAGGTCAGATCAGTGTGTTATATAGTAGTTGGTCCATGTCAGTGTGTTATATAGTAGTTGGTCCAGGTCAGTGTGTTATATAGTAGTTGGTCCAGGTCAGATCAGTGTGTTATATAGTAGTTGGTCCATGTCAGATCAGTGTGTTATATAGTAGTTGGTCCAGGTCAGTGTGTTATATAGTAGTTGGTCCAGGTCAGGTCAGTGTGTTATATAGTAGTTGGTCCAGGTCAGAACAGTGTGTTATATAGTAGTTGGTCCAGGTCAGATCAGTGTGTTATATAGTAGTTGGTCCAGGTCAGTGTGTTATATAGTAGTTGGTCCAGATCAGTGTGTTATATAGTAGTTGGTCCAGGTCAGATCAGTGTGTTATATAGTAGTTGGTCCAGATCAGTGTGTTATATAGTAGTTGGTCCAGGTCAGTGTGTTATATAGTAGTTGGTCCAGGTCAGATCAGTGTGTTATATAGTAGTTGGTTCAGGTCAGATCAGTGTGTTATATAGTAGTTGGTCCAGGTCAGGTCAGTGTGTTATATAGTAGTTGGTCCAGATCAGTGTGTTATATAGTAGTTGGTCCAGGTCAGATCAGTGTGTTATATAGTAGTTGGTCCAGGTCAGTGTGTTATATAGTAGTTGGTTCAGGTCAGATCAGTGTGTTATATAGTAGTTGGTCCAGGTCAGGTCAGTGTGTTATATAGTAGTTGGTCCAGGTCAGGTCAGTGTGTTATATAGTAGTTGGTCCAGGTCAGGTCAGTGTGTTATATAGTAGTTGGTCCAGGTCAGGTCAGTGGGTTATATAGTAGTTGGTCCAGGTCAGTGTGTTATATAGTAGTTGGTCCAGATCAGATCAGTGTGTTATATAGTAGTTGGTCCAGGTCAGATCAGTGTGTTATATAGTAGTTGGTCCAGGTCAGATCAGTGTGTTATATAGTAGTTGGTCCAGGTCAGATCAGGGTGTTATATAGTAGTTGGTCCAGGTCAGATCAGTGTGTTATATAGTAGTTGGTCCAGGTCAGTGTGTTATATAGTAGTTGGTCCAGGTCAGTGTGTTATATAGTAGTTGGTCCAGGTCAGTGTGTTATATAGTGGTTGGTCCAGGTCAGATCAGTGTGTTATATAGTAGTTGGTCCAGATCAGTGTGTTATATAGTAGTTGGTCCAGGTCAGGTCAGTGTGTTATATAGTAGTTGGTCCAGGTCAGTGTGTTATATAGTAGTTGGTCGAGGTCAGGTCAGTGTGTTATATAGTAGTTGGTCCAGGTCAGTGTGTTATATAGTAGTTGGTCCAGATCAGTGTGTTATATAGTAGTTGGTCCAGGTCAGGTCAGTGTGTTATATAGTAGTTGGTCCAGGTCAGTGTGTTATATAGTAGTTGGTCCAGGTCAGATCAGTGTGTTATATAGTAGTTGGTCCAGGTCAGTGTGTTATATAGTAGTTGGTCCAGGTCAGTGTGTTATATAGTAGTTGGTCCAGGTCAGATCAGTGTGTTATATAGTAGTTGGTCCAGGTCAGATCAGTGTGTTATATAGGAGTTGGTCCAGGTCAGTGTGTTATATAGTAGTTGGTCCAGATCAGATCAGTGTGTTATATAGTAGTTGGTCCAGATCAGATCAGTGTGTTATATAGTAGTTGGTCCAGATCAGTGTGTTATATAGTAGTTGGTCCAGGTCAGGTCAGTGTGTTATATAGTAGTTGGTCCAGGTCAGGTCAGTGTGTTATATAGTAGTTGGTCCAGATCAGATCAGTGTGTTATATAGTAGTTGGTCCAGGTCAGATCAGTGTGTTATATAGTAGTTGGTCCATGTCAGTGTGTTATATAGTAGTTGGTCCAGGTCAGATCAGTGTGTTATATAGTAGTTGGTCCAGGTCAGATCAGTGTGTTATATAGTAGTTGGTCCAGGTCAGGTCAGTGTGTTATATAGTAGTTGGTCCAGGTCAGATCAGTGTGTTATATAGTAGTTGGTCCATGTCAGTGTGTTATATAGTAGTTGGTCCAGGTCAGTGTGTTATATAGTAGTTGGTCCAGGTCAGATCAGTGTGTTATATAGTAGTTGGTCCAAGTCAGATCAGTGTGTTATATAGTAGTTGGTCCAGGTCAGTGTGTTATATAGTAGTTGGTCCAGGTCAGGTCAGTGTGTTATATAGTAGTTGGTCCAGGTCAGAACAGTGTGTTATATAGTAGTTGGTCCAGGTCAGATCAGTGTGTTATATAGTAGTTGGTCCAGGTCAGATCAGTGTGTTATATAGTAGTTGGTCCAGGTCAGATCAGTGTGTTATATAGTAGTTGGTCCAGATCAGTGTGTTATATAGTAGTTGGTCCAGGTCAGGTCAGTGTGTTATATAGTAGTTGGTCCAGGTCAGTGTGTTATATAGTAGTTGGTCCAGGTCAGATCAGGGTGTTATATAGTAGTTGGTCCAGGTCAGTGTGTTATATAGTAGTTGGTCCAGGTCAGATCAGTGTGTTATATAGTAGTTGGTCCATGTCAGTGTGTTATATAGTAGTTGGTCCAGGTCAGATCAGTGTGTTATATAGTAGTTGGTCCAGGTCAGATCAGTGTGTTATATAGTAGTTGGTCCAGGTCAGGTCAGTGTGTTATATAGTAGTTGGTCCAGGTCAGATCAGTGTGTTATATAGTAGTTGGTCCATGTCAGTGTGTTATATAGTAGTTGGTCCAGGTCAGTGTGTTATATAGTAGTTGGTCCAGGTCAGATCAGTGTGTTATATAGTAGTTGGTCCAAGTCAGATCAGTGTGTTATATAGTAGTTGGTCCAGGTCAGATCAGTGTGTTATATAGTACTTGGTCCAGATCAGTGTGTTATATAGTAGTTGGTCCAGGTCAGATCAGTGTGTTATATAGTAGTTGGTCCAGGTCAGGTCAGTGTGTTATATAGTAGTTGGTCCAGATCAGATCAGTGTGTTTTATTTTGTAGTTTGTCCAGATCAGTGTGTTATATAGTAGTTGGTCCAGGTCAGGTCAGTGTGTTATATAGTAGTTGGTCCAGGTCAGGTCAGTGTGTTATATAGTAGTTGGTCCAGATCAGATCAGTGTGTTATATAGTAGTTGGTCCAGGTCAGATCAGTGTGTTATATAGTAGTTGGTCCAGGTCAGTGTGTTATATAGTAGTTGGTCCAGGTCAGATCAGTGTGTTATATAGTAGTTGGTCCAGGTCAGGTCAGTGTGTTATATAGTAGTTGGTCCAGGTCAGATCAGTGTGTTATATAGTAGTTGGTCCAGGTCAGTGTGTTATATAGTAGTTGGTCCAGGTCAGTGTGTTATATAGTAGTTGGTCCAGGTCAGTGTGTTATATAGTAGTTGGTCCAGGTCAGATCAGTGTGTTATATAGTAGTTGGTCCAGGTCAGTGTGTTATATAGTAGTTGGTCCAGGTCAGTGTGTTATATATTAGTTGGTCCAGGTCAGTGTGTTATATAGTAGTTGGTCCAGGTCAGGTCAGTGTGTTATATAGTAGTTGGTCCAGGTCAGATCAGTGTGTTATATAGTAGTTGGTCCAGGTCAGTGTGTTATATAGTAGTTGGTCCAGGTCAGATCAGTGTGTTATATAGTAGTTGGTCCAGGTCAGATCAGTGTGTTATATAGTAGTTGGTCCAGGTCAGTGTGTTATATAGTTGTTGGTCCAGGTCAGATCAGTGTGTTATATAGTAGTTGGTCCAGGTCAGTGTGTTATATAGTAGTTGGTCCAGGTCAGATCAGTGTGTTATATAGTAGTTGGTCCAGGTCAGTGTGTTATATAGTAGTTGGTCCAGGTCAGGTCAGTGTGTTATATAGTAGTTGGTCCAGGTCAGTGTGTTATATAGTAGTTGGTCCAGGTCAGATCAGTGTGTTATATAGTAGTTGGTCCAGGTCAGTGTGTTATATAGTAGTTGGTTCAGGTCAGATCAGTGTGTTATATAGTAGTTGGTCCAGGTCAGGTCAGTGTGTTATATAGTAGTTGGTCCAGGTCAGGTCAGTGTGTTATATAGTAGTTGGTCCAGGTCAGGTCAGTGTGTTATATAGTAGTTGGTCCAGATCAGATCAGTGTGTTATATAGTAGTTGGTCCAGGTCAGATCAGTGTGTTATATAGTAGTTGGTCCAGGTCAGATCAGTGTGTTATATAGTAGTTGGTCCATGTCAGTGTGTTATATAGTAGTTGGTCCAGGTCAGATCAGTGTGTTATATAGTAGTTGGTCCAGGTCAGATCAGTGTGTTATATAGTAGTTGGTCCAGGTCAGGTCAGTGTGTTATATAGTAGTTGGTCCAGGTCAGATCAGTGTGTTATATAGTAGTTGGTCCATGTCAGTGTGTTATATAGTAGTTGGTCCAGGTCAGTGTGTTATATAGTAGTTGGTCCAGGTCAGATCAGTGTGTTATATAGTAGTTGGTCCAAGTCAGATCAGTGTGTTATATAGTAGTTGGTCCAGGTCAGTGTGTTATATAGTAGTTGGTCCAGGTCAGGTCAGTGTGTTATATAGTAGTTGGTCCAGGTCAGAACAGTGTGTTATATAGTAGTTGGTCCAGGTCAGATCAGTGTGTTATATAGTAGTTGGTCCAGGTCAGATCAGTGTGTTATATAGTAGTTGGTCCAGGTCAGATCAGTGTGTTATATAGTAGTTGGTCCAGATCAGTGTGTTATATAGTAGTTGGTCCAGGTCAGGTCAGTGTGTTATATAGTAGTTGGTCCAGGTCAGTGTGTTATATAGTAGTTGGTCCAGGTCAGATCAGGGTGTTATATAGTAGTTGGTCCAGGTCAGTGTGTTATATAGTAGTTGGTCCAGGTCAGATCAGTGTGTTATATAGTACTTGGTCCAGATCAGTGTGTTATATAGTAGTTGGTCCAGGTCAGATCAGTGTGTTATATAGTAGTTGGTCCAGGTCAGGTCAGTGTGTTATATAGTGGTTGGTCCAGATCAGATCAGTGTGTTTTATTTTGTAGTTTGTCCAGATCAGTGTGTTATATAGTAGTTGGTCCAGGTCAGGTCAGTGTGTTATATAGTAGTTGGTCCAGGTCAGGTCAGTGTGTTATATAGTAGTTGGTCCAGATCAGATCAGTGTGTTATATAGTAGTTGGTCCAGGTCAGATCAGTGTGTTATATAGTAGTTGGTCCAGGTCAGTGTGTTATATAGTAGTTGGTCCAGGTCAGATCAGTGTGTTATATAGTAGTTGGTCCAGGTCAGGTCAGTGTGTTATATAGTAGTTGGTCCAGGTCAGATCAGTGTGTTATATAGTAGTTGGTCCAGGTCAGTGTGTTATATAGTAGTTGGTCCAGGTCAGTGTGTTATATAGTAGTTGGTCCAGGTCAGTGTGTTATATAGTAGTTGGTCCAGGTCAGATCAGTGTGTTATATAGTAGTTGGTCCAGGTCAGTGTGTTATATAGTAGTTGGTCCAGGTCAGTGTGTTATATATTAGTTGGTCCAGGTCAGTGTGTTATATAGTAGTTGGTCCAGGTCAGGTCAGTGTGTTATATAGTAGTTGGTCCAGGTCAGATCAGTGTGTTATATAGTAGTTGGTCCAGGTCAGTGTGTTATATAGTAGTTGGTCCAGGTCAGATCAGTGTGTTATATAGTAGTTGGTCCAGGTCAGTGTGTTATATAGTAGTTGGTCCAGGTCAGTGTGTTATATAGTAGTTGGTCCAGGTCAGATCAGTGTGTTATATAGTAGTTGGTCCAGGTCAGTGTGTTATATAGTAGTTGGTCCAGGTCAGGTCAGTGTGTTATATAGTAGTTGGTCCAGGTCAGATCAGAGTGTTATATAGTAGTTGGTCAAGGTCAGATCAGTGTGTTATATAGTAGTTGGTCCAGGTCAGGTCAGTGTGTTATATAGTAGTTGGTCCAGGTCAGTGTGTTATATAGTAGTTGGTCCAGGACAGATCAGTGTGTTATATAGTAGTTGGTCCAGGTCAGTGTGTTATATAGTAGTTGGTCCAGGTCAGTGTGTTATATAGTAGTTGGTCCAGGTCAGGTCAGTGAGTTATATAGTAGTTGGTCCAGGTCAGTGTGTTATATAGTAGTTGGTCCAGGTCAGATCAGTGTGTTATATAGTAGTTGGTCCAGGTCAGATCAGTGTGTTATATAGTAGTTGGTCCAGGTCAGATCAGTGTGTTATATAGTAGTTGGTCCAGGTCAGATCAGTGTGTTATATAGTAGTTGGTCCAGGTCAGATCAGTGTGTTATATAGTAGTTGGTCCAGGTCAGATCAGTGTGTTATATAGTAGTTGGTCCAGGTCAGTGTGTTATATAGTAGTTGGTCCAGGTCAGTGTGTTATATAGTAGTTGGTCCAGGTCAGTGTGTTATATAGTAGTTGGTCCAGGTCAGATCAGTGTGTTATATAGTAGTTGGTCCAGGTCAGATCAGTGTGTTATATAGTAGTTGGTCCAGGTCAGTGTGTTATATAGTAGTTGGTCCAGGTCAGTGTGTTATATAGTAGTTGGTCCAGGTCAGGTCAGTGTGTTATATAGTAGTTGGTCCAGGTCAGGTCAGTGTGTTATATAGTAGTTGGTCCAGGTCAGATTAGTGTGTTATATAGTAGTTGGTCCAGCTCAGTGTGTTATATAGTAGTTGGTCCAGGTCATGTTATATAGTAGTTGGTCCAGGTCAGATCAGTGTGTTATATAGTAGTTGGTCCAGGTCAGATCAGTGTGTTATATAGTAGTTGGTCCAGGTCAGGTCATTGTGTTATATAGTAGTTGGTCCAGGTCAGTGTGTTATATAGTAGTTGGTCCAGGACAGATCAGTGTGTTATATAGTAGTTGGTCCAGGTCAGTGTGTTATATAGTAGTTGGTCCAGGTCAGTGTGTTATATAGTAGTTGGTCCAGGTCAGGTCAGTGTGTTATATAGTAGTTGGTCCAGGTCAGGTCAGTGTGTTATATAGTAGTTGGTCCAGGTCAGTGTGTTATATAGTAGTTGGTCCAGGTCAGATCAGTGTGTTATATAGTAGTTGGTCCAGGTCAGTGTGTTATATAGTAGTTGGTCCAGGTCAGTGTGTTATATAGTAGTTGGTCCAGGTCAGTGTGTTATATAGTAGTTGGTCCAGGTCAGATCAGTGTGTTATATAGTAGTTGGTCCAGGTCAGATCAGTGTGTTATATAGTAGTTGGTCCAGGTCAGTGTGTTATATAGTAGTTGGTCCAGGTCAGTGTGTTATATAGTAGGTGGTCCAGGTCAGTGTGTTATATAGTAGTTGGTCCAGATCAGTGTGTTATATAGTAGTTGGTCCAGGTCAGATCAGTGTGTTATATAGTAGTTGGTCCAGGTCAGTGTGTTATATAGTAGTTGGTCCAGATCAGTGTGTTATATAGTAGTTGGTCCAGGTCAGATCAGTGTGTTATATAGTAGTTGGTCCAGATCAGTGTGTTATATAGTAGTTGGTCCAGGTCAGTGTGTTATATAGTAGTTGGTCCAGGTCAGATCAGTGTGTTATATAGTAGTTGGTTCAGGTCAGATCAGTGTGTTATATAGTAGTTGGTCCAGGTCAGGTCAGTGTGTTATATAGTAGTTGGTCCAGATCAGTGTGTTATATAGTAGTTGGTCCAGGTCAGATCAGTGTGTTATATAGTAGTTGGTCCAGGTCAGTGTGTTATATAGTAGTTGGTTCAGGTCAGATCAGTGTGTTATATAGTAGTTGGTCCAGGTCAGGTCAGTGTGTTATATAGTAGTTGGTCGAGGTCAGGTCAGTGTGTTATATAGTAGTTGGTCCAGGTCAGGTCAGTGTGTTATATAGTAGTTGGTCCAGGTCAGGTCAGTGGGTTATATAGTAGTTGGTCCAGGTCAGTGTGTTATATAGTAGTTGGTCCAGATCAGATCAGTGTGTTATATAGTAGTTGGTCCAGGTCAGATCAGTGTGTTATATAGTAGTTGGTCCAGGTCAGATCAGTGTGTTATATAGTAGTTGGTCCAGGTCAGATCAGGGTGTTATATAGTAGTTGGTCCAGGTCAGATCAGTGTGTTATATAGTAGTTGGTCCAGGTCAGTGTGTTATATAGTAGTTGGTCCAGGTCAGTGTGTTATATAGTAGTTGGTCCAGGTCAGTGTGTTATATAGTGGTTGGTCCAGGTCAGATCAGTGTGTTATATAGTAGTTGGTCCAGATCAGTGTGTTATATAGTAGTTGGTCCAGGTCAGGTCAGTGTGTTATATAGTAGTTGGTCCAGGTCAGTGTGTTATATAGTAGTTGGTCCAGGTCAGGTCAGTGTGTTATATAGTAGTTGGTCCAGGTCAGTGTGTTATATAGTAGTTGGTCCAGATCAGTGTGTTATATAGTAGTTGGTCCAGGTCAGGTCAGTGTGTTATATAGTAGTTGGTCCAGGTCAGTGTGTTATATAGTAGTTGGTCCAGGTCAGATCAGTGTGTTATATAGTAGTTGGTCCAGGTCAGTGTGTTATATAGTAGTTGGTCCAGGTCAGTGTGTTATATAGTAGTTGGTCCAGGTCAGATCAGTGTGTTATATAGTAGTTGGTCCAGGTCAGATCAGTGTGTTATATAGGAGTTGGTCCAGGTCAGTGTGTTATATAGTAGTTGGTCCAGATCAGATCAGTGTGTTATATAGTAGTTGGTCCAGATCAGATCAGTGTGTTATATAGTAGTTGGTCCAGATCAGTGTGTTATATAGTAGTTGGTCCAGGTCAGGTCAGTGTGTTATATAGTAGTTGGTCCAGGTCAGGTCAGTGTGTTATATAGTAGTTGGTCCAGATCAGATCAGTGTGTTATATAGTAGTTGGTCCAGGTCAGATCAGTGTGTTATATAGTAGTTGGTCCATGTCAGTGTGTTATATAGTAGTTGGTCCAGGTCAGATCAGTGTGTTATATAGTAGTTGGTCCAGGTCAGATCAGTGTGTTATATAGTAGTTGGTCCAGGTCAGGTCAGTGTGTTATATAGTAGTTGGTCCAGGTCAGATCAGTGTGTTATATAGTAGTTGGTCCATGTCAGTGTGTTATATAGTAGTTGGTCCAGGTCAGTGTGTTATATAGTAGTTGGTCCAGGTCAGATCAGTGTGTTATATAGTAGTTGGTCCATGTCAGATCAGTGTGTTATATAGTAGTTGGTCCAGGTCAGTGTGTTATATAGTAGTTGGTCCAGGTCAGGTCAGTGTGTTATATAGTAGTTGGTCCAGGTCAGAACAGTGTGTTATATAGTAGTTGGTCCAGGTCAGATCAGTGTGTTATATAGTAGTTGGTCCAGGTCAGTGTGTTATATAGTAGTTGGTCCAGATCAGTGTGTTATATAGTAGTTGGTCCAGGTCAGATCAGTGTGTTATATAGTAGTTGGTCCAGATCAGTGTGTTATATAGTAGTTGGTCCAGGTCAGTGTGTTATATAGTAGTTGGTCCAGGTCAGATCAGTGTGTTATATAGTAGTTGGTTCAGGTCAGATCAGTGTGTTATATAGTAGTTGGTCCAGGTCAGGTCAGTGTGTTATATAGTAGTTGGTCCAGATCAGTGTGTTATATAGTAGTTGGTCCAGGTCAGATCAGTGTGTTATATAGTAGTTGGTCCAGGTCAGTGTGTTATATAGTAGTTGGTTCAGGTCAGATCAGTGTGTTATATAGTAGTTGGTCCAGGTCAGGTCAGTGTGTTATATAGTAGTTGGTCCAGGTCAGGTCAGTGTGTTATATAGTAGTTGGTCCAGGTCAGGTCAGTGTGTTATATAGTAGTTGGTCCAGGTCAGGTCAGTGGGTTATATAGTAGTTGGTCCAGGTCAGTGTGTTATATAGTAGTTGGTCCAGATCAGATCAGTGTGTTATATAGTAGTTGGTCCAGGTCAGATCAGTGTGTTATATAGTAGTTGGTCCAGGTCAGATCAGTGTGTTATATAGTAGTTGGTCCAGGTCAGATCAGGGTGTTATATAGTAGTTGGTCCAGGTCAGATCAGTGTGTTATATAGTAGTTGGTCCAGGTCAGTGTGTTATATAGTAGTTGGTCCAGGTCAGTGTGTTATATAGTAGTTGGTCCAGGTCAGTGTGTTATATAGTGGTTGGTCCAGGTCAGATCAGTGTGTTATATAGTAGTTGGTCCAGATCAGTGTGTTATATAGTAGTTGGTCCAGGTCAGGTCAGTGTGTTATATAGTAGTTGGTCCAGGTCAGTGTGTTATATAGTAGTTGGTCGAGGTCAGGTCAGTGTGTTATATAGTAGTTGGTCCAGGTCAGTGTGTTATATAGTAGTTGGTCCAGATCAGTGTGTTATATAGTAGTTGGTCCAGGTCAGGTCAGTGTGTTATATAGTAGTTGGTCCAGGTCAGTGTGTTATATAGTAGTTGGTCCAGGTCAGATCAGTGTGTTATATAGTAGTTGGTCCAGGTCAGTGTGTTATATAGTAGTTGGTCCAGGTCAGTGTGTTATATAGTAGTTGGTCCAGGTCAGATCAGTGTGTTATATAGTAGTTGGTCCAGGTCAGATCAGTGTGTTATATAGGAGTTGGTCCAGGTCAGTGTGTTATATAGTAGTTGGTCCAGATCAGATCAGTGTGTTATATAGTAGTTGGTCCAGATCAGATCAGTGTGTTATATAGTAGTTGGTCCAGATCAGTGTGTTATATAGTAGTTGGTCCAGGTCAGGTCAGTGTGTTATATAGTAGTTGGTCCAGGTCAGGTCAGTGTGTTATATAGTAGTTGGTCCAGATCAGATCAGTGTGTTATATAGTAGTTGGTCCAGGTCAGATCAGTGTGTTATATAGTAGTTGGTCCATGTCAGTGTGTTATATAGTAGTTGGTCCAGGTCAGATCAGTGTGTTATATAGTAGTTGGTCCAGGTCAGATCAGTGTGTTATATAGTAGTTGGTCCAGGTCAGGTCAGTGTGTTATATAGTAGTTGGTCCAGGTCAGATCAGTGTGTTATATAGTAGTTGGTCCATGTCAGTGTGTTATATAGTAGTTGGTCCAGGTCAGTGTGTTATATAGTAGTTGGTCCAGGTCAGATCAGTGTGTTATATAGTAGTTGGTCCAAGTCAGATCAGTGTGTTATATAGTAGTTGGTCCAGGTCAGTGTGTTATATAGTAGTTGGTCCAGGTCAGGTCAGTGTGTTATATAGTAGTTGGTCCAGGTCAGAACAGTGTGTTATATAGTAGTTGGTCCAGGTCAGATCAGTGTGTTATATAGTAGTTGGTCCAGGTCAGATCAGTGTGTTATATAGTAGTTGGTCCAGGTCAGATCAGTGTGTTATATAGTAGTTGGTCCAGATCAGTGTGTTATATAGTAGTTGGTCCAGGTCAGGTCAGTGTGTTATATAGTAGTTGGTCCAGGTCAGTGTGTTATATAGTAGTTGGTCCAGGTCAGATCAGGGTGTTATATAGTAGTTGGTCCAGGTCAGTGTGTTATATAGTAGTTGGTCCAGGTCAGATCAGTGTGTTATATAGTAGTTGGTCCATGTCAGTGTGTTATATAGTAGTTGGTCCAGGTCAGATCAGTGTGTTATATAGTAGTTGGTCCAGGTCAGATCAGTGTGTTATATAGTAGTTGGTCCAGGTCAGGTCAGTGTGTTATATAGTAGTTGGTCCAGGTCAGATCAGTGTGTTATATAGTAGTTGGTCCATGTCAGTGTGTTATATAGTAGTTGGTCCAGGTCAGTGTGTTATATAGTAGTTGGTCCAGGTCAGATCAGTGTGTTATATAGTAGTTGGTCCAAGTCAGATCAGTGTGTTATATAGTAGTTGGTCCAGGTCAGATCAGTGTGTTATATAGTACTTGGTCCAGATCAGTGTGTTATATAGTAGTTGGTCCAGGTCAGATCAGTGTGTTATATAGTAGTTGGTCCAGGTCAGGTCAGTGTGTTATATAGTAGTTGGTCCAGATCAGATCAGTGTGTTTTATTTTGTAGTTTGTCCAGATCAGTGTGTTATATAGTAGTTGGTCCAGGTCAGGTCAGTGTGTTATATAGTAGTTGGTCCAGGTCAGGTCAGTGTGTTATATAGTAGTTGGTCCAGATCAGATCAGTGTGTTATATAGTAGTTGGTCCAGGTCAGATCAGTGTGTTATATAGTAGTTGGTCCAGGTCAGTGTGTTATATAGTAGTTGGTCCAGGTCAGATCAGTGTGTTATATAGTAGTTGGTCCAGGTCAGGTCAGTGTGTTATATAGTAGTTGGTCCAGGTCAGATCAGTGTGTTATATAGTAGTTGGTCCAGGTCAGTGTGTTATATAGTAGTTGGTCCAGGTCAGTGTGTTATATAGTAGTTGGTCCAGGTCAGTGTGTTATATAGTAGTTGGTCCAGGTCAGATCAGTGTGTTATATAGTAGTTGGTCCAGGTCAGTGTGTTATATAGTAGTTGGTCCAGGTCAGTGTGTTATATATTAGTTGGTCCAGGTCAGTGTGTTATATAGTAGTTGGTCCAGGTCAGGTCAGTGTGTTATATAGTAGTTGGTCCAGGTCAGATCAGTGTGTTATATAGTAGTTGGTCCAGGTCAGTGTGTTATATAGTAGTTGGTCCAGGTCAGATCAGTGTGTTATATAGTAGTTGGTCCAGGTCAGATCAGTGTGTTATATAGTAGTTGGTCCAGGTCAGTGTGTTATATAGTTGTTGGTCCAGGTCAGATCAGTGTGTTATATAGTAGTTGGTCCAGGTCAGTGTGTTATATAGTAGTTGGTCCAGGTCAGATCAGTGTGTTATATAGTAGTTGGTCCAGGTCAGTGTGTTATATAGTAGTTGGTCCAGGTCAGGTCAGTGTGTTATATAGTAGTTGGTCCAGGTCAGTGTGTTATATAGTAGTTGGTCCAGGTCAGATCAGTGTGTTATATAGTAGTTGGTCCAGGTCAGTGTGTTATATAGTAGTTGGTTCAGGTCAGATCAGTGTGTTATATAGTAGTTGGTCCAGGTCAGGTCAGTGTGTTATATAGTAGTTGGTCCAGGTCAGGTCAGTGTGTTATATAGTAGTTGGTCCAGGTCAGGTCAGTGTGTTATATAGTAGTTGGTCCAGATCAGATCAGTGTGTTATATAGTAGTTGGTCCAGGTCAGATCAGTGTGTTATATAGTAGTTGGTCCAGGTCAGTGTGTTATATAGTAGTTGGTCCAGGTCAGATCAGTGTGTTATATAGTAGTTGGTCCAGGTCAGGTCAGTGTGTTATATAGTAGTTGGTCCAGGTCAGATCAGTGTGTTATATAGTAGTTGGTCCAGGTCAGTGTGTTATATAGTAGTTGGTCCAGGTCAGTGTGTTATATAGTAGTTGGTCCAGGTCAGTGTGTTATATAGTAGTTGGTCCAGGTCAGATCAGTGTGTTATATAGTAGTTGGTCCAGGTCAGTGTGTTATATAGTAGTTGGTCCAGGTCAGTGTGTTATATATTAGTTGGTCCAGGTCAGTGTGTTATATAGTAGTTGGTCCAGGTCAGGTCAGTGTGTTATATAGTAGTTGGTCCAGGTCAGATCAGTGTGTTATATAGTAGTTGGTCCAGGTCAGTGTGTTATATAGTAGTTGGTCCAGGTCAGATCAGTGTGTTATATAGTAGTTGGTCCAGGTCAGATCAGTGTGTTATATAGTAGTTGGTCCAGGTCAGTGTGTTATATAGTAGTTGGTCCAGGTCAGATCAGTGTGTTATATAGTAGTTGGTCCAGGTCAGTGTGTTATATAGTAGTTGGTCCAGGTCAGTGTGTTATATAGTAGTTGGTCCAGGTCAGATCAGTGTGTTATATAGTAGTTGGTCCAGGTCAGTGTGTTATATAGTAGTTGGTCCAGGTCAGGTCAGTGTGTTATATAGTAGTTGGTCCAGGTCAGTGTGTTATATAGTAGTTGGTCCAGGTCAGATCAGTGTGTTATATAGTAGTTGGTCCAGGTCAGTGTGTTATATAGTAGTTGGTTCAGGTCAGATCAGAGTGTTATATAGTAGTTGGTCCAGGTCAGGTCAGTGTGTTATATAGTAGTTGGTCCAGGTCAGGTCAGTGTGTTATATAGTAGTTGGTCCAGGTCAGGTCAGTGTGTTATATAGTAGTTGGTCCAGGTCAGGTCAGTGGGTTATATAGTAGTTGGTCCAGGTCAGTGTGTTATATAGTAGTTGGTCCAGATCAGATCAGTGTGTTATATAGTAGTTGGTCCAGGTCAGATCAGTGTGTTATATAGTAGTTGGTCCAGGTCAGATCAGTGTGTTATATAGTAGTTGGTCCAGGTCAGATCAGGGTGTTATATAGTAGTTGGTCCAGGTCAGATCAGTGTGTTATATAGTAGTTGGTCCAGGTCAGTGTGTTATATAGTAGTTGGTCCAGGTCAGTGTGTTATATAGTAGTTGGTCCAGGTCAGTGTGTTATATAGTGGTTGGTCCAGGTCAGATCAGTGTGTTATATAGTAGTTGGTCCAGATCAGTGTGTTATATAGTAGTTGGTCCAGGTCAGGTCAGTGTGTTATATAGTAGTTGGTCCAGGTCAGTGTGTTATATAGTAGTTGGTCCAGGTCAGGTCAGTGTGTTATATAGTAGTTGGTCCAGGTCAGTGTGTTATATAGTAGTTGGTCCAGATCAGTGTGTTATATAGTAGTTGGTCCAGGTCAGGTCAGTGTGTTATATAGTAGTTGGTCCAGGTCAGTGTGTTATATAGTAGTTGGTCCAGGTCAGATCAGTGTGTTATATAGTAGTTGGTCCAGGTCAGTGTGTTATATAGTAGTTGGTCCAGGTCAGTGTGTTATATAGTAGTTGGTCCAGGTCAGATCAGTGTGTTATATAGTAGTTGGTCCAGGTCAGATCAGTGTGTTATATAGGAGTTGGTCCAGGTCAGTGTGTTATATAGTAGTTGGTCCAGATCAGATCAGTGTGTTATATAGTAGTTGGTCCAGATCAGATCAGTGTGTTATATAGTAGTTGGTCCAGATCAGTGTGTTATATAGTAGTTGGTCCAGGTCAGGTCAGTGTGTTATATAGTAGTTGGTCCAGGTCAGGTCAGTGTGTTATATAGTACTTGGTCCAGATCAGATCAGTGTGTTATATAGTAGTTGGTCCAGGTCAGATCAGTGTGTTATATAGTAGTTGGTCCATGTCAGTGTGTTATATAGTAGTTGGTCCAGGTCAGATCAGTGTGTTATATAGTAGTTGGTCCAGGTCAGATCAGTGTGTTATATAGTAGTTGGTCCAGGTCAGGTCAGTGTGTTATATAGTAGTTGGTCCAGGTCAGATCAGTGTGTTATATAGTAGTTGGTCCATGTCTGTGTGTTATATAGTAGTTGGTCCAGGTCAGTGTGTTATATAGTAGTTGGTCCAGGTCAGATCAGTGTGTTATATAGTAGTTGGTCCAAGTCAGATCAGTGTGTTATATAGTAGTTGGTCCAGGTCAGTGTGTTATATAGTAGTTGGTCCAGGTCAGGTCAGTGTGTTATATAGTAGTTGGTCCAGGTCAGAACAGTGTGTTATATAGTAGTTGGTCCAGGTCAGATCAGTGTGTTATATAGTAGTTGGTCCAGGTCAGATCAGTGTGTTATATAGTAGTTGGTCCAGGTCAGATCAGTGTGTTATATAGTAGTTGGTCCAGATCAGTGTGTTATATAGTAGTTGGTCCAGGTCAGTGTGTTATATAGTAGTTGGTCCAGGTCAGTGTGTTATATAGTAGTTGGTCCAGGTCAGATCAGGGTGTTATATAGTAGTTGGTCCAGGTCAGTGTGTTATATAGTAGTTGGTCCAGATCAGATCAGTGTGTTTTATTTTGTAGTTTGTCCAGATCAGTGTGTTATATAGTAGTTGGTCCAGGTCAGGTCAGTGTGTTATATAGTAGTTGGTCCAGGTCAGGTCAGTGTGTTATATAGTAGTTGGTTCAGATCAGATCAGTGTGTTATATAGTAGTTGGTCCAGGTCAGATCAGTGTGTTATATAGTAGTTGGTCCAGGTCAGTGTGTTATATAGTAGTTGGTCCAGGTCAGATCAGTGTGTTATATAGTAGTTGGTCCAGGTCAGGTCAGTGTGTTATATAGTAGTTGGTCCAGGTCAGATCAGTGTGTTATATAGTAGTTGGTCCAGGTCAGTGTTTTATATAGTAGTTGGTCCAGGTCAGTGTGTTATATAGTAGTTGGTCCAGGTCAGTGTGTTATATAGTAGTTGGTCCAGGTCAGATCAGTGTGTTATATAGTAGTTGGTCCAGGTCAGTGTGTTATATAGTAGTTGGTCCAGGTCAGTGTGTTATATAGTAGTTGGTCCAGGTCAGTGTGTTATATAGTAGTTGGTCCAGGTCAGGTCAGTGTGTTATATAGTAGTTGGTCCAGGTCAGATCAGTGTGTTATATAGTAGTTGGTCCAGGTCAGTGTGTTATATAGTAGTTGGTCCAGGTCAGATCAGTGTGTTATATAGTAGTTGGTCCAGGTCAGATCAGTGTGTTATATAGTAGTTGGTCCAGGTCAGTGTGTTATATAGTAGTTGGTCCAGGTCAGATCAGTGTGTTATATAGTAGTTGGTCCAGGTCAGTGTGTTATATAGTAGTTGGTCCAGGTCAGTGTGTTATATAGTAGTTGGTCCAGGTCAGATCAGTGTGTTATATAGTAGTTGGTCCAGGTCAGTGTGTTATATAGTAGTTGGTCCAGGTCAGGTCAGTGTGTTATTTAGTAGTTGGTCCAGGTCAGTGTGTTATATAGTAGTTGGTCCAGGTCAGATCAGTGTGTTATATAGTAGTTGGTCCAGGTCAGTGTGTTATATAGTAGTTGGTCCAGGTCAGTGTGTTATATAGTAGTTGGTCCAGGTCAGATCAGTGTGTTATATAGTAGTTGGTCCAGGTCAGATCAGTGTGTTATATAGTAGTTGGTCCAGGTCAGTGTGTTATATAGTAGTTGGTCCAGGTCAGTGTGTTATATAGTAGTTGGTCCAGATCAGATCAGTGTGTTATATAGTAGTTGGTCCAGATCAGATCAGTGTGTTATATAGTAGTTGGTCCAGATCAGTGTGTTATATAGTAGTTGGTCCAGGTCAGGTCAGTGTGTTATATAGTAGTTGGTCCAGGTCAGGTCAGTGTGTTATATAGTAGTTGGTCCAGATCAGATCAGTGTGTTATATAGTAGTTGTTCCAGGTCAGATCAGTGTGTTATATAGTAGTTGGTCCAGGTCAGTGTGTTATATAGTAGTTGGTCCAGGTCAGATCAGTGTGTTATATAGTAGTTGGTCCAGGTCAGGTCAGTGTGTTATATAGTAGTTGGTCCAGGTCAGATCAGTGTGTTATATAGTAGTTGGTCCAGGTCAGTGTGTTATATAGTAGTTGGTCCATGTCAGTGTGTTATATAGTAGTTGGTCCAGGTCAGATCAGTGTGTTATATAGTAGTTGGTCCAGGTCAGATCAGTGTGTTATATAGTAGTTGGTCCAGGTCAGATCAGTGTGTTATATAGTAGTTGGTCCAGGTCAGTGTGTTATATAGTAGTTGGTCCAGGTCAGATCAGTGTGTTATATAGTAGTTGGTCCAGGTCAGATCAGTGTGTTATATAGTAGTTGGTCCAGGTCAGGTCAGTGTGTTATATAGTAGTTGGTCCAGGTCAGATCAGTGTGTTATATAGTTGTTGGTCCATGTCAGTGTGTTATATAGTAGTTGGTCCAGGTCAGTGTGTTATATAGTAGTTGGTCCAGGTCAGATCAGTGTGTTATATAGTAGTTGGTCCAAGTCAGATCAGTGTGTTATATAGTAGTTGGTCCAGGTCAGTGTGTTATATAGTAGTTGGTCCAGGTCAGATCAGTGTGTTATATAGTAGTTGGTCCAGATCAGTGTGTTATATAGTAGTTGGTACAGGTCAGATCAGTGTGTTATATAGTAGTTGGTCCAGGTCAGGTCAGTGTGTTATATAGTAGTTGGTCCAGATCAGATCAGTGTGTTTTATTTTGTAGTTTGTCCAGATCAGTGTGTTATATAGTAGTTGGTCCAGGTCAGGTCAGTGTGTTATATAGTAGTTGGTCCAGGTCAGGTCAGTGTGTTATATAGTAGTTGGTTCAGATCAGATCAGTGTGTTATATAGTAGTTGGTCCAGGTCAGATCAGTGTGTTATATAGTAGTTGGTCCAGGTCAGTGTGTTATATAGTAGTTGGTCCAGGTCAGATCAGTGTGTTATATAGTAGTTGGTCCAGGTCAGGTCAGTGTGTTATATAGTAGTTGGTCCAGGTCAGATCAGTGTGTTATATAGTAGTTGGTCCAGGTCAGTGTGTTATATAGTAGTTGGTCCAGGTCAGTGTGTTATATAGTAGTTGGTCCAGGTCAGTGTGTTATATAGTAGTTGGTCCAGGTCAGATCAGTGTGTTATATAGTAGTTGGTCCAGGTCAGTGTGTTATATAGTAGTTGGACCAGGTCAGTGTGTTATATAGTAGTTGGTCCAGGTCAGTGTGTTATATAGTAGTTGGTCCAGGTCAGGTCAGTGTGTTATATAGTAGTTGGTCCAGGTCAGATCAGTGTGTTATATAGTAGTTGGTCCAGGTCAGTGTGTTATATAGTAGTTGGTCCAGGTCAGATCAGTGTGTTATATAGTAGTTGGTCCAGGTCAGTGTGTTATATAGTAGTTGGTCCAGGTCAGATCAGTGTGTTATATAGTAGTTGGTCCAGGTCAGTGTGTTATATAGTAGTTGGTCCAGGTCAGTGTGTTATATAGTAGTTGGTCCAGGTCAGATCAGTGTGTTATATAGTAGTTGGTCCAGGTCAGTGTGTTATATAGTAGTTGGTCCAGGTCAGGTCAGTGTGTTATTTAGTAGTTGGTCCAGGTCAGTGTGTTATATAGTAGTTGGTCCAGGTCAGATCAGTGTGTTATATAGTAGTTGGTCCAGGTCAGTGTGTTATATAGTAGTTGGTCCAGGTCAGTGTGTTATATAGTAGTTGGTCCAGGTCAGATCAGTGTGTTATATAGTAGTTGGTCCAGGTCAGATCAGTGTGTTATATAGTAGTTGGTCCAGGTCAGTGTGTTATATAGTAGTTGGTCCAGGTCAGTGTGTTATATAGTAGTTGGTCCAGATCAGATCCGTGTGTTATATAGTAGTTGGTCCAGATCAGATCAGTGTGTTATATAGTAGTTGGTCCAGATCAGTGTGTTATATAGTAGTTGGTCCAGGTCAGGTCAGTGTGTTATATAGTAGTTGGTCCAGGTCAGGTCAGTGTGTTATATAGTAGTTGGTCCAGATCAGATCAGTGTGTTATATAGTAGTTGTTCCAGGTCAGATCAGTGTGTTATATAGTAGTTGGTCCAGGTCAGTGTGTTATATAGTAGTTGGTCCAGGTCAGATCAGTGTGTTATATAGTAGTTGGTCCAGGTCAGGTCAGTGTGTTATATAGTAGTTGGTCCAGGTCAGATCAGTGTGTTATATAGTAGTTGGTCCAGGTCAGTGTGTTATATAGTAGTTGGTCCATGTCAGTGTGTTATATAGTAGTTGGTCCAGGTCAGATCAGTGTGTTATATAGTAGTTGGTCCAGGTCAGATCAGTGTGTTATATAGTAGTTGGTCCAGGTCAGATCAGTGTGTTATATAGTAGTTGGTCCAGGTCAGTGTGTTATATAGTAGTTGGTCCAGGTCAGATCAGTGTGTTATATAGTAGTTGGTCCAGGTCAGATCAGTGTGTTATATAGTAGTTGGTCCAGGTCAGGTCAGTGTGTTATATAGTAGTTGGTCCAGGTCAGATCAGTGTGTTATATAGTAGTTGGTCCATGTCAGTGTGTTATATAGTAGTTGGTCCAGGTCAGTGTGTTATATAGTAGTTGGTCCAGGTCAGATCAGTGTGTTATATAGTAGTTGGTCCAAGTCAGATCAGTGTGTTATATAGTAGTTGGTCCAGGTCAGTGTGTTATATAGTAGTTGGTCCAGGTCAGGTCAGTGTGTTATATAGTAGTTGGTCCAGGTCAGATCAGTGTGTTATATAGTAGTTGGTCCAGGTCAGATCAGTGTGTTATATAGTAGTTGGTCCAGGTCAGATCAGTGTGTTATATAGTAGTTGGTCCAGGTCAGATCAGTGTGTTATATAGTAGTTGGTCCAGATCAGTGTGTTATATAGTAGTTGGTCCAGGTCAGGTCAGTGTGTTATATAGTAGTTGGTCCAGGTCAGTGTGTTATATAGTAGTTGGTCCAGGTCAGATCAGGGTGTTATATAGTAGTTGGTCCAGGTCAGTGTGTTATATAGTAGTTGGTCCAGGTCAGATCAGTGTGTTATATAGTAGTTGGTCCAGATCAGTGTGTTATATAGTAGTTGGTCCAGGTCAGATCAGTGTGTTATATAGTAGTTGGTCCAGGTCAGGTCAGTGTGTTATATAGTAGTTGGTCCAGATCAGATCAGTGTGTTATATAGTAGTTTGTCCAGATCAGTGTGTTATATAGTAGTTGGTCCAGGTCAGGTCAGTGTGTTATATAGTAGTTGGTCCAGGTCAGGTTAGTGTGTTATATAGTAGTTGGTCCAGATCAGATCATTGTGTTAGATAGTAGTTGGTCCAGGTCAGATCAGTGTGTTATATAGTAGTTGGTCCAGGTCAGTGTGTTATATAGTAGTTGGTCCAGGTCAGATCAGTGTGTTATATAGTAGTTGGTCCAGGTCAGGTCAGTGTGTTACATAGTAGTTGGTCCAGGTCAGATCAGTGTGTTATATAGTAGTTGGTCCAGGTCAGTGTGTTATATAGTAGTTGGTCCAGGTCAGTGTGTTATATAGTAGTTGGTCCAGGTCAGTGTGTTATATAGTAGTTGGTCCAGGTCAGGTCAGTGTGTTATATAGTAGTTGGTCCAGGTCAGTGTGTTATATAGTAGTTGGTCCAGGTCAGTGTGTTATATAGTAGTTGGTCCAGGTCAGTGTGTTATATAGTAGTTGGTCCAGGTCAGGTCAGTGTGTTATATAGTAGTTGGTCCAGGTCAGATCAGTGTGTTATATAGTAGTTGGTCCAGGTCAGTGTGTTATATAGTAGTTGGTCCAGGTCAGATCAGTGTGTTATATAGTAGTTGGTCCAGGTCAGATCAGTGTGTTATATAGTAGTTGGTCCAGGTCAGTGTGTTATATAGTAGTTGGTCCAGGTCAGATCAGTGTGTTATATAGTAGTTGGTCCAGGTCAGTGTGTTATATAGTAGTTGGTCCAGGTCAGTGTGTTATATAGTAGTTGGTCCAGGTCAGATCAGTGTGTTATATAGTAGTTGGTCCAGGTCAGTGTGTTATATAGTAGTTGGTCCAGGTCAGGTCAGTGTGTTATATAGTAGTTGGTCCAGGTCAGTGTGTTATATAGTAGTTGGTCCAGGTCAGATCAGTGTGTTATATAGTAGTTGGTCCAGGTCAGGTCAGTGTGTTATATAGTAGTTGGTCCAGATCAGATCAGTGTGTTATATAGTAGTTGGTCCATGTCAGTGTGTTATATAGTAGTTGGTCCAGGTCAGATCAGTGTGTTATATAGTAGTTGGTCCAGGTCAGATCAGTGTGTTATATAGTAGTTGGTCCAGGTCAGGTCAGTGTGTTATATAGTAGTTGGTCCAGGTCAGATCAGTGTGTTATATAGTAGTTGGTCCATGTCAGTGTGTTATATAGTAGTTGGTCCAGGTCAGTGTGTTATATAGTAGTTGGTCCAGGTCAGATCAGTGTGTTATATAGTAGTTGGTCCAAGTCAGATCAGTGTGTTATATAGTAGTTGGTCCAGGTCAGTGTGTTATATAGTAGTTGGTCCAGGTCAGGTCAGTGTGTTATATAGTAGTTGGTCCAGGTCAGAACAGTGTGTTATATAGTAGTTGGTCCAGGTCAGATCAGTGTGTTATATAGTAGTTGGTCCAGGTCAGATCAGTGTGTTATATAGTAGTTGGTCCAGGTCAGATCAGTGTGTTATATAGTAGTTGGTCCAGGTCAGATCAGTGTGTTATATAGTAGTTGGTCCAGATCAGTGTGTTATATAGTAGTTGGTCCAGGTCAGTGTGTTATATAGTAGTTGGTCCAGGTCAGTGTGTTATATAGTAGTTGGTCCAGGTCAGATCAGGGTGTTATATAGTAGTTGGTCCAGGTCAGTGTGTTATATAGTAGTTGGTCCAGATCAGATCAGTGTGTTTTATTTTGTAGTTTGTCCAGATCAGTGTGTTATATAGTAGTTGGTCCAGGTCAGGTCAGTGTGTTATATAGTAGTTGGTCCAGGTCAGGTCAGTGTGTTATATAGTAGTTGGTTCAGATCAGATCAGTGTGTTATATAGTAGTTGTCCAGGTCAGATCAGTGTGTTATATAGTAGTTGGTCCAGGTCAGTGTGTTATATAGTAGTTGGTCCAGGTCAGATCAGTGTGTTATATAGTAGTTGGTCCAGGTCAGGTCAGTGTGTTATATAGTAGTTGGTCCAGGTCAGATCAGTGTGTTATATAGTAGTTGGTCCAGGTCAGTGTTTTATATAGTAGTTGGTCCAGGTCAGTGTGTTATATAGTAGTTGGTCCAGGTCAGTGTGTTATATAGTAGTTGGTCCAGGTCAGATCAGTGTGTTATATAGTAGTTGGTCCAGGTCAGTGTGTTATATAGTAGTTGGTCCAGGTCAGTGTGTTATATAGTAGTTGGTCCAGGTCAGTGTGTTATATAGTAGTTGGTCCAGGTCAGGTCAGTGTGTTATATAGTAGTTGGTCCAGGTCAGATCAGTGTGTTATATAGTAGTTGGTCCAGGTCAGTGTGTTATATAGTAGTTGGTCCAGGTCAGATCAGTGTGTTATATAGTAGTTGGTCCAGGTCAGATCAGTGTGTTATATAGTAGTTGGTCCAGGTCAGTGTGTTATATAGTAGTTGGTCCAGGTCAGATCAGTGTGTTATATAGTAGTTGGTCCAGGTCAGTGTGTTATATAGTAGTTGGTCCAGGTCAGTGTGTTATATAGTAGTTGGTCCAGGTCAGATCAGTGTGTTATATAGTAGTTGGTCCAGGTCAGTGTGTTATATAGTAGTTGGTCCAGGTCAGGTCAGTGTGTTATTTAGTAGTTGGTCCAGGTCAGTGTGTTATATAGTAGTTGGTCCAGGTCAGATCAGTGTGTTATATAGTAGTTGGTCCAGGTCAGTGTGTTATATAGTAGTTGGTCCAGGTCAGTGTGTTATATAGTAGTTGGTCCAGGTCAGATCAGTGTGTCATATAGTAGTTGGTCCAGGTCAGATCAGTGTGTTATATAGTAGTTGGTCCAGGTCAGTGTGTTATATAGTAGTTGGTCCAGGTCAGTGTGTTATATAGTAGTTGGTCCAGATCAGATCAGTGTGTTATATAGTAGTTGGTCCAGATCAGATCAGTGTGTTATATAGTAGTTGGTCCAGATCAGTGTGTTATATAGTAGTTGGTCCAGGTCAGGTCAGTGTGTTATATAGTAGTTGGTCCAGGTCAGGTCAGTGTGTTATATAGTAGTTGGTCCAGATCAGATCAGTGTGTTATATAGTAGTTGTTCCAGGTCAGATCAGTGTGTTATATAGTAGTTGGTCCAGGTCAGTGTGTTATATAGTAGTTGGTCCAGGTCAGATCAGTGTGTTATATAGTAGTTGGTCCAGGTCAGATCAGTGTGTTATATAGTAGTTGGTCCAGGTCAGTGTGTTATATAGTAGTTGGTCCAGGTCAGATCAGTGTGTTATATAGTAGTTGGTCCAGGTCAGTGTGTTATATAGTAGTTGGTCCAGGTCAGTGTGTTATATAGTAGTTGGTCCAGGTCAGATCAGTGTGTTATATAGTAGTTGGTCCAGGTCAGTGTGTTATATAGTAGTTGGTCCAGGTCAGGTCAGTGTGTTATATAGTAGTTGGTCCAGGTCAGTGTGTTATATAGTAGTTGGTCCAGGTCAGATCAGTGTGTTATATAGTAGTTGGTCCAGGTCAGGTCAGTGTGTTATATAGTAGTTGGTCCAGATCAGATCAGTGTGTTATATAGTAGTTGGTCCAGGTCAGATCAGTGTGTTATATAGTAGTTGGTCCATGTCAGTGTGTTATATAGTAGTTGGTCCAGGTCAGATCAGTGTGTTATATAGTAGTTGGTCCAGGTCAGATCAGTGTGTTATATAGTAGTTGGTCCAGGTCAGGTCAGTGTGTTATATAGTAGTTGGTCCAGGTCAGATCAGTGTGTTATATAGTAGTTGGTCCATGTCAGTGTGTTATATAGTAGTTGGTCCAGGTCAGTGTGTTATATAGTAGTTGGTCCAGGTCAGATCAGTGTGTTATATAGTAGTTGGTCCAAGTCAGATCAGTGTGTTATATAGTAGTTGGTCCAGGTCAGTGTGTTATATAGTAGTTGGTCCAGGTCAGGTCAGTGTGTTATATAGTAGTTGGTCCAGGTCAGAACAGTGTGTTATATAGTAGTTGGTCCAGGTCAGATCAGTGTGTTATATAGTAGTTGGTCCAGGTCAGATCAGTGTGTTATATAGTAGTTGGTCCAGGTCAGATCAGTGTGTTATATAGTAGTTGGTCCAGATCAGTGTGTTATATAGTAGTTGGTCCAGGTCAGTGTGTTATATAGTAGTTGGTCCAGGTCAGTGTGTTATATAGTAGTTGGTCCAGGTCAGATCAGGGTGTTATATAGTAGTTGGTCCAGGTCAGTGTGTTATATAGTAGTTGGTCCAGATCAGATCAGTGTGTTTTATTTTGTAGTTTGTCCAGATCAGTGTGTTATATAGTAGTTGGTCCAGGTCAGGTCAGTGTGTTATATAGTAGTTGGTCCAGGTCAGGTCAGTGTGTTATATAGTAGTTGGTTCAGATCAGATCAGTGTGTTATATAGTAGTTGTCCAGGTCAGATCAGTGTGTTATATAGTAGTTGGTCCAGGTCAGTGTGTTATATAGTAGTTGGTCCAGGTCAGATCAGTGTGTTATATAGTAGTTGGTCCAGGTCAGGTCAGTGTGTTATATAGTAGTTGGTCCAGGTCAGATCAGTGTGTTATATAGTAGTTGGTCCAGGTCAGTGTGTTATATAGTAGTTGGTCCAGGTCAGTGTGTTATATAGTAGTTGGTCCAGGTCAGTGTGTTATATAGTAGTTGGTCCAGGTCAGATCAGTGTGTTATATAGTAGTTGGTCCAGGTCAGTGTGTTATATAGTAGTTGGTCCAGGTCAGTGTGTTATATAGTAGTTGGTCCAGGTCAGTGTGTTATATAGTAGTTGGTCCAGGTCAGGTCAGTGTGTTATATAGTAGTTGGTCCAGGTCAGATCAGTGTGTTATATAGTAGTTGGTCCAGGTCAGTGTGTTATATAGTAGTTGGTCCAGGTCAGATCAGTGTGTTATATAGTAGTTGGTCCAGGTCAGATCAGTGTGTTATATAGTAGTTGGTCCAGGTCAGTGTGTTATATAGTAGTTGGTCCAGGTCAGATCAGTGTGTTATATAGTAGTTGGTCCAGGTCAGTGTGTTATATAGTAGTTGGTCCAGGTCAGTGTGTTATATAGTAGTTGGTCCAGGTCAGATCAGTGTGTTATATAGTAGTTGGTCCAGGTCAGTGTGTTATATAGTAGTTGGTCCAGGTCAGGTCAGTGTGTTATTTAGTAGTTGGTCCAGGTCAGTGTGTTATATAGTAGTTGGTCCAGGTCAGATCAGTGTGTTATATAGTAGTTGGTCCAGGTCAGTGTGTTATATAGTAGTTGGTCCAGGTCAGTGTGTTATATAGTAGTTGGTCCAGGTCAGATCAGTGTGTTATATAGTAGTTGGTCCAGGTCAGATCAGTGTGTTATATAGTAGTTGGTCCAGGTCAGTGTGTTATATAGTAGTTGGTCCAGGTCAGTGTGTTATATAGTAGTTGGTCCAGATCAGATCAGTGTGTTATATAGTAGTTGGTCCAGATCAGATCAGTGTGTTATATAGTAGTTGGTCCAGATCAGTGTGTTATATAGTAGTTGGTCCAGGTCAGGTCAGTGTGTTATATAGTAGTTGGTCCAGGTCAGGTCAGTGTGTTATATAGTAGTTGGTCCAGATCAGATCAGTGTGTTATATAGTAGTTGTTCCAGGTCAGATCAGTGTGTTATATAGTAGTTGGTCCAGGTCAGTGTGTTATATAGTAGTTGGTCCAGGTCAGATCAGTGTGTTATATAGTAGTTGGTCCAGGTCAGGTCAGTGTGTTATATAGTAGTTGGTCCAGGTCAGATCAGTGTGTTATATAGTAGTTGGTCCAGGTCAGTGTGTTATATAGTAGTTGGTCCAGGTCAGTGTGTTATATAGTAGTTGGTCCAGGTCAGATCAGTGTGTTATATAGTAGTTGGTCCAGGTCAGATCAGTGTGTTATATAGTAGTTGGTCCAGGTCAGATCAGTGTGTTATATAGTAGTTGGTCCAGGTCAGTGTGTTATATAGTAGTTGGTCCAGGTCAGATCAGTGTGTTATATAGTAGTTGGTCCAGGTCAGATCAGTGTGTTATATAGTAGTTGGTCCAGGTCAGGTCAGTGTGTTATATAGTAGTTGGTCCAGGTCAGATCAGTGTGTTATATAGTAGTTGGTCCATGTCAGTGTGTTATATAGTAGTTGGTCCAGGTCAGTGTGTTATATAGTAGTTGGTCCAGGTCAGATCAGTGTGTTATATAGTAGTTGGTCCAAGTCAGATCAGTGTGTTATATAGTAGTTGGTCCAGGTCAGTGTGTTATATAGTAGTTGGTCCAGGTCAGATCAGTGTGTTATATAGTAGTTGGTCCAGATCAGTGTGTTATATAGTAGTTGGTCCAGGTCAGATCAGTGTGTTATATAGTAGTTGGTCCAGGTCAGGTCAGTGTGTTATATAGTAGTTGGTCCAGATCAGATCAGTGTGTTATATTGTAGTTGGTCCAGATCAGTGTGTTATATAGTAGTTGGTCCAGGTCAGGTCAGTGTGTTATATAGTAGTTGGTCCAGGTCAGGTCAGTGTGTTATATAGTAGTTGGTCCAGATCAGATCAGTGTGTTATATAGTAGTTGGTCCAGGTCAGATCAGTGTGTTATATAGTAGTTGGTCCAGGTCAGTGTGTTATATAGTAGTTGGTCCAGGTCAGATCAGTGTGTTATATAGTAGTTGGTCCAGGTCAGGTCAGTGTGTTATATAGTAGTTGGTCCAGGTCAGATCAGTGTGTTATATAGTAGTTGGTCCAGGTCAGTGTGTTATATAGTAGTTGGTCCAGGTCAGTGTGTTATATAGTAGTTGGTCCAGGTCAGTGTGTTATATAGTAGTTGGTCCAGGTCAGATCAGTGTGTTATATAGTAGTTGGTCCAGGTCAGTGTGTTATATAGTAGTTGGTCCAGGTCAGTGTGTTATATAGTAGTTGGTCCAGGTCAGTGTGTTATATAGTAGTTGGTCCAGGTCAGGTCAGTGTGTTATATAGTAGTTGGTCCAGGTCAGATCAGTGTGTTATATAGTAGTTGGTCCAGGTCAGTGTGTTATATAGTAGTTGGTCCAGGTCAGATCAGTGTGTTATATAGTAGTTGGTCCAGGTCAGTGTGTTATATAGTAGTTGGTCCAGGTCAGATCAGTGTGTTATATAGTAGTTGGTCCAGGTCAGTGTGTTATATAGTAGTTGGTCCAGGTCAGTGTGTTATATAGTAGTTGGTCCAGGTCAGATCAGTGTGTTATATAGTAGTTGGTCCAGGTCAGTGTGTTATATAGTAGTTGGTCCAGGTCAGGTCAGTGTGTTATATAGTAGTTGGTCCAGGTCAGTGTGTTATATAGTAGTTGGTCCAGGTCAGATCAGTGTGTTATATAGTAGTTGGTCCAGGTCAGTGTGTTATATAGTAGTTGGTCCAGGTCAGTGTGTTATATAGTAGTTGGTCCAGGTCAGATCAGTGTGTTATATAGTAGTTGGTCCAGGTCAGATCAGTGTGTTATATAGTAGTTGGTCCAGGTCAGTGTGTTATATAGTAGTTGGTCCAGGTCAGTGTGTTATATAGTAGTTGGTCCAGATCAGATCAGTGTGTTATATAGTAGTTGGTCCAGATCAGATCAGTGTGTTATATAGTAGTTGGTCCAGATCAGTGTGTTATATAGTAGTTGGTCCAGGTCAGGTCAGTGTGTTATATAGTAGTTGGTCCAGGTCAGGTCAGTGTGTTATATAGTAGTTGGTCCAGATCAGATCAGTGTGTTATATAGTAGTTGGTCCAGGTCAGATCAGTGTGTTATATAGTAGTTGGTCCAGGTCAGTGTGTTATATAGTAGTTGGTCCAGGTCAGATCAGTGTGTTATATAGTAGTTGGTCCAGGTCAGGTCAGTGTGTTATATAGTAGTTGGTCCAGGTCAGATCAGTGTGTTATATAGTAGTTGGTCCAGGTCAGTGTGTTATATAGTAGTTGGTCCATGTCAGTGTGTTATATAGTAGTTGGTCCAGGTCAGATCAGTGTGTTATATAGTAGTTGGTCCAGGTCAGATCAGTGTGTTATATAGTAGTTGGTCCAGGTCAGATCAGTGTGTTATATAGTAGTTGGTCCAGGTCAGTGTGTTATATAGTAGTTGGTCCAGGTCAGATCAGTGTGTTATATAGTAGTTGGTCCAGGTCAGATCAGTGTGTTATATAGTAGTTGGTCCAGGTCAGGTCAGTGTGTTATATAGTAGTTGGTCCAGGTCAGATCAGTGTGTTATATAGTAGTTGGTCCATGTCAGTGTGTTATATAGTAGTTGGTCCAGGTCAGTGTGTTATATAGTAGTTGGTCCAGGTCAGATCAGTGTGTTATATAGTAGTTGGTCCAAGTCAGATCAGTGTGTTATATAGTAGTTGGTCCAGGTCAGTGTGTTATATAGTAGTTGGTCCAGGTCAGGTCAGTGTGTTATATAGTAGTTGGTCCAGGTCAGATCAGTGTGTTATATAGTAGTTGGTCCAGGTCAGATCAGTGTGTTATATAGTAGTTGGTCCAGGTCAGTGTGTTATATAGTAGTTGGTCCATGTCAGTGTGTTATATAGTAGTTGGTCCAGGTCAGATCAGTGTGTTATATAGTAGTTGGTCCAGGTCAGATCAGTGTGTTATATAGTAGTTGGTCCAGGTCAGATCAGTGTGTTATATAGTAGTTGGTCCAGGTCAGTGTGTTATATAGTAGTTGGTCCAGGTCAGATCAGTGTGTTATATAGTAGTTGGTCCAGGTCAGATCAGTGTGTTATATAGTAGTTGGTCCAGGTCAGGTCAGTGTGTTATATAGTAGTTGGTCCAGGTCAGATCAGTGTGTTATATAGTAGTTGGTCCATGTCAGTGTGTTATATAGTAGTTGGTCCAGGTCAGTGTGTTATATAGTAGTTGGTCCAGGTCAGATCAGTGTGTTATATAGTAGTTGGTCCAAGTCAGATCAGTGTGTTATATAGTAGTTGGTCCAGGTCAGTGTGTTATATAGTAGTTGGTCCAGGTCAGGTCAGTGTGTTATATAGTAGTTGGTCCAGGTCAGATCAGTGTGTTATATAGTAGTTGGTCCAGGTCAGATCAGTGTGTTATATAGTAGTTGGTCCAGGTCAGATCAGTGTGTTATATAGTAGTTGGTCCAGGTCAGATCAGTGTGTTATATAGTAGTTGGTCCAGATCAGTGTGTTATATAGTAGTTGGTCCAGGTCAGGTCAGTGTGTTATATAGTAGTTGGTCCAGGTCAGTGTGTTATATAGTAGTTGGTCCAGGTCAGATCAGTGTGTTATATAGTAGTTGGTCCAGGTCAGTGTGTTATATAGTAGTTGGTCCAGGTCAGATCAGTGTGTTATATAGTAGTTGGTCCAGATCAGTGTGTTATATAGTAGTTGGTCCAGGTCAGATCAGTGTGTTATATAGTAGTTGGTCCAGGTCAGGTCAGTGTGTTATATAGTAGTTGGTCCAGATCAGATCAGTGTGTTATATAGTAGTTTGTCCAGATCAGTGTGTTATATAGTAGTTGGTCCAGGTCAGGTCAGTGTGTTATATAGTAGTTGGTCCAGGTCAGGTTAGTGTGTTATATAGTAGTTGGTCCAGATCAGATCAGTGTGTTATATAGTAGTTGGTCCAGGTCAGATCAGTGTGTTATATAGTAGTTGGTCCAGGTCAGTGTGTTATATAGTAGTTGGTCCAGGTCAGATCAGTGTGTTATATAGTAGTTGGTCCAGGTCAGGTCAGTGTGTTATATAGTAGTTGGTCCAGGTCAGATCAGTGTGTTATATAGTAGTTGGTCCAGGTCAGTGTGTTATATAGTAGTTGGTCCAGGTCAGTGTGTTATATAGTAGTTGGTCCAGGTCAGTGTGTTATATAGTAGTTGGTCCAGGTCAGGTCAGTGTGTTATATAGTAGTTGGTCCAGGTCAGTGTGTTATATAGTAGTTGGTCCAGGTCAGTGTGTTATATAGTAGTTGGTCCAGGTCAGTGTGTTATATAGTAGTTGGTCCAGGTCAGGTCAGTGTGTTATATAGTAGTTGGTCCAGGTCAGATCAGTGTGTTATATAGTAGTTGGTCCAGGTCAGTGTGTTATATAGTAGTTGGTCCAGGTCAGATCAGTGTGTTATATAGTAGTTGGTCCAGGTCAGATCAGTGTGTTATATAGTAGTTGGTCCAGGTCAGTGTGTTATATAGTAGTTGGTCCAGGTCAGATCAGTGTGTTATATAGTAGTTGGTCCAGGTCAGTGTGTTATATAGTAGTTGGTCCAGGTCAGTGTGTTATATAGTAGTTGGTCCAGGTCAGATCAGTGTGTTATATAGTAGTTGGTCCAGGTCAGTGTGTTATATAGTAGTTGGTCCAGGTCAGGTCAGTGTGTTATATAGTAGTTGGTCCAGGTCAGTGTGTTATATAGTAGTTGGTCCAGGTCAGATCAGTGTGTTATATAGTAGTTGGTCCAGGTCAGTGTGTTATATAGTAGTTGGTCCAGGTCAGTGTGTTATATAGTAGTTGGTCCAGGTCAGATCAGTGTGTTATATAGTAGTTGGTCCAGGTCAGATCAGTGTGTTATATAGTAGTTGGTCCAGGTCAGTGTGTTATATAGTAGTTGGTCCAGGTCAGTGTGTTATATAGTAGTTGGTCCAGATCAGATCAGTGTGTTATATAGTAGTTGGTCCAGATCAGATCAGTGTGTTATATAGTAGTTGGTCCAGATCAGTGTGTTATATAGTAGTTGGTCCAGGTCAGGTCAGTGTGTTATATAGTAGTTGGTCCAGGTCAGGTCAGTGTGTTATATAGTAGTTGGTCCAGATCAGATCAGTGTGTTATATAGTAGTTGTTCCAGGTCAGATCAGTGTGTTATATAGTAGTTGGTCCAGGTCAGTGTGTTATATAGTAGTTGGTCCAGGTCAGATCAGTGTGTTATATAGTAGTTGGTCCAGGTCAGGTCAGTGTGTTATATAGTAGTTGGTCCAGGTCAGATCAGTGTGTTATATAGTAGTTGGTCCAGGTCAGTGTGTTATATAGTAGTTGGTCCATGTCAGTGTGTTATATAGTAGTTGGTCCAGGTCAGATCAGTGTGTTATATAGTAGTTGGTCCAGGTCAGATCAGTGTGTTATATAGTAGTTGGTCCAGGTCAGATCAGTGTGTTATATAGTAGTTGGTCCAGGTCAGTGTGTTATATAGTAGTTGGTCCAGGTCAGATCAGTGTGTTACATGGTAGTTGGTCCAGGTCAGATCAGTGTGTTATATAGTAGTTGGTCCAGGTCAGGTCAGTGTGTTATATAGTAGTTGGTCCAGGTCAGATCAGTGTGTTATATAGTAGTTGGTCCATGTCAGTGTGTTATATAGTAGTTGGTCCAGGTCAGTGTGTTATATAGTAGTTGGTCCAGGTCAGATCAGTGTGTTATATAGTAGTTGGTCCAAGTCAGATCAGTGTGTTATATAGTAGTTGGTCCAGGTCAGTGTGTTATATAGTAGTTGGTCCAGGTCAGGTCAGTGTGTTATATAGTAGTTGGTCCAGGTCAGATCAGTGTGTTATATAGTCGTTGGTCCAGGTCAGATCAGTGTGTTATATAGTAGTTGGTCTAGGTCAGATCAGTGTGTTATATAGTAGTTGGTCCAGGTCAGATCAGTGTGTTATATAGTAGTTTGTCCAGATCAGTGTGTTATATAGTAGTTGGTCCAGGTCAGGTCAGTGTGTTATATAGTAGTTGGTCCAGGTCAGGTTAGTGTGTTATATAGTAGTTGGTCCAGATCAGATCAGTGTGTTATATAGTAGTTGGTCCAGGTCAGATCAGTGTGTTATATAGTAGTTGGTCCAGGTCAGTGTGTTATATAGTAGTTGGTCCAGGTCAGATCAGTGTGTTATATAGTAGTTGGTCCAGGTCAGGTCAGTGTGTTACATAGTAGTTGGTCCAGGTCAGATCAGTGTGTTATATAGTAGTTGGTCCAGGTCAGTGTGTTATATAGTAGTTGGTCCAGGTCAGTGTGTTATATAGTAGTTGGTCCAGGTCAGTGTGTTATATAGTAGTTGGTCCAGGTCAGGTCAGTGTGTTATATAGTAGTTGGTCCAGGTCAGTGTGTTATATAGTAGTTGGTCCAGGTCAGTGTGTTATATAGTAGTTGGTCCAGGTCAGTGTGTTATATAGTAGTTGGTCCAGGTCAGGTCAGTGTGTTATATAGTAGTTGGTCCAGGTCAGATCAGTGTGTTATATAGTAGTTGGTCCAGGTCAGTGTGTTATATAGTAGTTGGTCCAGGTCAGATCAGTGTGTTATATAGTAGTTGGTCCAGGTCAGATCAGTGTGTTATATAGTAGTTGGTCCAGGTCAGTGTGTTATATAGTAGTTGGTCCAGGTCAGATCAGTGTGTTATATAGTAGTTGGTCCAGGTCAGTGTGTTATATAGTAGTTGGTCCAGGTCAGTGTGTTATATAGTAGTTGGTCAAGGTCAGATCAGTGTGTTATATAGTAGTTGGTCCAGGTCAGTGTGTTATATAGTAGTTGGTCCAGGTCAGGTCAGTGTGTTATATAGTAGTTGGTCCAGGTCAGTGTGTTATATAGTAGTTGGTCCAGGTCAGATCAGTGTGTTATATAGTAGTTGGTCCAGGTCAGTGTGTTATATAGTAGTTGGTCCAGGTCAGTGTGTTATATAGTAGTTGGTCCAGGTCAGATCAGTGTGTTATATAGTAGTTGGTCCAGGTCAGATCAGTGTGTTATATAGTAGTTGGTCCAGGTCAGTGTGTTATATAGTAGTTGGTCCAGGTCAGTGTGTTATATAGTAGTTGGTCCAGATCAGATCAGTGTGTTATATAGTAGTTGGTCCAGATCAGATCAGTGTGTTATATAGTAGTTGGTCCAGATCAGTGTGTTATATAGTAGTTGGTCCAGGTCAGGTCAGTGTGTTATATAGTAGTTGGTCCAGGTCAGGTCAGTGTGTTATATAGTAGTTGGTCCAGATCAGATCAGTGTGTTATATAGTAGTTGTTCCAGGTCAGATCAGTGTGTTATATAGTAGTTGGTCCAGGTCAGTGTGTTATATAGTAGTTGGTCCAGGTCAGATCAGTGTGTTATATAGTAGTTGGTCCAGGTCAGGTCAGTGTGTTATATAGTAGTTGGTCCAGGTCAGATCAGTGTGTTATATAGTAGTTGGTCCAGGTCAGTGTGTTATATAGTAGTTGGTCCATGTCAGTGTGTTATATAGTAGTTGGTCCAGGTCAGATCAGTGTGTTATATAGTAGTTGGTCCAGGTCAGATCAGTGTGTTATATAGTAGTTGGTCCAGGTCAGATCAGTGTGTTATATAGTAGTTGGTCCAGGTCAGTGTGTTATATAGTAGTTGGTCCAGGTCAGATCAGTGTGTTACATGGTAGTTGGTCCAGGTCAGATCAGTGTGTTATATAGTAGTTGGTCCAGGTCAGGTCAGTGTGTTATATAGTAGTTGGTCCAGGTCAGATCAGTGTGTTATATAGTAGTTGGTCCATGTCAGTGTGTTATATAGTAGTTGGTCCAGGTCAGTGTGTTATATAGTAGTTGGTCCAGGTCAGATCAGTGTGTTATATAGTAGTTGGTCCAAGTCAGATCAGTGTGTTATATAGTAGTTGGTCCAGGTCAGTGTGTTATATAGTAGTTGGTCCAGGTCAGGTCAGTGTGTTATATAGTAGTTGGTCCAGGTCAGATCAGTGTGTTATATAGTCGTTGGTCCAGGTCAGATCAGTGTGTTATATAGTAGTTGGTCCAGGTCAGATCAGTGTGTTATATAGTAGTTGGTCCAGGTCAGATCAGTGTGTTATATAGTAGTTGGTCCAGATCAGTGTGTTATATAGTAGTTGGTCCAGGTCAGGTCAGTGTGTTATATAGTAGTTGGTCCAGGTCAGTGTGTTATATAGTAGTTGGTCCAGGTCAGATCAGGGTGTTATATAGTAGTTGGTCAAGGTCAGTGTGTTATATAGTAGTTGGTCCAGGTCAGATTAGTGTGTTATATAGTAGTTGGTCCAGATCAGTGTGTTATATAGTAGTTGGTCCAGGTCAGGTCAGTGTGTTATATAGTAGTTGGTCCAGATCAGATCAGTGTGTTATATAGAAGTTTGTCCAGATCAGTGTGTTATATAGTAGTTGGTCCAGGTCAGGTCAGTGTGTTATATAGTAGTTGGTCCAGGTCAGGTCAGTCTGTTATATAGTAGTTGGTCCAGATCAGATCAGTGTGTTATATAGTAGTTGGTCCAGGTCAGATCAGTGTGTTATATAGTAGTTGGTCCAGGTCAGTGTGTTATATAGTAGTTGGTCCAGGTCAGATCAGTGTGTTATATAGTAGTTGGTCCAGGTCAGGTCAGTGTGTTATATAGTAGTTGGTCCAGGTCAGATCAGTGTGTTATATAGTAGTTGGTCCAGGTCAGTGTGTTATATAGTAGTTGGTCCAGGTCAGTGTGTTATATAGTAGTTGGTCCAGGTCAGTGTGTTATATAGTAGTTGGTCCAGGTCAGATCAGTGTGTTATATAGTAGTTGGTCCAGGTCAGTGTGTTATATAGTAGTTGGTCCAGGTCAGTGTGTTATATAGTAGTTGGTCCAGGTCAGTGTGTTATATAGTAGTTGGTCCAGGTCAGTGTGTTATATAGTAGTTGGTCCAGGTCAGGTCAGTGTGTTATATAGTAGTTGGTCCAGGTCAGATCAGTGTGTTATATAGTAGTTGGTCCAGGTCAGTGTGTTATATAGTAGTTGGTCCAGGTCAGATCAGTGTGTTATATAGTAGTTGGTCCAGGTCAGATCAGTGTGTTATATAGTAGTTGGTCCAGGTCAGTGTGTTATATAGTAGTTGGTCCAGGTCAGATCAGTGTGTTATATAGTAGTTGGTCCAGGTCAGTGTGTTATATAGTAGTTGGTCCAGGTCAGTGTGTTATATAGTAGTTGGTCCAGGTCAGATCAGTGTGTTATATAGTAGTTGGTCCAGGTCAGTGTGTTATATAGTAGTTGGTCCAGGTCAGGTCAGTGTGTTATATAGTAGTTGGTCCAGGTCAGTGTGTTATATAGTAGTTGGTCCAGGTCAGATCAGTGTGTTATATAGTAGTCTGTCCAGGTCAGTGTGTTATATAGTAGTTGGTCCAGGTCAGTGTGTTATATAGTAGTTGGTCCAGGTCAGATCTGTGTGTTATATAGTAGTTGGTCCAGGTCAGATCAGTGTGTTATATAGTAGTTGGTCCAGGTCAGTGTGTTATATAGTAGTTGGTCCAGGTCAGTGTGTTATATAGTAGTTGGTCCAGATCAGATCAGTGTATTATATAGTAGTTGGTCCAGATCAGATCAGTGTGTTATATAGTAGTTGGTCCAGATCAGTGTGTTATATAGTAGTTGGTCCAGGTCAGGTCAGTGTGTTATATAGTAGTTGGTCCAGGTCAGGTCAGTGTGTTATATAGTAGTTGGCCCAGATCAGATCAGTGTGTTATATAGTAGTTATTCCAGGTCAGATCAGTGTGTTATATAGTAGTTGGTCCAGGTCAGTGTGTTATATAGTAGTTGGTCCAGGTCAGATCAGTGTGTTATATAGTAGTTGGTCCAGGTCAGGTCAGTGTGTTATATAGTAGTTGGTCCAGGTCAGATCAGTGTGTTATATAGTAGTTGGTCCAGGTCAGTGTGTTATATAGTAGTTGGTCCAGGTCAGTGTGTTATATAGTAGTTGGTCCAGGTCAGATCAGTGTGTTATATAGTAGTTGGTCCAGGTCAGATCAGTGTGTTATATAGTAGTTGGTCCAGGTCAGTGTGTTATATAGTAGTTGGTCCAGGTCAGATCAGTGTGTTATATAGTAGTTGGTCCAGGTCAGTGTGTTATATAGTAGTTGGTCCAGGTCAGATCAGTGTGTTATATAGTAGTTGGTCCAGGTCAGTGTGTTATATAGTAGTTGGTCCAGGTCAGGTCAGTGTGTTATATAGTAGTTGGTCCAGGTCAGTGTGTTATATAGTAGTTGGTCCAGGTCAGATCAGTGTGTTATATAGTAGTTGGTCCAGGTCAGTGTGTTATATAGTAGTTGGTTCAGGTCAGATCAGTGTGTTATATAGTAGTTGGTCCAGGTCAGGTCAGTGTGTTATATAGTAGTTGGTCCAGGTCAGGTCAGTGTGTTATATAGTAGTTGGTCCAGGTCAGGTCAGTGTGTTATATAGTAGTTGGTCCAGGTCAGGTCAGTGGGTTATATAGTAGTTGGTCCAGGTCAGTGTGTTATATAGTAGTTGGTCCAGATCAGATCAGTGTGTTATATAGTAGTTGGTCCAGGTCAGATCAGTGTGTTATATAGTAGTTGGTCCAGGTCAGATCAGTGTGTTATATAGTAGTTGGTCCAGGTCAGATCAGGGTGTTATATAGTAGTTGGTCCAGGTCAGATCAGTGTGTTATATAGTAGTTGGTCCAGGTCAGTGTGTTATATAGTAGTTGGTCCAGGTCAGTGTGTTATATAGTAGTTGGTCCAGGTCAGTGTGTTATATAGTGGTTGGTCCAGGTCAGATCAGTGTGTTATATAGTAGTTGGTCCAGATCAGTGTGTTATATAGTAGTTGGTCCAGGTCAGGTCAGTGTGTTATATAGTAGTTGGTCCAGGTCAGTGTGTTATATAGTAGTTGGTCCAGGTCAGGTCAGTGTGTTATATAGTAGTTGGTCCAGGTCAGTGTGTTATATAGTAGTTGGTCCAGATCAGTGTGTTATATAGTAGTTGGTCCAGGTCAGGTCAGTGTGTTATATAGTAGTTGGTCCAGGTCAGTGTGTTATATAGTAGTTGGTCCAGGTCAGATCAGTGTGTTATATAGTAGTTGGTCCAGGTCAGTGTGTTATATAGTAGTTGGTCCAGGTCAGTGTGTTATATAGTAGTTGGTCCAGGTCAGATCAGTGTGTTATATAGTAGTTGGTCCAGGTCAGATCAGTGTGTTATATAGGAGTTGGTCCAGGTCAGTGTGTTATATAGTAGTTGGTCCAGATCAGATCAGTGTGTTATATAGTAGTTGGTCCAGATCAGATCAGTGTGTTATATAGTAGTTGGTCCAGATCAGTGTGTTATATAGTAGTTGGTCCAGGTCAGGTCAGTGTGTTATATAGTAGTTGGTCCAGGTCAGGTCAGTGTGTTATATAGTAGTTGGTCCAGGTCAGATCAGTGTGTTATATAGTAGTTGGTCCAAGTCAGATCAGTGTGTTATATAGTAGTTGGTCAAGGTCAGTATGTTATATAGTAGTTGGTCCAGGTCAGGTCAGTGTGTTATATAGTAGTTGGTCCAGGTCAGATCAGTGTGTTATATAGTAGTTGGTCCAAGTCAGATCAGTGTGTTATATAGTAGTTGGTCCAGGTCAGTGTGTTATATAGTAGTTGGTCCAGGTCAGGTCAGTGTGTTATATAGTAGTTGGTCCAGGTCAGAACAGTGTGTTATATAGTAGTTGGTCGAGGTCAGATCAGTGTGTTATATAGTAGTTGGTCCAGGTCAGATCAGTGTGTTATATAGTAGTTGGTCCAGGTCAGATCAGTGTGTTATATAGTAGTTGGTCCAGATCAGTGTGTTATATAGTAGTTGGTCCAGGTCAGTGTGTTATATAGTAGTTGGTCCAGGTCAGTGTGTTATATAGTAGTTGGTCCAGGTCAGATCAGGGTGTTATATAGTAGTTGGTCCAGGTCAGTGTGTTATATAGTAGTTGGTCCAGATCAGATCAGTGTGTTTTATTTTGTAGTTTGTCCAGATCAGTGTGTTATATAGTAGTTGGTCCAGGTCAGGTCAGTGTGTTATATAGTAGTTGGTCCAGGTCAGGTCAGTGTGTTATATAGTAGTTGGTTCAGATCAGATCAGTGTGTTATATAGTAGTTGGTCCAGGTCAGATCAGTGTGTTATATAGTAGTTGGTCCAGGTCAGTGTGTTATATAGTAGTTGGTCCAGGTCAGATCAGTGTGTTATATAGTAGTTGGTCCAGGTCAGGTCAGTGTGTTATATAGTAGTTGGTCCAGGTCAGATCAGTGTGTTATATAGTAGTTGGTCCAGGTCAGTGTTTTATATAGTAGTTGGTCCAGGTCAGTGTGTTATATAGTAGTTGGTCCAGGTCAGTGTGTTATATAGTAGTTGGTCCAGGTCAGATCAGTGTGTTATATAGTAGTTGGTCCAGGTCAGTGTGTTATATAGTAGTTGGTCCAGGTCAGTGTGTTATATAGTAGTTGGTCCAGGTCAGTGTGTTATATAGTAGTTGGTCCAGGTCAGGTCAGTGTGTTATATAGTAGTTGGTCCAGGTCAGATCAGTGTGTTATATAGTAGTTGGTCCAGGTCAGTGTGTTATATAGTAGTTGGTCCAGGTCAGATCAGTGTGTTATATAGTAGTTGGTCCAGGTCAGATCAGTGTGTTATATAGTAGTTGGTCCAGGTCAGTGTGTTATATAGTAGTTGGTCCAGGTCAGATCAGTGTGTTATATAGTAGTTGGTCCAGGTCAGTGTGTTATATAGTAGTTGGTCCAGGTCAGTGTGTTATATAGTAGTTGGTCCAGGTCAGATCAGTGTGTTATATAGTAGTTGGTCCAGGTCAGTGTGTTATATAGTAGTTGGTCCAGGTCAGGTCAGTGTGTTATTTAGTAGTTGGTCCAGGTCAGTGTGTTATATAGTAGTTGGTCCAGGTCAGATCAGTGTGTTATATAGTAGTTGGTCCAGGTCAGTGTGTTATATAGTAGTTGGTCCAGGTCAGTGTGTTATATAGTAGTTGGTCCAGGTCAGGTCAGTGTGTTATATAGTAGTTGGTCCAGGTCAGTGTGTTATATAGTAGTTGGTCCAGATCAGTGTGTTATATAGTAGTTGGTCCAGGTCAGGTCAGTGTGTTATATAGTAGTTGGTCCAGGTCAGTGTGTTATATAGTAGTTGGTCCAGGTCAGATCAGTGTGTTATATAGTAGTTGGTCCAGGTCAGTGTGTTATATAGTAGTTGGTCCAGGTCAGTGTGTTATATAGTAGTTGGTCCAGGTCAGATCAGTGTGTTATATAGTAGTTGGTCCAGGTCAGATCAGTGTGTTATATAGGAGTTGGTCCAGGTCAGTGTGTTATATAGTAGTTGGTCCAGATCAGATCAGTGTGTTATATAGTAGTTGGTCCAGATCAGATCAGTGTGTTATATAGTAGTTGGTCCAGATCAGTGTGTTATATAGTAGTTGGTCCAGGTCAGGTCAGTGTGTTATATAGTAGTTGGTCCAGGTCAGGTCAGTGTGTTATATAGTAGTTGGTCCAGATCAGATCAGTGTGTTATATAGTAGTTGGTCCAGGTCAGATCAGTGTGTTATATAGTAGTTGGTCCATGTCAGTGTGTTATATAGTAGTTGGTCCAGGTCAGATCAGTGTGTTATATAGTAGTTGGTCCAGGTCAGATCAGTATGTTATATAGTAGTTGGTCCAGGTCAGGTCAGTGTGTTATATAGTAGTTGGTCCAGGTCAGATCAGTGTGTTATATAGTAGTTGGTCCATGTCAGTGTGTTATATAGTAGTTGGTCCAGGTCAGTGTGTTATATAGTAGTTGGTCCAGGTCAGATCAGTGTGTTATATAGTAGTTGGTCCAAGTCAGATCAGTGTGTTATATAGTAGTTGGTCCAGGTCAGTGTGTTATATAGTAGTTGGTCCAGGTCAGGTCAGTGTGTTATATAGTAGTTGGTCCAGGTCAGAACAGTGTGTTATATAGTAGTTGGTCCAGGTCAGATCAGTGTGTTATATAGTAGTTGGTCCAGGTCAGATCAGTTTGTTATATAGTAGTTGGTCCAGGTCAGATCAGTGTGTTATATAGTAGTTGGTCCAGATCAGTGTGTTATATAGTAGTTGGTCCAGGTCAGTGTGTTATATAGTAGTTGGTCCAGGTCAGTGTGTTATATAGTAGTTGGTCCAGGTCAGATCAGGGTGTTATATAGTAGTTGGTCCAGGTCAGTGTGTTATATAGTAGTTGGTCCAGATCAGATCAGTGTGTTTTATTTTGTAGTTTGTCCAGATCAGTGTGTTATATAGTAGTTGGTCCAGGTCAGGTCAGTGTGTTATATAGTAGTTGGTCCAGGTCAGGTCAGTGTGTTATATAGTAGTTGGTTCAGATCAGATCAGTGTGTTATATAGTAGTTGGTCCAGGTCAGATCAGTGTGTTATATAGTAGTTGGTCCAGGTCAGTGTGTTATATAGTAGTTGGTCCAGGTCAGATCAGTGTGTTATATAGTAGTTGGTCCAGGTCAGGTCAGTGTGTTATATAGTAGTTGGTCCAGGTCAGATCAGTGTGTTATATAGTAGTTGGTCCAGGTCAGTGTTTTATATAGTAGTTGGTCCAGGTCAGTGTGTTATATAGTAGTTGGTCCAGGTCAGTGTGTTATATAGTAGTTGGTCCAGGTCAGATCAGTGTGTTATATAGTAGTTGGTCCAGGTCAGTGTGTTATATAGTAGTTGGTCCAGGTCAGTGTGTTATATAGTAGTTGGTCCAGGTCAGTGTGTTATATAGTAGTTGGTCCAGGTCAGGTCAGTGTGTTATATAGTAGTTGGTCCAGGTCAGATCAGTGTGTTATATAGTAGTTGGTCCAGGTCAGTGTGTTATATAGTAGTTGGTCCAGGTCAGATCAGTGTGTTATATAGTAGTTGGTCCAGGTCAGATCAGTGTGTTATATAGTAGTTGGTCCAGGTCAGTGTGTTATATAGTAGTTGGTCCAGGTCAGATCAGTGTGTTATATAGTAGTTGGTCCAGGTCAGTGTGTTATATAGTAGTTGGTCCAGGTCAGTGTGTTATATAGTAGTTGGTCCAGGTCAGATCAGTGTGTTATATAGTAGTTGGTCCAGGTCAGTGTGTTATATAGTAGTTGGTCCAGGTCAGGTCAGTGTGTTATTTAGTAGTTGGTCCAGGTCAGTGTGTTATATAGTAGTTGGTCCAGGTCAGATCAGTGTGTTATATAGTAGTTGGTCCAGGTCAGTGTGTTATATAGTAGTTGGTCCAGGTCAGTGTGTTATATAGTAGTTGGTCCAGGTCAGATCAGTGTGTTATATAGTAGTTGGTCCAGGTCAGATCAGTGTGTTATATAGTAGTTGGTCCAGGTCAGTGTGTTATATAGTAGTTGGTCCAGGTCAGTGTGTTATATAGTAGTTGGCCAGATCAGATCAGTGTGTTATATAGTAGTTGGTCCAGATCAGATCAGTGTGTTATATAGTAGTTGGTCCAGATCAGTGTGTTATATAGTAGTTGGTCCAGGTCAGGTCAGTGTGTTATATAGTAGTTGGTCCAGGTCAGGTCAGTGTGTTATATAGTAGTTGGTCCAGATCAGATCAGTGTGTTATATAGTAGTTGTTCCAGGTCAGATCAGTGTGTTATATAGTAGTTGGTCCAGGTCAGTGTGTTATATAGTAGTTGGTCCAGGTCAGATCAGTGTGTTATATAGTAGTTGGTCCAGGTCAGGTCAGTGTGTTATATAGTAGTTGGTCCAGGTCAGATCAGTGTGTTATATAGTAGTTGGTCCAGGTCAGTGTGTTATATAGTAGTTGGTCCATGTCAGTGTGTTATATAGTAGTTGGTCCAGGTCAGATCAGTGTGTTATATAGTAGTTGGTCCAGGTCAGATCAGTGTGTTATATAGTAGTTGGTCAAGGTCAGATCAGTGTGTTATATAGTAGTTGGTCCAGGTCAGTGTGTTATATAGTAGTTGGTCCAGGTCAGATCAGTGTGTTATATAGTAGTTGGTCCAGGTCAGATCAGTGTGTTATATAGAATTTGGTCCAGGTCAGGTCAGTGTGTTATATAGTTGTTGGTCCATGTCAGTGTGTTATATAGTAGTTGGTCCAGGTCAGTGTGTTATATAGTAGTTTGTCCAGGTCAGATCAGTGTGTTATATAGTAGTTGGTCCAAGTCAGATCAGTGTGTTATATAGTAGTTGGTCCAGGTCAGTGTGTTATATAGTAGTTGGTCCAGGTCAGATCAGTGTGTTATATAGTAGTTGGTCCAGATCAGTGTGTTATATAGTAGTTGGTACAGGTCAGATCAGTGTGTTATATAGTAGTTGGTCCAGGTCAGGTCAGTGTGTTATATAGTAGTTGGTCCAGATCAGATCAGTGTGTTTTATTTTGTAGTTTGTCCAGATCAGTGTGTTATATAGTAGTTGGTCCAGGTCAGGTCAGTGTGTTATATAGTAGTTGGTCCAGGTCAGGTCAGTGTGTTATATAGTAGTTGGTTCAGATCAGATCAGTGTGTTATATAGTAGTTGGTCCAGGTCAGATCAGTGTGTTATATAGTAGTTGGTCCAGGTCAGTGTGTTATATAGTAGTTGGTCCAGGTCAGATCAGTGTGTTATATAGTAGTTGGTCCAGGTCAGGTCAGTGTGTTATATAGTAGTTGGTCCAGGTCAGATCAGTGTGTTATATAGTAGTTGGTCCAGGTCAGTGTGTTATATAGTAGTTGGTCCAGGTCAGTGTGTTATATAGTAGTTGGTCCAGGTCAGTGTGTTATATAGTAGTTGGTCCAGGTCAGATCAGTGTGTTATATAGTAGTTGGTCCAGGTCAGTGTGTTATATAGTAGTTGGACCAGGTCAGTGTGTTATATAGTAGTTGGTCCAGGTCAGTGTGTTATATAGTAGTTGGTCCAGGTCAGGTCAGTGTGTTATATAGTAGTTGGTCCAGGTCAGATCAGTGTGTTATATAGTAGTTGGTCCAGGTCAGTGTGTTATATAGTAGTTGGTCCAGGTCAGATCAGTGTGTTATATAGTAGTTGGTCCAGGTCAGTGTGTTATATAGTAGTTGGTCCAGGTCAGATCAGTGTGTTATATAGTAGTTGGTCCAGGTCAGTGTGTTATATAGTAGTTGGTCCAGGTCAGTGTGTTATATAGTAGTTGGTCCAGGTCAGATCAGTGTGTTATATAGTAGTTGGTCCAGGTCAGTGTGTTATATAGTAGTTGGTCCAGGTCAGGTCAGTGTGTTATTTAGTAGTTGGTCCAGGTCAGTGTGTTATATAGTAGTTGGTCCAGGTCAGATCAGTGTGTTATATAGTAGTTGGTCCAGGTCAGTGTGTTATATAGTAGTTGGTCCAGGTCAGTGTGTTATATAGTAGTTGGTCCAGGTCAGATCAGTGTGTTATATAGTAGTTGGTCCAGGTCAGATCAGTGTGTTATATAGTAGTTGGTCCAGGTCAGTGTGTTATATAGTAGTTGGTCCAGGTCAGTGTGTTATATAGTAGTTGGTCCAGATCAGATCAGTGTGTTATATAGTAGTTGGTCCAGATCAGATCAGTGTGTTATATAGTAGTTGGTCCAGATCAGATCAGTGTGTTATATAGTAGTTGTTCCAGGTCAGATCAGTGTGTTATATAGTAGTTGGTCCAGGTCAGTGTGTTATATAGTAGTTGGTCCAGGTCAGATCAGTGTGTTATATAGTAGTTGGTCCAGGTCAGGTCAGTGTGTTATATAGTAGTTGGTCCAGGTCAGATCAGTGTGTTATATAGTAGTTGGTCCAGGTCAGTGTGTTATATAGTAGTTGGTCCATGTCAGTGTGTTATATAGTAGTTGGTCCAGGTCAGATCAGTGTGTTATATAGTAGTTGGTCCAGGTCAGATCAGTGTGTTATATAGTAGTTGGTCCAGGTCAGATCAGTGTGTTATATAGTAGTTGGTCCAGGTCAGGTCAGTGTGTTATATAGTAGTTGGTCCAGGTCAGATCAGTGTGTTATATAGTAGTTGGTCCAGGTCAGATCAGTGTGTTATATAGTAGTTGGTCCAGGTCAGGTCAGTGTGTTATATAGTAGTTGGTCCAGGTCAGATCAGTGTGTTATATAGTAGTTGGTCCATGTCAGTGTGTTATATAGTAGTTGGTCCAGGTCAGTGTGTTATATAGTAGTTGGTCCAGGTCAGATCAGTGTGTTATATAGTAGTTGGTCCAAGTCAGATCAGTGTGTTATATAGTAGTTGGTCCAGGTCAGTGTGTTATATAGTAGTTGGTCCAGGTCAGGTCAGTGTGTTATATAGTAGTTGGTCCAGGTCAGATCAGTGTGTTATATAGTAGTTGGTCCAGGTCAGATCAGTGTGTTATATAGTAGTTGGTCCAGGTCAGATCAGTGTGTTATATAGTAGTTGGTCCAGGTCAGATCAGTGTGTTATATAGTAGTTGGTCCAGATCAGTGTGTTATATAGTAGTTGGTCCAGGTCAGGTCAGTGTGTTATATAGTAGTTGGTCCAGGTCAGTGTGTTATATAGTAGTTGGTCCAGGTCAGATCAGGGTGTTATATAGTAGTTGGTCCAGGTCAGTGTGTTATATAGTAGTTGGTCCAGGTCAGATCAGTGTGTTATATAGTAGTTGGTCCAGATCAGTGTGTTATATAGTAGTTGGTCCAGGTCAGATCAGTGTGTTATATAGTAGTTGGTCCAGGTCAGGTCAGTGTGTTATATAGTAGTTGGTCCAGATCAGATCAGTGTGTTATATAGTAGTTTGTCCAGATCAGTGTGTTATATAGTAGTTGGTCCAGGTCAGGTCAGTGTGTTATATAGTAGTTGGTCCAGGTCAGGTTAGTGTGTTATATAGTAGTTGGTCCAGATCAGATCAGTGTGTTATATAGTAGTTGGTCCAGGTCAGATCAGTGTGTTATATAGTAGTTGGTCCAGGTCAGTGTGTTATATAGTAGTTGGTCCAGGTCAGATCAGTGTGTTATATAGTAGTTGGTCCAGGTCAGGTCAGTGTGTTACATAGTAGTTGGTCCAGGTCAGATCAGTGTGTTATATAGTAGTTGGTCCAGGTCAGTGTGTTATATAGTAGTTGGTCCAGGTCAGTGTGTTATATAGTAGTTGGTCCAGGTCAGTGTGTTATATAGTAGTTGGTCCAGGTCAGGTCAGTGTGTTATATAGTAGTTGGTCCAGGTCAGTGTGTTATATAGTAGTTGGTCCAGGTCAGTGTGTTATATAGTAGTTGGTCCAGGTCAGTGTGTTATATAGTAGTTGGTCCAGGTCATGTCAGTGTGTTATATAGTAGTTGGTCCAGGTCAGATCAGTGTGTTATATAGTAGTTGGTCCAGGTCAGTGTGTTATATAGTAGTTGGTCCAGGTCAGATCAGTGTGTTATATAGTAGTTGGTCCAGGTCAGATCAGTGTGTTATATAGTAGTTGGTCCAGGTCAGATCAGTGTGTTATATAGTAGTTGGTCCAGGTCAGTGTGTTATATAGTAGTTGGTCCAGGTCAGTGTGTTATATAGTAGTTGGTCCAGGTCAGATCAGTGTGTTATATAGTAGTTGGTCCAGGTCAGTGTGTTATATAGTAGTTGGTCCAGGTCAGGTCAGTGTGTTATATAGTAGTTGGTCCAGGTCAGTGTGTTATATAGTAGTTGGTCCAGGTCAGATCAGTGTGTTATATAGTAGTTGGTCCAGGTCAGTGTGTTATATAGTAGTTGGTCCAGGTCAGTGTGTTATATAGTAGTTGGTCCAGGTCAGATCAGTGTGTTATATAGTAGGTGGTCCAGGTCAGATCAGTGTGTTATATAGTAGTTGGTCCAGGTCAGTGTGTTATATAGTAGTTGGTCCAGGTCAGTGTGTTATATAGTAGTTTGGTCGAGATCAGATCAGTGTGTTATATAGTAGTTGGTCCAGATCAGATCAGTGTGTTATATAGTAGTTGGTCCAGATCAGTGTGTTATATAGTAGTTGGTCCAGGTCAGGTCAGTGTGTTATATAGTAGTTGGTCCAGGTCAGGTCAGTGTGTTATATAGTAGTTGGTCCAGATCAGATCAGTGTGTTATATAGTAGTTGTTCCAGGTCAGATCAGTGTGTTATATAGTAGTTGGTCCAGGTCAGTGTGTTATATAGTAGTTGGTCCAGGTCAGATCAGTGTGTTATATAGTAGTTGGTCCAGGTCAGGTCAGTGTGTTATATAGTAGTTGGTCCAGGTCAGATCAGTGTGTTATATAGTAGTTGGTCCAGGTCAGTGTGTTATATAGTAGTTGGTCCATGTCAGTGTGTTATATAGTAGTTGGTCCAGGTCAGATCAGTGTGTTATATAGTAGTTGGTCCAGGTCAGATCAGTGTGTTATATAGTAGTTGGTCCAGGTCAGATCAGTGTGTTATATAGTAGTTGGTCCAGGTCAGTGTGTTATATAGTAGTTGGTCCAGGTCAGATCAGTGTGTTACATAGTAGTTGGTCCAGGTCAGATCAGTGTGTTATATAGTAGTTGGTCCAGGTCAGGTCAGTGTGTTATATAGTAGTTGGTCCAGGTCAGATCAGTGTGTTATATAGTAGTTGGTCCATGTCAGTGTGTTATATAGTAGTTGGTCCAGGTCAGTGTGTTATATAGTAGTTGGTCCAGGTCAGATCAGTGTGTTATATAGTAGTTGGTCCAAGTCAGATCAGTGTGTTATATAGTAGTTGGTCCAGGTCAGTGTGTTATATAGTAGTTGGTCCAGGTCAGGTCAGTGTGTTATATAGTAGTTGGTCCAGGTCAGACCAGTGTGTTATATAGTCGTTGGTCCAGGTCAGATCAGTGTGTTATATAGTAGTTGGTCCAGGTCAGATCAGTGTGTTATATAGTAGTTGGTCCAGGTCAGATCAGTGTGTTATATAGTAGTTGGTCCAGATCAGTGTGTTATATAGTAGTTGGTCCAGGTCAGGTCAGTGTGTTATATAGTAGTTGGTCCAGGTCAGATCAGTGTGTTATATAGTAGTTGGTCCAGGTCAGATCAGTGTGTTATATAGTAGTTGGTCCAGGTCAGATCAGTGTGTTATATAGTAGTTGGTCCAGGTCAGTGTGTTATATAGTAGTTGGTCCAGGTCAGTGTGTTATATAGTAGTTGGTCCAGGTCAGATCAGTGTGTTATATAGTAGTTGGTCCAGGTCAGTGTGTTATATAGTAGTTGGTCCAGGTCAGGTCAGTGTGTTATATAGTAGTTGGTCCAGGTCAGTGTGTTATATAGTAGTTGGTCCAGGTCAGATCAGTGTGTTATATAGTAGTTGGTCCAGGTCAGTGTGTTATATAGTAGTTGGTCCAGGTCAGTGTGTTATATAGTAGTTGGTCCAGGTCAGATCAGTGTGTTATATAGTAGGTGGTCCAGGTCAGATCAGTGTGTTATATAGTAGTTGGTCCAGGTCAGTGTGTTATATAGTAGTTGGTCCAGGTCAGTGTGTTATATAGTAGTTGGTCCAGATCAGATCAGTGTGTTATATAGTAGTTGGTCCAGATCAGATCAGTGTGTTATATAGTAGTTGGTCCAGATCAGTGTGTTATATAGTAGTTGGTCCAGGTCAGGTCAGTGTGTTATATAGTAGTTGGTCCAGGTCAGGTCAGTGTGTTATATAGTAGTTGGTCCAGATCAGATCAGTGTGTTATATAGTAGTTGTTCCAGGTCAGATCAGTGTGTTATATAGTAGTTGGTCCAGGTCAGTGTGTTATATAGTAGTTGGTCCAGGTCAGATCAGTGTGTTATATAGTAGTTGGTCCAGGTCAGGTCAGTGTGTTATATAGTAGTTGGTCCAGGTCAGATCAGTGTGTTATATAGTAGTTGGTCCAGGTCAGATCAGTGTGTTATATAGTAGTTGGTCCAGGTCAGATCAGTGTGTTATATAGTAGTTGGTCCAGGTCAGTGTGTTATATAGTAGTTGGTCCAGGTCAGATCAGTGTGTTACATAGTAGTTGGTCCAGGTCAGATCAGTGTGTTATATAGTAGTTGGTCCAGGTCAGGTCAGTGTGTTATATAGTAGTTGGTCCAGGTCAGATCAGTGTGTTATATAGTAGTTGGTCCATGTCAGTGTGTTATATAGTAGTTGGTCCAGGTCAGTGTGTTATATAGTAGTTGGTCCAGGTCAGATCAGTGTGTTATATAGTAGTTGGTCCAAGTCAGATCAGTGTGTTATATAGTAGTTGGTCCAGGTCAGTGTGTTATATAGTAGTTGGTCCAGGTCAGGTCAGTGTGTTATATAGTAGTTGGTCCAGGTCAGACCAGTGTGTTATATAGTCGTTGGTCCAGGTCAGATCAGTGTGTTATATAGTAGTTGGTCCAGGTCAGATCAGTGTGTTATATAGTAGTTGGTCCAGGTCAGATCAGTGTGTTATATAGTAGTTGGTCCAGATCAGTGTGTTATATAGTAGTTGGTCCAGGTCAGGTCAGTGTGTTATATAGTAGTTGGTCCAGGTCAGATCAGTGTGTTATATAGTAGTTGGTCCAGGTCAGATCAGTGTGTTATATAGTAGTTGGTCCAGGTCAGATCAGTGTGTTATATAGTAGTTGGTCCAGGTCAGTGTGTTATATAGTAGTTGGTCCAGGTCAGTGTGTTATATAGTAGTTGGTCCAGGTCAGATCAGTGTGTTATATAGTAGTTGGTCCAGGTCAGTGTGTTATATAGTAGTTGGTCCAGGTCAGGTCAGTGTGTTATATAGTAGTTGGTCCAGGTCAGTGTGTTATATAGTAGTTGGTCCAGGTCAGATCAGTGTGTTATATAGTAGTTGGTCCAGGTCAGTGTGTTATATAGTAGTTGGTCCAGGTCAGTGTGTTATATAGTAGTTGGTCCAGGTCAGATCAGTGTGTTATATAGTAGGTGGTCCAGGTCAGATCAGTGTGTTATATAGTAGTTGGTCCAGGTCAGTGTGTTATATAGTAGTTGGTCCAGGTCAGTGTGTTATATAGTAGTTGGTCCAGATCAGATCAGTGTGTTATATAGTAGTTGGTCCAGATCAGATCAGTGTGTTATATAGTAGTTGGTCCAGATCAGTGTGTTATATAGTAGTTGGTCCAGGTCAGGTCAGTGTGTTATATAGTAGTTGGTCCAGGTCAGGTCAGTGTGTTATATAGTAGTTGGTCCAGATCAGATCAGTGTGTTATATAGTAGTTGTTCCAGGTCAGATCAGTGTGTTATATAGTAGTTGGTCCAGGTCAGTGTGTTATATAGTAGTTGGTCCAGGTCAGATCAGTGTGTTATATAGTAGTTGGTCCAGGTCAGGTCAGTGTGTTATATAGTAGTTGGTCGAGGTCAGATCAGTGTGTTATATAGTAGTTGGTCCAGGTCAGTGTGTTATATAGTAGTTGGTCCATGTCAGTGTGTTATATAGTAGTTGGTCCAGGTCAGATCAGTGTGTTATATAGTAGTTGGTCCAGGTCAGATCAGTGTGTTATATAGTAGTTGGTCCAGGTCAGATCAGTGTGTTATATAGTAGTTGGTCCAGGTCAGTGTGTTATATAGTAGTTGGTCCAGGTCAGATCAGTGTGTTACATAGTAGTTGGTCCAGGTCAGATCAGTGTGTTATATAGTAGTTGGTCCAGGTCAGGTCAGTGTGTTATATAGTAGTTGGTCCAGGTCAGATCAGTGTGTTATATAGTAGTTGGTCCATGTCAGTGTGTTATATAGTAGTTGGTCCAGGTCAGTGTGTTATATAGTAGTTGGTCCAGGTCAGATCAGTGTGTTATATAGTAGTTGGTCCAAGTCAGATCAGTGTGTTATATAGTAGTTGGTCCAGGTCAGTGTGTTATATAGTAGTTGGTCCAGGTCAGGTCAGTGTGTTATATAGTAGTTGGTCCAGGTCAGACCAGTGTGTTATATAGTCGTTGGTCCAGGTCAGATCAGTGTGTTATATAGTAGTTGGTCCAGGTCAGATCAGTGTGTTATATAGTAGTTGGTCCAGGTCAGATCAGTGTGTTATATAGTAGTTGGTCCAGATCAGTGTGTTATATAGTAGTTGGTCCAGGTCAGGTCAGTGTGTTATATAGTAGTTGGTCCAGGTCAGTGTGTTATATAGTAGTTGGTCCAGGTCAGATCAGGGTGTTATATAGTAGTTGGTCCAGGTCAGTGTGTTATATAGTAGTTGGTCCAGGTCAGATCAGTGTGTTATATAGTAGTTGGTCCAGATCAGTGTGTTATATAGTAGTTGGTCCAGGTCATATCAGTTTGTTATATAGTAGTTGGTCCAGGTCAGGTCAGTGTGTTATATAGTAGTTGGTCCAGATCAGATCAGTGTGTTATATAGAAGTTTGTCCAGATCAGTGTGTTATATAGTAGTTGGTCCAGGTCAGGTCAGTGTGTTATATAGTAGTTGGTCCAGGTCAGGTCAGTCTGTTATATAGTAGTTGGTCCAGATCAGATCAGTGTGTTATATAGTAGTTGGTCCAGGTCAGATCAGTGTGTTATATAGTAGTTGGTCCAGGTCAGTGTGTTATATAGTAGTTGGTCCAGGTCAGATCAGTGTGTTATATAGTAGTTGGTCCAGGTCAGGTCAGTGTGTTATATAGTAGTTGGTCCAGGTCAGATCAGTGTGTTATATAGTAGTTGGTCCAGGTCAGTGTGTTATATAGTAGTTGGTCCAGGTCAGTGTGTTATATAGTAGTTGGTCCAGGTCAGTGTGTTATATAGTAGTTGGTCCAGGTCAGATCAGTGTGTTATATAGTAGTTGGTCCAGGTCAGTGTGTTATATAGTAGTTGGTCCAGGTCAGTGTGTTATATAGTAGTTGGTCCAGGTCAGTGTGTTATATAGTAGTTGGTCCAGGTCAGGTCAATGTGTTATATAGTAGTTGGTCCAGGTCAGATCAGTGTGTTATATAGTAGTTGGTCCATGTCAGTGTGTTATATAGTAGTTGGTCCAGGTCAGATCAGTGTGTTATATAGTAGTTGGTCCAGGTCAGATCAGTGTGTTATATAGTAGTTGGTCCAGGTCAGTGTGTTATATAGTAGTTGGTCCAGGTCAGATCAGTGTGTTATATAGTAGTTGGTCCAGGTCAGTGTGTTATATAGTAGTTGGTCCAGGTCAGTGTGTTATATAGTAGTTGGTCCAGGTCAGATCAGTGTGTTATATAGTAGTTGGTCCAGGTCAGTGTGTTATATAGTAGTTGGTCCAGGTCAGGTCAGTGTGTTATATAGTAGTTGGTCCAGGTCAGTGTGTTATATAGTAGTTGGTCCAGGTCAGATCAGTGTGTTATATAGTAGTCTGTCCAGGTCAGTGTGTTATATAGTAGTTGGTCCAGGTCAGTGTGTTATATAGTAGTTGGTCCAGGTCAGATCTGTGTGTTATATAGTAGTTGGTCCAGGTCAGATCAGTGTGTTATATAGTAGTTGGTCCAGGTCAGTGTGTTATATAGTAGTTGGTCCAGGTCAGTGTGTTATATAGTAGTTGGTCCAGATCAGATCAGTGTATTATATAGTAGTTGGTCCAGATCAGATCAGTGTGTTATATAGTAGTTGGTCCAGATCAGTGTGTTATATAGTAGTTGGTCCAGGTCAGTGTGTTATATAGTAGTTGGTCCAGGTCAGATCAGTGTGTTATATAGTAGTTGGTCCAGGTCAGATCAGTGTGTTATATAGTAGTTGGTCCAGGTCAGTGTGTTATATAGTAGTTGGTCCAGGTCAGATCAGTGTGTTATATAGTAGTTGGTCCAGGTCAGTGTGTTATATAGTAGTTGGTCCAGGTCAGTGTGTTATATAGTAGTTGGTCCAGGTCAGATCAGTGTGTTATATAGTAGTTGGTCCAGGTCAGTGTGTTATATAGTAGTTGGTCCAGGTCAGGTCAGTGTGTTATATAGTAGTTGGTCCAGGTCAGTGTGTTATATAGTAGTTGGTCCAGGTCAGATCAGTGTGTTATATAGTAGTCTGTCCAGGTCAGTGTGTTATATAGTAGTTGGTCCAGGTCAGTGTGTTATATAGTAGTTGGTCCAGGTCAGATCTGTGTGTTATATAGTAGTTGGTCCAGGTCAGATCAGTGTGTTATATAGTAGTTGGTCCAGGTCAGTGTGTTATATAGTAGTTGGTCCAGGTCAGTGTGTTATATAGTAGTTGGTCCAGATCAGATCAGTGTATTATATAGTAGTTGGTCCAGATCAGATCAGTGTGTTATATAGTAGTTGGTCCAGATCAGTGTGTTATATAGTAGTTGGTCCAGGTCAGGTCAGTGTGTTATATAGTAGTTGGTCCAGGTCAGGTCAGTGTGTTATATAGTAGTTGGCCCAGATCAGATCAGTGTGTTATATAGTAGTTGTTCCAGGTCAGATCAGTGTGTTATATAGTAGTTGGTCCAGGTCAGTGTGTTATATAGTAGTTGGTCCAGGTCAGATCAGTGTGTTATATAGTAGTTGGTCCAGGTCAGGTCAGTGTGTTATATAGTAGTTGGTCCAGGTCAGATCAGTGTGTTATATAGTAGTTGGTCCAGGTCAGTGTGTTATATAGTAGTTGGTCCATGTCAGTGTGTTATATAGTAGTTGGTCCAGGTCAGTGTGTTATATAGTAGTTGGTCCAGGTCAGATCAGTGTGTTATATAGTAGTTGGTCCAGGTCAGGTCAGTGTGTTATATAGTAGTTGGTCCAGGTCAGATCAGTGTGTTATATAGTAGTTGGTCCAGGTCAGTGTGTTATATAGTAGTTGGTCCAGGTCAGTGTGTTATATAGTAGTTGGTCCAGGTCAGTGTGTTATGTAGTAGTTGGTCCAGGTCAGATCAGTGTGTTATATAGTAGTTGGTCCAGGTCAGTGTGTTATATAGTAGTTGGTCCAGGTCAGTGTGTTATATAGTAGTTGGTCCAGGTCAGGTCAATGTGTTATATAGTAGTTGGTCCAGGTCAGATCAGTGTGTTATATAGTAGTTGGTCCAGGTCAGTGTGTTATATAGTAGTTGGTCCAGGTCAGATCAGTGTGTTATATAGTAGTTGGTCCAGGTCAGATCAGTGTGTTATATAGTAGTTGGTCCAGGTCAGTGTGTTATATAGTAGTTGGTCCAGGTCAGATCAGTGTGTTATATAGTAGTTGGTCCAGGTCAGTGTGTTATATAGTAGTTGGTCCAGGTCAGTGTGTTATATAGTAGTTGGTCCAGGTCAGATCAGTGTGTTATATAGTAGTTGGTCCAGGTCAGTGTGTTATATAGTAGTTGGTCCAGGTCAGGTCAGTGTGTTATATAGTAGTTGGTCCAGGTCAGTGTGTTATATAGTAGTTGGTCCAGGTCAGATCAGTGTGTTATATAGTAGTCTGTCCAGGTCAGTGTGTTATATAGTAGTTGGTCCAGGTCAGTGTGTTATATAGTAGTTGGTCCAGGTCAGATCAGTGTGTTATATAGTAGTTGGTCCAGGTCAGATCAGTGTGTTATATAGTAGTTGGTCCAGGTCAGTGTGTTATATAGTAGTTGGTCCAGGTCAGTGTGTTATATAGTAGTTGGTCCAGATCAGATCAGTGTGTTATATAGTAGTTGGTCCAGATCAGATCAGTGTGTTATATAGTAGTTGGTCCAGATCAGTGTGTTATATAGTAGTTGGTCCAGGTCAGGTCAGTGTGTTATATAGTAGTTGGTCCAGGTCAGGTCAGTGTGTTATATAGTAGTTGGCCCAGATCAGATCAGTGTGTTATATAGTAGTTGTTCCAGGTCAGATCAGTGTGTTATATAGTAGTTGGTCCAGGTCAGTGTGTTATATAGTAGTTGGTCCAGGTCAGATCAGTGTGTTATATAGTAGTTGGTCCAGGTCAGGTCAGTGTGTTATATAGTAGTTGGTCCAGGTCAGATCAGTGTGTTATATAGTAGTTGGTCCAGGTCAGTGTGTTATATAGTAGTTGGTCCATGTCAGTGTGTTATATAGTAGTTGGTCCAGGTCAGTGTGTTATATAGTAGTTGGTCCAGGTCAGATCAGTGTGTTATATAGTAGTTGGTCCAGGTCAGTGTGTTATATAGTAGTTGGTCCAGGTCAGTGTGTTATATAGTAGTTGGTCCAGGTCAGTGTGTTATATAGTAGTTGGTCCAGGTCAGGTCAGTGTGTTATATAGTAGTTGGTCCAGGTCAGATCAGTGTGTTATATAGTAGTTGGTCCAGGTCAGATCAGTGTGTTATATAGTAGTTGGTCCAGGTCAGTGTGTTATATAGTAGTTGGTCCAGGTCAGTGTGTTATATAGTAGTTGGTCCAGATCAGATCAGTGTGTTATATAGTAGTTGGTCCAGATCAGATCAGTGTGTTATATAGTAGTTGGTCCAGATCAGTGTGTTATATAGTAGTTGGTCCAGGTCAGGTCAGTGTGTTATATAGTAGTTGGTCCAGGTCAGATCAGTGTGTTATATAGTAGTTGGTCCAGATCAGTGTGTTATATAGTAGTTGGTCCAGGTCATATCAGTTTGTTATATAGTAGTTGGTCCAGGTCAGGTCAGTGTGTTATATAGTAGTTGGTCCAGATCAGATCAGTGTGTTATATAGAAGTTTGTCCAGATCAGTGTGTTATATAGTAGTTGGTCCAGGTCAGGTCAGTGTGTTATATAGTAGTTGGTCCAGGTCAGGTCAGTCTGTTATATAGTAGTTGGTCCAGATCAGATCAGTGTGTTATATAGTAGTTGGTCCAGGTCAGATCAGTGTGTTATATAGTAGTTGGTCCAGGTCAGTGTGTTATATAGTAGTTGGTCCAGGTCAGATCAGTGTGTTATATAGTAGTTGGTCCAGGTCAGGTCAGTGTGTTATATAGTAGTTGTTCCAGGTCAGATCAGTGTGTTATATAGTAGTTGGTCCAGGTCAGTGTGTTATATAGTAGTTGGTCCAGGTCAGTGTGTTATATAGTAGTTGGTCCAGGTCAGATCAGTGTGTTATATAGTAGTTGGTCCAGGTCAGTGTGTTATATAGTAGTTGGTCCAGGTCAGTGTGTTATATAGTAGTTGGTCCAGGTCAGTGTGTTATATAGTAGTTGGTCCAGGTCAGGTCAATGTGTTATATAGTAGTTGGTCCAGGTCAGATCAGTGTGTTATATAGTAGTTGGTCCAGGTCAGTGTGTTATATAGTAGTTGGTCCAGGTCAGATCAGTGTGTTATATAGTAGTTGGTCCAGGTCAGATCAGTGTGTTATATAGTAGTTGGTCCAGGTCAGTGTGTTATATAGTAGTTGGTCCAGGTCAGATCAGTGTGTTATATAGTAGTTGGTCCAGGTCAGTGTGTTATATAGTAGTTGGTCCAGGTCAGTGTGTTATATAGTAGTTGGTCCAGGTCAGATCAGTGTGTTATATAGTAGTTGGTCCAGGTCAGTGTGTTATATAGTAGTTGGTCCAGGTCAGGTCAGTGTGTTATATAGTAGTTGGTCCAGGTCAGTGTGTTATATAGTAGTTGGTCCAGGTCAGATCAGTGTGTTATATAGTAGTCTGTCCAGGTCAGTGTGTTGTATAGTAGTTGGTCCAGGTCAGTGTGTTATATAGTAGTTGGTCCAGGTCAGATCTGTGTGTTATATAGTAGTTGGTCCAGGTCAGATCAGTGTGTTATATAGTAGTTGGTCCAGGTCAGTGTGTTATATAGTAGTTGGTCCAGGTCAATGTGTTATATAGTAGTTGGTCCAGATCAGATCAGTGTATTATATAGTAGTTGGTCCAGATCAGATCAGTGTGTTATATAGTAGTTGGTCCAGATCAGTGTGTTATATAGTAGTTGGTCCAGGTCAGTGTGTTATATAGTAGTTGGTCCAGGTCAGATCAGTGTGTTATATAGTAGTTGGTCCAGGTCAGATCAGTGTGTTATATAGTAGTTGGTCCAGGTCAGTGTGTTATATAGTAGTTGGTCCAGGTCAGATCAGTGTGTTATATAGTAGTTGGTCCAGGTCAGTGTGTTATATAGTAGTTGGTCCAGGTCAGTGTGTTATATAGTAGTTGGTCCAGGTCAGATCAGTGTGTTATATAGTAGTTGGTCCAGGTCAGTGTGTTATATAGTAGTTGGTCCAGGTCAGGTCAGTGTGTTATATAGTAGTTGGTCCAGGTCAGTGTGTTATATAGTAGTTGGTCCAGGTCAGATCAGTGTGTTATATAGTAGTCTGTCCAGGTCAGTGTGTTATATAGTAGTTGGTCCAGGTCAGTGTGTTATATAGTAGTTGGTCCAGGTCAGATCTGTGTGTTATATAGTAGTTGGTCCAGGTCAGATCAGTGTGTTATATAGTAGTTGGTCCAGGTCAGTGTGTTATATAGTAGTTGGTCCAGGTCAGTGTGTTATATAGTAGTTGGTCCAGATCAGATCAGTGTATTATATAGTAGTTGGTCCAGATCAGATCAGTGTGTTATATAGTAGTTGGTCCAGATCAGTGTGTTATATAGTAGTTGGTCCAGGTCAGGTCAGTGTGTTATATAGTAGTTGGTCCAGGTCAGGTCAGTGTGTTATATAGTAGTTGGCCCAGATCAGATCAGTGTGTTATATAGTAGTTGTTCCAGGTCAGATCAGTGTGTTATATAGTAGTTGGTCCAGGTCAGTGTGTTATATAGTAGTTGGTCCAGGTCAGATCAGTGTGTTATATAGTAGTTGGTCCAGGTCAGGTCAGTGTGTTATATAGTAGTTGGTCCAGGTCAGATCAGTGTGTTATATAGTAGTTGGTCCAGGTCAGTGTGTTATATAGTAGTTGGTCCATGTCAGTGTGTTATATAGTAGTTGGTCCAGGTCAGTGTGTTATATAGTAGTTGGTCCAGGTCAGATCAGTGTGTTATATAGTAGTTGGTCCAGGTCAGGTCAGTGTGTTATATAGTAGTTGGTCCAGGTCAGATCAGTGTGTTATATAGTAGTTGGTCCAGGTCAGTGTGTTATATAGTAGTTGGTCCAGGTCAGTGTGTTATATAGTAGTTGGTCCAGGTCAGTGTGTTATGTAGTAGTTGGTCCAGGTCAGATCAGTGTGTTATATAGTAGTTGGTCCAGGTCAGTGTGTTATATAGTAGTTGGTCCAGGTCAGTGTGTTATATAGTAGTTGGTCCAGGTCAGGTCAATGTGTTATATAGTAGTTGGTCCAGGTCAGATCAGTGTGTTATATAGTAGTTGGTCCAGGTCAGTGTGTTATATAGTAGTTGGTCCAGGTCAGATCAGTGTGTTATATAGTAGTTGGTCCAGGTCAGATCAGTGTGTTATATAGTAGTTGGTCCAGGTCAGTGTGTTATATAGTAGTTGGTCCAGGTCAGATCAGTGTGTTATATAGTAGTTGGTCCAGGTCAGTGTGTTATATAGTAGTTGGTCCAGGTCAGTGTGTTATATAGTAGTTGGTCCAGGTCAGATCAGTGTGTTATATAGTAGTTGGTCCAGGTCAGTGTGTTATATAGTAGTTGGTCCAGGTCAGGTCAGTGTGTTATATAGTAGTTGGTCCAGGTCAGTGTGTTATATAGTAGTTGGTCCAGGTCAGATCAGTGTGTTATATAGTAGTCTGTCCAGGTCAGTGTGTTATATAGTAGTTGGTCCAGGTCAGTGTGTTATATAGTAGTTGGTCCAGGTCAGATCAGTGTGTTATATAGTAGTTGGTCCAGGTCAGATCAGTGTGTTATATAGTAGTTGGTCCAGGTCAGTGTGTTATATAGTAGTTGGTCCAGGTCAGTGTGTTATATAGTAGTTGGTCCAGATCAGATCAGTGTGTTATATAGTAGTTGGTCCAGATCAGATCAGTGTGTTATATAGTAGTTGGTCCAGATCAGTGTGTTATATAGTAGTTGGTCCAGGTCAGGTCAGTGTGTTATATAGTAGTTGGTCCAGGTCAGGTCAGTGTGTTATATAGTAGTTGGCCCAGATCAGATCAGTGTGTTATATAGTAGTTGTTCCAGGTCAGATCAGTGTGTTATATAGTAGTTGGTCCAGGTCAGTGTGTTATATAGTAGTTGGTCCAGGTCAGATCAGTGTGTTATATAGTAGTTGGTCCAGGTCAGGTCAGTGTGTTATATAGTAGTTGGTCCAGGTCAGATCAGTGTGTTATATAGTAGTTGGTCCAGGTCAGTGTGTTATATAGTAGTTGGTCCATGTCAGTGTGTTATATAGTAGTTGGTCCAGGTCAGTGTGTTATATAGTAGTTGGTCCAGGTCAGATCAGTGTGTTATATAGTAGTTGGTCCAGGTCAGTGTGTTATATAGTAGTTGGTCCAGGTCAGTGTGTTATATAGTAGTTGGTCCAGGTCAGTGTGTTATATAGTAGTTGGTCCAGGTCAGGTCAGTGTGTTATATAGTAGTTGGTCCAGGTCAGATCAGTGTGTTATATAGTAGTTGGTCCAGGTCAGATCAGTGTGTTATATAGTAGTTGGTCCAGGTCAGTGTGTTATATAGTAGTTGGTCCAGGTCAGTGTGTTATATAGTAGTTGGTCCAGATCAGATCAGTGTGTTATATAGTAGGTGGTCCAGATCAGATCAGTGTGTTATATAGTAGTTGGTCCAGATCAGTGTGTTATATAGTAGTTGGTCCAGGTCAGGTCAGTGTGTTATATAGTAGTTGGTCCAGGTCAGGTCAGTGTGTTATATAGTAGTTGGCCCAGATCAGATCAGTGTGTTATATAGTAGTTGTTCCAGGTCAGATCAGTGTGTTATATAGTAGTTGGTCCAGGTCAGATCAGTGTGTTATATAGTAGTTGGTCCAGGTCAGTGTGTTATATAGTAGTTGGTCCAGGTCAGATCAGTGTGTTATATAGTAGTTGGTCCAGGTCAGGTCAGTGTGTTATATAGTAGTTGGTCCAGGTCAGATCAGTGTGTTATATAGTAGTTGGTCCAGGTCAGTGTGTTATATAGTAGTTGGTCCAGGTCAGTGTGTTATATAGTAGTTGGTCCAGGTCAGATCAGTGTGTTATATAGTAGTTGGTCCAGGTCAGTGTGTTATATAGTAGTTGGTCCAGGTCAGTGTGTTATATAGTAGTTGGTCCAGGTCAGTGTGTTATATAGTAGTTGGTCCAGGTCAGGTCAGTGTGTTATATAGTAGTTGGTCCAGGTCAGATCAGTGTGTTATATAGTAGTTGGTCCAGGTCAGATCAGTGTGTTATATAGTAGTTGGTCCAGGTCAGTGTGTTATATAGTAGTTGGTCCAGGTCAGTGTGTTATATAGTAGTTGGTCCAGATCAGATCAGTGTGTTATATAGTAGTTGGTCCAGATCAGATCAGTGTGTTATATAGTAGTTGGTCCAGATCAGTGTGTTATATAGTAGTTGGTCCAGGTCAGGTCAGTGTGTTATATAGTAGTTGGTCCAGGTCAGGTCAGTGTGTTATATAGTAGTTGGCCCAGATCAGATCAGTGTGTTATATAGTAGTTGTTCCAGGTCAGATCAGTGTGTTATATAGTAGTTGGTCCAGGTCAGTGTGTTATATAGTAGTTGGTCCAGGTCAGATCAGTGTGTTATATAGTACTTGGTCCAGGTCAGGTCAGTATGTTATATAGTAGTTGGTCCAGGTCAGATCAGTGTGTTATATAGTAGTTGGTCCAGGTCAGTGTGTTATATAGTAGTTGGTCCATGTCAGTGTGTTATATAGTAGTTGGTCCAGGTCAGTGTGTTATATAGTAGTTGGTCCAGGTCAGATCAGTGTGTTATATAGTAGTTGGTCCAGGTCAGTGTGTTATATAGTAGTTGGTCCAGGTCAGTGTGTTATATAGTAGTTGGTCCAGGTCAGTGTGTTATATAGTAGTTGGTCCAGGTCAGGTCAGTGTGTTATATAGTAGTTGGTCCAGGTCAGATCAGTGTGTTATATAGTAGTTGGTCCAGGTCAGATCAGTGTGTTATATAGTAGTTGGTCCAGGTCAGTGTGTTATATAGTAGTTGGTCCGTGTCAGATCAGTGTTATATAGTAGTTGGTCCAGGTCAGATCAGTGTGTTATATAGTAGTTGGTCCAGGTCAGGTCAGTGTGTTATATAGTAGTTGGTCCAGATCAGTGTGTTATATAGTAGTTGGTCCAGGTCAGTGTGTTATATAGTAGTTGGTCCAGGTCAGATCAGTGTGTTATATAGTAGTTGGTCCAGGTCAGATCAGTGTGTTATATAGTAGTTGGTCCAGGTCAGATCAGTGTGTTATATAGTAGTTGGTCCAGGTCAGGTCAGTGTGTTATATAGTAGTTGGTCCAGGTCAGATCAGTGTGTTATATAGTAGTTGGTCCAGGTCAGTGTGTTATATAGTAGTTGGTCCAGATCAGTGTGTTATATAGTAGTTGGTCCAGGTCAGATCAGTGTGTTATATAGTAGTTGGTCCAGGTCAGGTCAGTGTGTTATATAGTAGTTGGTCCAGGTCAGATCAGTGTGTTATATAGTAGTTGGTCCAGGTCAGTGTGTTATATAGTAGTTGGTCCAGATCAGTGTGTTATATAGTAGTTGGTCCAGGTCAGATCAGTGTGTTATATAGTAGTTGGTCCAGGTCAGTGTGTTATATAGTAGTTGGTCCAGGTCAGATCAGTGTGTTATATAGTAGTTGGTCCAGGGCAGATCCGTGTGTTATATAGTAGTTGGTCCAGGTCAGATCAGTGTGTTATATAGTAGTTGGTCCAGGTCAGATCAGTGTGTTATATAGTAGTTGGTCCAGGTCAGGTCAGTGTGTTATATCGTAGTTTGTCCAGGTCAGGTCAGTGTGTTATATAGTAGTTGGTCCAGGTCAGATCAGTGTGTTATATAGTAGTTGGTCCAGGTCAGGTCAGTGTGTTATATAGTAGTTGGTCCAGGTCAGGTCAGTGTGTTATATAGTAGTTGGTCCAGGTCAGATCAGTGTGTTATATAGTAGTTGGTCCAGGTCAGATCAGTGTGTTATATAGTAGTTGGTCCAGGTCAGGTCAGTGTGTTATATAGTAGTTGGTCCAGGTCAGATCAGTGTGTTATATAGTAGTTGGTCCAGGTCAGGTCAGTGTGTTATATAGTAGTTGGTCCAGGTCAGATCAGTGTGTTATATAGTAGTTGGTCCAGGTCAGATCAGTGTGTTATATAGTAGTTGGTCCAGGTCAGATCAGTCTGTTATATAGTAGTTGGTCCAGGTCAGATCAGTGTGTTATATAGTAGTTGGTCCAGGTCAGATCAGTGTGTTATATAGTAGTTGGTCCAGGTCAGTGTGTTATATAGTAGTTGGTCCAGGTCAGTGTGTTATATAGTAGTTGGTCCAGGTCAGATCAGTGTGTTATATAGTAGTTGGTCCAGGTCAGATCAGTGTGTTATATAGTAGTTGGTCCAGGTCAGGTCAGTGTGTTATATAGTAGTTGGTCCAGATCAGTGTGTTATATATATTAGTTGGTCCAGGTCAGGTCAGGTCAGTGTGTTATATAGTAGTTGGTCCAGGTCAGTGTGTTATATAGTAGTTGGTCCAGATCAGTGTGTTATATAGTAGTTGGTCCAGGTCAGGTCAGTGTGTTATATAGTAGTTGGTCCAGGTCAGTGTGTTATATAGTAGTTGGTCCAGGTCAGATCAGTGTGTTATATAGTAGTTGGTCCAGGTCAGGTCAGTGTGTTATATAGTAGTTGGTCCAGGTCAGTGTGTTATATAGTAGTTGGTCCAGGTCAGTGTGTTATATAGTAGTTGGTCCAGGTCAGATCAGTGTGTTATATAGTAGTTGGTCCAGGTCAGTGTGTTATATAGTAGTTGGTCCATGTCAGTGTGTTATATAGTAGTTGGTCCAGGTCAGTGTGTTATATAGTAGTTGGTCCAGGTCAGATCAGTGTGTTATATAGTAGTTGGTCCAGGTCAGGTCAGTGTGTTATATAGTAGTTGGTCCAGGTCAGATCAGTGTGTTATATAGTAGTTGGTCCAGGTCAGTGTGTTATATAGTAGTTGGTCCAGGTCAGTGTGTTATATAGTAGTTGGTCCAGGTCAGTGTGTTATATAGTAGTTGGTCCAGGTCAGATCAGTGTGTTATATAGTAGTTGGTCCAGGTCAGTGTGTTATATAGTAGTTGGTCCAGGTCAGTGTGTTATATAGTAGTTGGTCCAGGTCAGTGTGTTATATAGTATTTGGTCCAGGTCAGGTCAATGTGTTATATAGTAGTTGGTCCAGGTCAGATCAGTGTGTTATATAGTAGTTGGTCCAGGTCAGTGTGTTATATAGTAGTTGGTCCAGGTCAGATCAGTGTGTTATATAGTAGTTGGTCCAGGTCAGATCAGTGTGTTATATAGTAGTTGGTCCAGGTCAGTGTGTTATATAGTAGTTGGTCCAGGTCAGATCAGTGTGTTATATAGTAGTTGGTCCAGGTCAGTGTGTTATATAGTAGTTGGTCCAGGTCAGTGTGTTATATAGTAGTTGGTCCAGGTCAGATCAGTGTGTTATATAGTAGTTGGTCCAGGTCAGTGTGTTATATAGTAGTTGGTCCAGATAATTGTGTTATATAGTAGTTGGTCCAGGTCAGATCAGTGTGTTATATAGTAGTTGGTCCAGGTCAGTGTGTTATATAGTAGTTGGTCCAGGTCAGATCAGTGTGTTATATAGTAGTTGGTCCAGGGCAGATCAGTGTGTTATATAGTAGTTGGTCCAGGTCAGATCAGTGTGTTATATAGTAGTTGGTCCAGGTCAGATCAGTGTGTTATATAGTAGTTGGTCCAGGTCAGGTCAGTGTGTTATATAGTAGTTGGTCCAGGTCAGGTCAGTGTGTTATATAGTAGTTGGTCCAGGTCAGATCAGTGTGTTATATAGTAGTTGGTCCAGGTCAGGTCAGTGTGTTATATAGTAGTTGGTCCAGGTCAGGTCAGTGTGTTATATAGTAGTTGGTCCAGGTCAGATCAGTGTGTTATATAGTAGTTGGTCCAGGTCAGATCAGTGTGTTATATAGTAGTTGGTCCAGGTCAGGTCAGTGTGTTATATAGTAGTTGGTCCAGGTCAGATCAGTGTGTTATATAGTAGTTGGTCCAGGTCAGGTCAGTGTGTTATATAGTAGTTGGTCCAGGTCAGATCAGTGTGTTATATAGTAGTTGGTCCAGGTCAGATCAGTGTGTTATATAGTAGTTGGTCCAGGTCAGATCAGTCTGTTATATAGTAGTTGGTCCAGGTCAGATCAGTGTGTTATATAGTAGTTGGTCCAGGTCAGATCAGTGTGTTATATAGTAGTTGGTCCAGGTCAGTGTGTTATATAGTAGTTGGTCCAGATCAGATCAGTGTGTTATATAGTAGTTGGTCCAGATCAGATCAGTGTGTTATATAGTAGTTGGTCCAGATCAGTGTGTTATATAGTAGTTGGTCCAGGTCAGTGTGTTATATAGTAGTTGGTCCAGGTCAGATCAGTGTGTTATATAGTAGTTGGTCCAGGTCAGATCAGTGTGTTATATAGTAGTTGGTCCAGGTCAGTGTGTTATATAGTAGTTGGTCCAGATCAGATCAGTGTGTTATATAGTAGTTGGTCCAGATCAGATCAGTGTGTTATATAGTAGTTGGTCCAGATCAGTGTGTTATATAGTAGTTGGTCCAGGTCAGGTCAGTGTGTTATATAGTAGTTGGTCCAGGTCAGGTCAGTGTGTTATATAGTAGTTGGCCCAGATCAGATCAGTGTGTTATATAGTAGTTGTTCCAGGTCAGATCAGTGTGTTATATAGTAGTTGGTCCAGGTCAGTGTGTTATATAGTAGTTGGTCCAGGTCAGATCAGTGTGTTATATAGTAGTTGGTCCAGGTCAGGTCAGTGTGTTATATATTAGTTGGTCCAGGTCAGATCAGTGTGTTATATAGTAGTTGGTCCAGGTCAGTGTGTTATATAGTAGTTGGTCCATGTCAGTGTGTTATATAGTAGTTGGTCCAGGTCAGTGTGTTATATAGTAGTTGGTCCAGGTCAGATCAGTGTGTTATATAGTAGTTGGTCCAGGTCAGTGTGTTATATAGTAGTTGGTCCAGGTCAGGTCAGTGTGTTATATAGTAGTTGGTCCAGGTGAGATCAGTGTGTTATATAGTAGTTGGTCCAGGTCAGATCAGTGTGTTATATAGTAGTTGGTCCAGGTCAGTGTGTTATATAGTAGTTGGTCCAGGTCAGATCAGTGTGTTATATAGTAGTTGGTCCAGGTCAGGTCAGTGTGTTATATAGTAGTTGGTCCAGATCAGTGTGTTATATAGTAGTTGGTCCAGGTCAGTGTGTTATATAGTAGTTGGTCCAGGTCAGATCAGTGTGTTATATAGTAGTTGGTCCAGGTCAGATCAGTGTGTTATATAGTAGTTGGTCCAGGTCAGATCAGTGTGTTATATAGTAGTTGGTCCAGGTCAGGTCAGTGTGTTATATAGTAGTTGGTCCAGGTCAGATCAGTGTGTTATATAGTAGTTGGTCCAGGTCAGTGTGTTATATAGTAGTTGGTCCAGATCAGTGTGTTATATAGTAGTTGGTCCAGGTCAGATCAGTGTGTTATATAGTAGTTGGTCCAGGTCAGTGTGTTATATAGTAGTTGGTCCAGGTCAGATCAGTGTGTTATATAGTAGTTGGTCCAGGGCAGATCCGTGTGTTATATAGTAGTTGGTCCAGGTCAGATCAGTGTGTTATATAGTAGTTGGTCCAGGTCAGATCAGTGTGTTATATAGTAGTTGGTCCAGGTCAGGTCAGTGTGTTATATCGTAGTTTGTCCAGGTCAGGTCAGTGTGTTATATAGTAGTTGGTCCAGGTCAGATCAGTGTGTTATATAGTAGTTGGTCCAGGTCAGGTCAGTGTGTTATATAGTAGTTGGTCCAGGTCAGGTCAGTGTGTTATATAGTAGTTGGTCCAGGTCAGATCAGTGTGTTATATAGTAGTTGGTCCAGGTCAGATCAGTGTGTTATATAGTAGTTGGTCCAGGTCAGGTCAGTGTGTTATATAGTAGTTGGTCCAGGTCAGATCAGTGTGTTATATAGTAGTTGGTCCAGGTCAGGTCAGTGTGTTATATAGTAGTTGGTCCAGGTCAGATCAGTGTGTTATATAGTAGTTGGTCCAGGTCAGATCAGTGTGTTATATAGTAGTTGGTCCAGGTCAGATCAGTCTGTTATATAGTAGTTGGTCCAGGTCAGATCAGTGTGTTATATAGTAGTTGGTCCAGGTCAGATCAGTGTGTTATATAGTAGTTGGTCCAGGTCAGTGTGTTATATAGTAGTTGGTCCAGGTCAGTGTGTTATATAGTAGTTGGTCCAGGTCAGATCAGTGTGTTATATAGTAGTTGGTCCAGGTCAGATCAGTGTGTTATATAGTAGTTGGTCCAGGTCAGGTCAGTGTGTTATATAGTAGTTGGTCCAGATCAGTGTGTTATATATATTAGTTGGTCCAGGTCAGGTCAGGTCAGTGTGTTATATAGTAGTTGGTCCAGGTCAGTGTGTTATATAGTAGTTGGTCCAGATCAGTGTGTTATATAGTAGTTGGTCCAGGTCAGGTCAGTGTGTTATATAGTAGTTGGTCCAGGTCAGTGTGTTATATAGTAGTTGGTCCAGGTCAGATCAGTGTGTTATATAGTAGTTGGTCCAGGTCAGGTCAGTGTGTTATATAGTAGTTGGTCCAGGTCAGTGTGTTATATAGTAGTTGGTCCAGGTCAGTGTGTTATATAGTAGTTGGTCCAGGTCAGATCAGTGTGTTATATAGTAGTTGGTCCAGGTCAGTGTGTTATATAGTAGTTGGTCCATGTCAGTGTGTTATATAGTAGTTGGTCCAGGTCAGTGTGTTATATAGTAGTTGGTCCAGGTCAGATCAGTGTGTTATATAGTAGTTGGTCCAGGTCAGGTCAGTGTGTTATATAGTAGTTGGTCCAGGTCAGATCAGTGTGTTATATAGTAGTTGGTCCAGGTCAGTGTGTTATATAGTAGTTGGTCCAGGTCAGTGTGTTATATAGTAGTTGGTCCAGGTCAGATCAGTGTGTTATATAGTAGTTGGTCCAGGTCAGGTCAGTGTGTTATATAGTAGTTGGTCCAGGTCAGATCAGTGTGTTATATAGTAGTTGGTCCAGGTCAGGTCAGTGTGTTATATAGTAGTTGGTCCAGGTCAGATCAGTGTGTTATATAGTAGTTGGTCCAGGTCAGATCAGTGTGTTATATAGTAGTTGGTCCAGGTCAGATCAGTCTGTTATATAGTAGTTGGTCCAGGTCAGATCAGTGTGTTATATAGTAGTTGGTCCAGGTCAGGTCAGTGTGTTATATAGTAGTTGGTCCAGGTCAGATCAGTGTGTTATATAGTAGTTGGTCCAGGTCAGGTCAGTGTGTTATATAGTAGTTGGTCCAGGTCAGATCAGTGTGTTATATAGTAGTTGGTCCAGGTCAGATCAGTGTGTTATATAGTAGTTGGTCCAGGTCAGATCAGTCTGTTATATAGTAGTTGGTCCAGGTCAGATCAGTGTGTTATATAGTAGTTGGTCCAGGTCAGATCAGTGTGTTATATAGTAGTTGGTCCAGGTCAGTGTGTTATATAGTAGTTGGTCCAGATCAGATCAGTGTGTTATATAGTAGTTGGTCCAGGTCAGATCAGTGTGTTATATAGTAGTTGGTCCAGATCAGTGTGTTATATAGTAGTTGGTCCAGGTCAGTGTGTTATATAGTAGTTGGTCCAGGTCAGATCAGTGTGTTATATAGTAGTTGGTCCAGGTCAGATCAGTGTGTTATATAGTAGTTGGTCCAGGTCAGTGTGTTATATAGTAGTTGGTCCAGATCAGATCAGTGTGTTATATAGTAGTTGGTCCAGATCAGATCAGTGTGTTATATAGTAGTTGGTCCAGATCAGTGTGTTATATAGTAGTTGGTCCAGGTCAGGTCAGTGTGTTATATAGTAGTTGGTCCAGGTCAGGTCAGTGTGTTATATAGTAGTTGGCCCAGATCAGATCAGTGTGTTATATAGTAGTTGTTCCAGGTCAGATCAGTGTGTTATATAGTAGTTGGTCCAGGTCAGTGTGTTATATAGTAGTTGGTCCAGGTCAGATCAGTGTGTTATATAGTAGTTGGTCCAGGTCAGGTCAGTGTGTTATATATTAGTTGGTCCAGGTCAGATCAGTGTGTTATATAGTAGTTGGTCCAGGTCAGTGTGTTATATAGTAGTTGGTCCATGTCAGTGTGTTATATAGTAGTTGGTCCAGGTCAGTGTGTTATATAGTAGTTGGTCCAGGTCAGATCAGTGTGTTATATAGTAGTTGGTCCAGGTCAGTGTGTTATATAGTAGTTGGTCCAGGTCAGTGTGTTATATAGTAGTTGGTCCAGGTCAGGTCAGTGTGTTATATAGTAGTTGGTCCAGGTGAGATCAGTGTGTTATATAGTAGTTGGTCCAGGTCAGATCAGTGTGTTATATAGTAGTTGGTCCAGGTCAGTGTGTTATATAGTAGTTGGTCCAGGTCAGATCAGTGTGTTATATAGTAGTTGGTCCAGGTCAGGTCAGTGTGTTATATAGTAGTTGGTCCAGATCAGTGTGTTATATAGTAGTTGGTCCAGGTCAGTGTGTTATATAGTAGTTGGTCCAGGTCAGATCAGTGTGTTATATAGTAGTTGGTCCAGGTCAGATCAGTGTGTTATATAGTAGTTGGTCCAGGTCAGATCAGTGTGTTATATAGTAGTTGGTCCAGGTCAGGTCAGTGTGTTATATAGTAGTTGGTCCAGGTCAGATCAGTGTGTTATATAGTAGTTGGTCCAGGTCAGTGTGTTATATAGTAGTTGGTCCAGATCAGTGTGTTATATAGTAGTTGGTCCAGGTCAGATCAGTGTGTTATATAGTAGTTGGTCCAGGTCAGTGTGTTATATAGTAGTTGGTCCAGGTCAGATCAGTGTGTTATATAGTAGTTGGTCCAGGGCAGATCCGTGTGTTATATAGTAGTTGGTCCAGGTCAGATCAGTGTGTTATATAGTAGTTGGTCCAGGTCAGATCAGTGTGTTATATAGTAGTTGGTCCAGGTCAGGTCAGTGTGTTATATCGTAGTTTGTCCAGGTCAGGTCAGTGTGTTATATAGTAGTTGGTCCAGGTCAGATCAGTGTGTTATATAGTAGTTGGTCCAGGTCAGGTCAGTGTGTTATATAGTAGTTGGTCCAGGTCAGGTCAGTGTGTTATATAGTAGTTGGTCCAGGTCAGATCAGTGTGTTATATAGTAGTTGGTCCAGGTCAGATCAGTGTGTTATATAGTAGTTGGTCCAGGTCAGGTCAGTGTGTTATATAGTAGTTGGTCCAGGTCAGATCAGTGTGTTATATAGTAGTTGGTCCAGGTCAGGTCAGTGTGTTATATAGTAGTTGGTCCAGGTCAGATCAGTGTGTTATATAGTAGTTGGTCCAGGTCAGATCAGTGTGTTATATAGTAGTTGGTCCAGGTCAGATCAGTCTGTTATATAGTAGTTGGTCCAGGTCAGATCAGTGTGTTATATAGTAGTTGGTCCAGGTCAGATCAGTGTGTTATATAGTAGTTGGTCCAGGTCAGTGTGTTATATAGTAGTTGGTCCAGGTCAGTGTGTTATATAGTAGTTGGTCCAGGTCAGATCAGTGTGTTATATAGTAGTTGGTCCAGGTCAGATCAGTGTGTTATATAGTAGTTGGTCCAGGTCAGGTCAGTGTGTTATATAGTAGTTGGTCCAGATCAGTGTGTTATATATATTAGTTGGTCCAGGTCAGGTCAGGTCAGTGTGTTATATAGTAGTTGGTCCAGGTCAGTGTGTTATATAGTAGTTGGTCCAGATCAGTGTGTTATATAGTAGTTGGTCTAGGTCAGGTCAGTGTGTTATATAGTAGTTGGTCCAGGTCAGTGTGTTATATAGTAGTTGGTCCAGGTCAGATCAGTGTGTTATATAGTAGTTGGTCCAGGTCAGGTCAGTGTGTTATATAGTAGTTGGTCCAGGTCAGTGTGTTATATAGTAGTTGGTCCAGGTCAGTGTGTTATATAGTAGTTGGTCCAGGTCAGATCAGTGTGTTATATAGTAGTTGGTCCAGGTCAGTGTGTTATATAGTAGTTGGTCCATGTCAGTGTGTTATATAGTAGTTGGTCCAGGTCAGTGTGTTATATAGTAGTTGGTCCAGGTCAGATCAGTGTGTTATATAGTAGTTGGTCCAGGTCAGGTCAGTGTGTTATATAGTAGTTGGTCCAGGTCAGATCAGTGTGTTATATAGTAGTTGGTCCAGGTCAGTGTGTTATATAGTAGTTGGTCCAGGTCAGTGTGTTATATAGTAGTTGGTCCAGGTCAGTGTGTTATATAGTAGTTGGTCCAGGTCAGATCAGTGTGTTATATAGTAGTTGGTCCAGGTCAGTGTGTTATATAGTAGTTGGTCCAGGTCAGTGTGTTATATAGTAGTTGGTCCAGGTCAGTGTGTTATATAGTAGTTGGTCCAGGTCAGGTCAATGTGTTATATAGTAGTTGGTCCAGGTCAGATCAGTGTGTTATATAGTAGTTGGTCCAGGTCAGTGTGTTATATAGTAGTTGGTCCAGGTCAGATCAGTGTGTTATATAGTAGTTGGTCCAGGTCAGATCAGTGTGTTATATAGTAGTTGGTCCAGGTCAGTGTGTTATATAGTAGTTGGTCCAGGTCAGATCAGTGTGTTATATAGTAGTTGGTCCAGGTCAGTGTGTTATATAGTAGTTGGTCCAGGTCAGTGTGTTATATAGTAGTTGGTCCAGGTCAGATCAGTGTGTTATATAGTAGTTGGTCCAGGTCAGTGTGTTATATAGTAGTTGGTCCAGGTCAGGTCAGTGTGTTATATAGTAGTTGGTCCAGGTCAGTGTGTTATATAGTAGTTGGTCCAGGTCAGATCAGTGTGTTATATAGTAGTCTGTCCAGGTCAGTGTGTTATATAGTAGTTGGTCCAGGTCAGTGTGTTATATAGTAGTTGGTCCAGGTCAGATCAGTGTGTTATATAGTAGTTGGTCCAGGTCAGATCAGTGTGTTATATAGTAGTTGGTCCAGGTCAGTGTGTTATATAGTAGTTGGTCCAGGTCAGTGTGTTATATAGTAGTTGGTCCAGATCAGATCAGTGTGTTATATAGTAGTTGGTCCAGATCAGATCAGTGTGTTATATAGTAGTTGGTCCAGATCAGTGTGTTATATAGTAGTTGGTCCAGGTCAGGTCAGTGTGTTATATAGTAGTTGGTCAAGGTCAGGTCAGTGTGTTATATAGTAGTTGGCCCAGATCAGATCAGTGTGTTATATAGTAGTTGTTCCAGGTCAGATCAGTGTGTTATATAGTAGTTGGTCCAGGTCAGTGTGTTATATAGTAGTTGGTCCAGGTCAGATCAGTGTGTTATATAGTAGTTGGTCCAGGTCAGGTCAGTGTGTTATATAGTAGTTGGTCCAGGTCAGATCAGTGTGTTATATAGTAGTTGGTCCAGGTCAGTGTGTTATATAGTAGTTGGTCCATGTCAGTGTGTTATATAGTAGTTGGTCCAGGTCAGTGTGTTATATAGTAGTTGGTCCAGGTCAGATCAGTGTGTTATATAGTAGTTGGTCCAGGTCAGTGTGTTATATAGTAGTTGGTCCAGGTCAGTGTGTTATATAGTAGTTGGTCCAGGTCAGTGTGTTATATAGTAGTTGGTCCAGGTCAGGTCAGTGTGTTATATAGTAGTTGGTCCAGGTCAGATCAGTGTGTTATATAGTAGTTGGTCCAGGTCAGATCAGTGTGTTATATAGTAGTTGGTCCAGGTCAGTGTGTTATATAGTAGTTGGTCCGTGTCAGATCAGTGTTATATAGTAGTTGGTCCAGGTCAGATCAGTGTGTTATATAGTAGTTGGTCCAGGTCAGGTCAGTGTGTTATATAGTAGTTGGTCCAGATCAGTGTGTTATATAGTAGTTGGTCCAGGTCAGTGTGTTATATAGTAGTTGGTCCAGGTCAGATCAGTGTGTTATATAGTAGTTGGTCCAGGTCAGATCAGTGTGTTATATAGTAGTTGGTCCAGGTCAGATCAGTGTGTTATATAGTAGTTGGTCCAGGTCAGTGTGTTATATAGTAGTTGGTCCAGGTCAGATCAGTGTGTTATATAGTAGTTGGTCCAGGTCAGTGTGTTATATAGTAGTTGGTCCAGATCAGTGTGTTATATAGTAGTTGGTCCAGGTCAGATCAGTGTGTTATATAGTAGTTGGTCCAGGTCAGTGTGTTATATAGTAGTTGGTCCAGGTCAGATCAGTGTGTTATATAGTAGTTGGTCCAGGGCAGATCCGTGTGTTATATAGTAGTTGGTCCAGGTCAGATCAGTGTGTTATATAGTAGTTGGTCCAGGTCAGATCAGTGTGTTATATAGTAGTTGGTCCAGGTCAGGTCAGTGTGTTATATCGTAGTTTGTCCAGGTCAGGTCAGTGTGTTATATAGTAGTTGGTCCAGGTCAGATCAGTGTGTTATATAGTAGTTGGTCCAGGTCAGGTCAGTGTGTTATATAGTAGTTGGTCCAGGTCAGGTCAGTGTGTTATATAGTAGTTGGTCCAGGTCAGATCAGTGTGTTATATAGTAGTTGGTCCAGGTCAGATCAGTGTGTTATATAGTAGTTGGTCCAGGTCAGGTCAGTGTGTTATATAGTAGTTGGTCCAGGTCAGATCAGTGTGCTATATAGTAGTTGGTCCAGGTCAGGTCAGTGTGTTATATAGTAGTTGGTCCAGGTCAGATCAGTGTGTTATATAGTAGTTGGTCCAGGTCAGATCAGTGTGTTATATAGTAGTTGGTCCAGGTCAGATCAGTCTGTTATATAGTAGTTGGTCCAGGTCAGATCAGTGTGTTATATAGTAGTTGGTCCAGGTCAGATCAGTGTGTTATATAGTAGTTGGTCCAGGTCAGTGTGTTATATAGTAGTTGGTCCAGATCAGATCAGTGTGTTATATAGTAGTTGGTCCAGATCAGATCAGTGTGTTATATAGTAGTTGGTCCAGATCAGTGTGTTATATAGTAGTTGGTCCAGGTCAGTGTGTTATATAGTAGTTGGTCCAGGTCAGATCAGTGTGTTATATAGTAGTTGGTCCAGGTCAGATCAGTGTGTTATATAGTAGTTGGTCCAGGTCAGTGTGTTATATAGTAGTTGGTCCAGATCAGATCAGTGTGTTATATAGTAGTTGGTCCAGATCAGATCAGTGTGTTATATAGTAGTTGGTCCAGATCAGTGTGTTATACAGTAATTGGTCCAGGTCAGGTCAGTGTGTTATATAGTAGTTGGTCCAGGTCAGGTCAGTGTGTTATATAGTAGTTGGCCCAGATCAGATCAGTGTGTTATATAGTAGTTGTTCCAGGTCAGATCAGTGTGTTATATAGTAGTTGGTCCAGGTCAGTGTGTTATATAGTAGTTGGTCCAGGTCAGATCAGTGTGTTATATAGTAGTTGGTCCAGGTCAGGTCAGTGTGTTATATAGTAGTTGGTCCAGGTCAGATCAGTGTGTTATATAGTAGTTGGTCCAGGTCAGTGTGTTATATAGTAGTTGGTCCATGTCAGTGTGTTATATAGTATTTGGTCCACGTCAGTGTGTTATATAGTAGTTGGTCCAGGTCAGATCAGTGTGTTATATAGTAGTTGGTCCAGGTCAGTGTGTTATATAGTAGTTGGTCCAGGTCAGTGTGTTATATAGTAGTTGGTCCAGGTCAGTGTGTTATATAGTAGTTGGTCCAGGTCAGATCAGTGTGTTATATAGTAGTTGGTCCAGGTCAGATCAGTGTGTTATATAGTAGTTGGTCCAGGTCAGTGTGTTATATAGTAGTTGGTCCGTGTCAGATCAGTGTTATATAGTAGTTGGTCCAGGTCAGATCAGTGTGTTATATAGTAGTTGGTCCAGGTCAGGTCAGTGTGTTATATAGTAGTTGGTCCAGATCAGTGTGTTATATAGTAGTTGGTCCAGGTCAGTGTGTTATATAGTAGTTGGTCCAGGTCAGATCAGTGTGTTATATAGTAGTTGGTCCAGGTCAGATCAGTGTGTTATATAGTAGTTGGTCCAGGTCAGATCAGTGTGTTATATAGTAGTTGGTCCAGGTCAGGTCAGTGTGTTATATAGTAGTTGGTCCAGGTCAGATCAGTGTGTTATATAGTAGTTGGTCCAGGTCAGTGTGTTATATAGTAGTTGGTCCAGATCAGTGTGTTATATAGTAGTTGGTCCAGGTCAGATCAGTGTGTTATATAGTAGTTGGTCCAGGTCAGTGTGTTATATAGTAGTTGGTCCAGGTCAGATCAGTGTGTTATATAGTAGTTGGTCCAGGGCAGATCCGTGTGTTATATAGTAGTTGGTCCAGGTCAGATCAGTGTGTTATATAGTAGTTGGTCCAGGTCAGATCAGTGTGTTATATAGTAGTTGGTCCAGGTCAGGTCAGTGTGTTATATCGTAGTTTGTCCAGGTCAGGTCAGTGTGTTATATAGTAGTTGGTCCAGGTCAGATCAGTGTGTTATATAGTAGTTGGTCCAGGTCAGGTCAGTGTGTTATATAGTAGTTGGTCCAGGTCACGTCAGTGTGTTATATAGTAGTTGGTCCAGGTCAGATCAGTGTGTTATATAGTAGTTGGTCCAGGTCAGATCAGTGTGTTATATAGTAGTTGGTCCAGGTCAGGTCAGTGTGTTATATAGTAGTTGGTCCAGGTCAGATCAGTGTGTTATATAGTAGTTGGTCCAGGTCAGGTCAGTGTGTTATATAGTAGTTGGTCCAGGTCAGATCAGTGTGTTATATAGTAGTTGGTCCAGGTCAGATCAGTGTGTTATATAGTAGTTGGTCCAGGTCAGATCAGTCTGTTATATAGTAGTTGGTCCAGGTCAGTGTGTTATATAGTAGTTGGTCCATGTCAGTGTGTTATATAGTATTTGGTCCACGTCAGTGTGTTATATAGTAGTTGGTCCAGGTCAGATCAGTGTGCTATATAGTAGTTGGTCCAGGTCAGGTCAGTGTGTTATATAGTAGTTGGTCCAGGTCAGATCAGTGTGTTATATAGTAGTTGGTCCAGGTCAGATCAGTGTGTTATATAGTAGTTGGTCCAGGTCAGATCAGTCTGTTATATAGTAGTTGGTCCAGGTCAGATCAGTGTGTTATATAGTAGTTGGTCCAGGTCAGATCAGTGTGTTATATAGTAGTTGGTCCAGGTCAGTGTGTTATATAGTAGTTGGTCCAGATCAGATCAGTGTGTTATATAGTAGTTGGTCCAGATCAGATCAGTGTGTTATATAGTAGTTGGTCCAGATCAGTGTGTTATATAGTAGTTGGTCCAGGTCAGTGTGTTATATAGTAGTTGGTCCAGGTCAGATCAGTGTGTTATATAGTAGTTGGTCCAGTTCAGATCAGTGTGTTATATAGTAGTTGGTCCAGGTCAGTGTGTTATATAGTAGTTGGTCCAGATCAGATCAGTGTGTTATATAGTAGTTGGTCCAGATCAGATCAGTTTGTTATATAGTAGTTGGTCCAGATCAGTGTGTTATATAGTAGTTGGTCCAGGTCAGGTCAGTGTGTTATATAGTAGTTGGTCCAGGTCAGGTCAGTGTGTTATATAGTAGTTTGCCCAGATCAGATCAGTGTGTTATATAGTAGTTGTTCCAGGTCAGATCAGTGTGTTATATAGTAGTTGGTCCAGGTCAGTGTGTTATATAGTAGTTGGTCCAGGTCAGATCAGTGTGTTATATAGTAGTTGGTCCAGGTCAGGTCAGTGTGTTATATAGTAGTTGGTCCAGGTCAGATCAGTGTGTTATATAGTAGTTGGTCCAGGTCAGTGTGTTATATAGTAGTTGGTCCATGTCAGTGTGTTATATAGTATTTGGTCCACGTCAGTGTGTTATATAGTAGTTGGTCCAGGTCAGATCAGTGTGTTATATAGTAGTTGGTCCAGGTCAGTGTGTTATATAGTAGTTGGTCCAGGTCAGTGTGTTATATAGTAGTTGGTCCAGGTCAGTGTGTTATATATTAGTTGGTCCAGGTCAGATCAGTGTGTTATATAGTAGTTGGTCCAGGTCAGATCAGTGTGTTATATAGTAGTTGGTCCAGGTCAGTGTGTTATATAGTAGTTGGTCCGTGTCAGATCAGTGTTATATAGTAGTTGGTCCAGGTCAGATCAGTGTGTTATATAGTAGTTGGTCCAGGTCAGGTCAGTGTGTTATATAGTAGTTGGTCCAGATCAGTGTGTTATATAGTAGTTGGTCCAGGTCAGTGTGTTATATAGTAGTTGGTCCAGGTCAGATCAGTGTGTTATATAGTAGTTGGTCCAGGTCAGATCAGTGTGTTATATAGTAGTTGGTCCAGGTCAGATCAGTGTGTTATATAGTAGTTGGTCCAGGTCAGGTCAGTGTGTTATATAGTAGTTGGTCCAGGTCAGATCAGTTTGTTATATAGTAGTTGGTCCAGGTCAGTGTGTTATATAGTAGTTGGTCCAGATCAGTGTGTTATATAGTAGTTGGTCCAGGTCAGATCAGTGTGTTATATAGTAGTTGGTCCAGGTCAGTGTGTTATATAGTAGTTGGTCCAGGTCAGATCAGTGTGTTATATAGTAGTTGGTCCAGGGCAGATCCGTGTGTTATATAGTAGTTGGTCCAGGTCAGATCAGTGTGTTATATAGTAGTTGGTCCAGGTCAGATCAGTGTGTTATATAGTAGTTGGTCCAGGTCAGGTCAGTGTGTTATATCGTAGTTTGTCCAGGTCAGGTCAGTGTGTTATATAGTAGTTGGTCCAGGTCAGATCAGTGTGTTATATAGTAGTTGGTCCAGGTCAGGTCAGTGTGTTATATAGTAGTTGGTCCAGGTCACGTCAGTGTGTTATATAGTAGTTGGTCCAGGTCAGATCAGTGTGTTATATAGTAGTTGGTCCAGGTCAGATCAGTGTGTTATATAGTAGTTGGTCCAGGTCAGGTCAGTGTGTTATATAGTAGTTGGTCCAGGTCAGATCAGTGTGTTATATAGTAGTTGGTCCAGGTCAGGTCAGTGTGTTATATAGTAGTTGGTCCAGGTCAGATCAGTGTGTTATATAGTAGTTGGTCCAGGTCAGATCAGTGTGTTATATAGTAGTTGGTCCAGGTCAGATCAGTCTGTTATATAGTAGTTGGTCCAGGTCAGATCAGTGTGTTATATAGTAGTTGGTCCAGGTCAGATCAGTGTGTTATATAGTAGTTGGTCCAGGTCAGTGTGTTATATAGTAGTTGGTCCAGGTCAGATCAGTGTGTTATATAGTAGTCTGTCCAGGTCAGTGTGTTATATAGTAGTTGGTCCAGGTCAGTGTGTTATATAGTAGTTGGTCCAGGTCAGATCAGTGTGTTATATAGTAGTTGGTCCAGGTCAGGTCAGTGTGTTATATAGTAGTTGGTCCAGGTCAGATCAGTGTGTTATATAGTAGTTGGTCCAGGTCAGATCAGTGTGTTATATAGTAGTTGGTCCAGGTCAGATCAGTCTGTTATATAGTAGTTGGTCCAGGTCAGATCAGTGTGTTATATAGTAGTTGGTCCAGGTCAGATCAGTGTGTTATATAGTAGTTGGTCCAGGTCAGGTCAGTGTGTTATATAGTAGTTGGTCCAGATCAGTGTGTTATATAGTAGTTGGTCCAGGTCAGGTCAGGTCAGTGTGTTATATAGTAGTTGGTCCAGGTCAGTGTGTTATATAGTAGTTGGTCCAGATCAGTGTGTTATATAGTAGTTGGTCCAGGTCAGGTCAGTGTGTTATATAGTAGTTGGTCCAGGTCAGTGTGTTATATAGTAGTTGGTCCAGGTCAGATCAGTGTGTTATATAGTAGTTGGTCCAGGTCAGGTCAGTGTGTTATATAGTAGTTGGTCCAGGTCAGTGTGTTATATAGTAGTTGGTCCAGGTCAGTGTGTTATATAGTAGTTGGTCCAGGTCAGATCAGTGTGTTATATAGTAGTTGGTCCAGGTCAGATCAGTGTGTTATATAGTAGTTGGTCCAGGTCAGTGTGTTATATAGTAGTTGGTCCAGATCAGTGTGTTATATAGTAGTTGGTCCAGGTCAGATCAGTGTGTTATATAGTAGTTGGTCCAGGTCAGATCAGTGTGTTATATAGTAGTTGGTCCAGGTCAGATCAGTGTGTTATATAGTAGTTGGTCCAGGTCAGTGTGTTATATAGTAGTTGGTCCAGGTCAGTGTGTTATATAGTAGTTGGTCCAGATCAGTGTGTTATATAGTAGTTGGTCCAGATCAGTGTGTTATATAGTAGTTGGTCCAGGTCAGATCAGTGTGTTATATAGTAGTTGGTCCAGGTCAGATCAGTGTGTTATATAGTAGTTGGTCCAGATCAGTGTGTTATATAGTAGTTGGTCCAGGTCAGATCAGAGTGTTATATAGTAGTTGGTCCAGGTCAGATCAGTGTGTTATATAGTAGTTGGTCCAGATCAGTGTGTTATATAGTAGTTGGTCCAGGTCAGTGTGTTATATAGTAGTTGGTCCAGATCAGTGTGTTATATAGTAGTTGGTCCAGGTCAGGTCAGTGTGTTATATAGTAGTTGGTCCAGGTCAGATCAGTGTGTTATATAGTAGTTGGTCCAGGTCAGGTCAGTGTGTTATATAGTAGTTGGTCCAGGTCAGATCAGTGTGTTATATAGTAGTTGGTCCAGGTCAGGTCAGTGTGTTATATAGTAGTTGGTCCAGGTCAGGTCAGTGTGTTATATAGTAGTTGGTCCAGGTCAGTGTGTTATATAGTAGTTGGTCCAGGTCAGATCAGTGTGTTATATAGTAGTTGGTCCAGGTCAGATCAGTGTGTTATATAGTAGTTGGTCCAGGTCAGATCAGTGTGTTATATAGTAGTTGGTCCAGGTCAGATCAGTGTGTTATATAGTAGTTGGTCCAGGTCAGATCAGTGTGTTATATAGTAGTTGGTTCAGGTCAGATCAGTGTGTTATATAGTAGTTGGTCCATGTCAGGTCAGTGTGTTATATAGTAGTTGGTCCAGGTCAGTGTGTTATATAGTAGTTGGTCCAGGTCAGTGTGTTATATAGTAGTTGGTCCAGGTCAGATCAGTGTGTTATATAGTAGTTGGTCCATGTCAGGTCAGTGTGTTATATAGTAGTTGGTCCAGGTCAGTGTGTTATATAGTAGTTGGTCCAGATCAGTGTGTTATATAGTAGTTGGTCCAGGTCAGTGTGTTATATAGTAGTTGGTCCAGGTCAGTGTGTTATATAGTAGTTGGTCCAGGTCAGTGTGTTATATAGTAGTTGGTCCAGGTCAGTGTGTTATATAGTAGTTGGTCCAGGTCAGATCAGTGTGTTATATAGTAGTTGGTCCATGTCAGGTCAGTGTGTTATATAGTAGTTGGTCCAGGTCAGTGTGTTATATAGTAGTTGGTCCAGATCAGTGTGTTATATAGTAGTTGGTCCAGGTCAGATCAGTGTGTTATATAGTAGTTGGTCCAGGTCAGTGTGTTATATAGTAGTTGGTCCAGATCAGTGTGTTATATAGTAGTTGGTCCAGATCAGGGTGTTATATAGTAGTTGGTCCAGGACAGATCAGTGTGTTATATAGTAGTTGGTCCAGGACAGATCAGTGTGTTATATAGTAGTTGGTCCAGGTCAGTGTGTTATATAGTAGTTGGTCCAGGTCAGTGTGTTATATAGTAGTTGGTCCAGGTCAGATCAGTGTGTTATATAGTAGTTGGTTCAGGTCAGATCAGTGTGTTATATAGTAGTTGGTCCAGGACAGATCAGTGTGTTATATAGTAGTTGGTCCAGATCAGGGTGTTATATAGTAGTTGGTCCAGGTCAGATCAGTGTGTTATATAGTAGTTGGTTCAGGTCAGATCAGTGTGTTATATAGTAGTTGGTTCAGGTCAGATCAGTGTGTTATATAGTAGTTGGTCCAGGACAGATCAGTGTGTTATATAGTAGTTGGTCCAGGTCAGTGTGTTATATAGTAGTTGGTCCAGATCAGGGTGTTATATAGTAGTTGGTCCAGATCAGATCAGTGTGTTATATAGTAGTTGGTCCAGGACAGATCAGTGTGTTATATAGTAGTTGGTCCAGGTCAGTGTGTTATATAGTAGTTGGTCCAGATCAGGGTGTTATATAGTAGTTGGTCCAGGTCAGTGTGTTATATAGTAGTTGGTCCAGATCAGGGTGTTATATAGTAGTTGGTCCAGGTCAGATCAGTGTGTTATATAGTAGTTGGTCCAGGACAGATCAGTGTGTTATATAGTAGTTGGTCCAGGTCAGTGTGTTATATAGTAGTTGGTCCAGATCAGGGTGTTATATAGTAGTTGGTCCAGGTCAGTGTGTTATATAGTAGTTGGTCCAGATCAGGGTGTTATATAGTAGTTGGTCCAGGTCAGATCAGTGTGTTATATAGTAGTTGGTCCAGGTCAGATCAGTGTGTTATATAGTAGTTGGTCCAGGTCAGGTCAGTGTGTTATATAGTAGTTGGTCCAGGTCAGATCAGGGTGTTATATATTTAGTCAGATGTATATTTTTTGTTGTATACATCTGACTATGAGTAACTCAACTACACAAGCTGTCTATAATAGACTCACTGTATAACAGCAGTATATGAAAACATCATGGTTGAAGGTTGTACTGATTTTGAATGATTGAAGTCCTGACTTGTGGTCCAGTAATGATCCAGGCGATACTGCCTGGTCAGGAGGAAGACCAATGACTCCCCCTTGTGGATACTACTGGTATTTAACATTTCAGATATATAGGGAAGATATTACACAAATCAAACGTTTCTTAGGCAGGTGCTGGATATCACAAAGAATGTTCAGAAAGCTGATAAAATACTGATGTTTTTCTCTACTGATATACACAACCTACTCTTGACTTTCAAGGGGAACAAATGATAGAATCCCCCAAAAAATTACATAAAAAAACAGATGTCTTAATTGGTTAAGCATAAACCCCACCCCCTAGATACTATCAATATATTAGACATGGTGCATGCTGGTCCATTCTCTACTTAATATCTTCCTATCAGCTCCTCGTGTAGCAGAGGGCCTCACTGATACACAAACAACATCTAGAATACAGGAAGCATCTTTCAAATTCATCCAATCACAACAAACATGTTTCATAAAGCACCTGAGATCAAACAACAACAACTGGTATAGTATTATACCTCATCAAATAACCATCAGCTATTCCCTTCAAACAGACCCCTACTTAGCACATTCTGGATATATCATTATTGTAGTTAAAAATCTTCTCTCTTGAGAATAACAGTGGATGAAAATGAATGAAATGACATAATCAAAGAAAATAATACCCTCCCTACAATGAAACATGGGGGAGGTTGGATAACCAACCCTCCTTACAATCAAACATGGGGAGGTTGGATAACCAACCCTCCTTACAATCAAACATGGGGGAGGTTGGATAACCAACCCTCCTTACAATCAAACATGGGGGAGGTTGGATAATGAACCCTCCCTACAATGAAACATGGGGGAGGTTGGATAACCAACCCTCCTTACAATCAAACATGGGGGAGGTTGGATAATGAACCCTCCTTACAATAAAACATGGGGAGGTTGGATAACCACCCCTCCTTACAATAAAACATGGGGAGGTTGGATAATGAACCCTTCCTACAATAAAACATGGGGAGGTTGGATAATGAACCCTTCCTACAATAAAACATGGGGAGGTTGGATAATGAACCCTTCCTACAATAAAACATGGGGAGGTTGGATAATGAACCCTCCTTACAATAAAACATGGGGGAGGTTGGATAATGATCCCTCCTTACAATCAAACATGGGGGAGGTTGGATAACCAACCCTCCTTACAATCAAACATGGGGGAGGTTGGATAATGAACCCTTCCTACAATAAAACATGGGGGAGGTTGGATAATGAACCCTTCCTACAATAAAACATGGGGGAGGTTGGATAATGAACCCTTCCTACAATAAAACATGGGGGAGGTTGGATAATGAACCCTTCCTACAATAAAACATGGGGGAGGTTGGATAATGCTGGGGGTTTTGTGCAAGACATCATGAAATCTGAAGATTCTAAAGGTGTTTTGAAGAGTGGATTGTACAATATGTGCCCATTATTCTATAAAACATTTCTTCAAGCTCTGTCAAGTTGCTAGACAGTCATTTTCCTGTTTTGCCATTGATTTTCAAGCTGATTTAAGTAAAAAAGGCCAGGAACATTCAATATCATCTTGGTAAGCAACTCCAGTGTATATTTGGCCTTGTGTTTTAGGTTATTGTCCTGCTGAAAGGTTAATTCATCTCCCAGTATCTGGTGGAAAGCAGACTGAACCAGGTTTTCCTCTAGGATTATGCCTGTGCTGAGCTCCATTCCCTGGTAGGCCGTCATTGTAAATAAGAATTTGATCTTAACTGACTTGCCTAGTTTAAAGGTTTATTTAAAGGTTCAATAATTTTTTTAAATCCCATTATTTTTATCCTAAAAAACTCCCTAGTCCTTGCAGATAAGATGATGCAGCCAGCCACCACCGTGCTGGAAAATATGATGAGTGGTACTCAGTGATGTGTTGGATTTGCCCCAAACATAATGGAAGTATTCTGGACAAAAATAAAATGTGTCAATTTTTTTTCAGTATTACTAGTGCCTGCCTTGTTGCAAACAGGATGCATATTTTATTCTGTACTGGCTTCCATCTTTTCACTCTGTCATTTAGGTTGGTATTGTGGAGTAACTACAATGTTGTTGATCCATCTTCAGTTTTCTATCACAGCCATTGATACACCATCCAAAGTGTAATTAATAACTTCACCATGCTTAAAGAGATATTCAATGTCTGCTTATTTTTTATTTTTACCCATCTACCAATAGGAGGCTTTCTTTATGAAGCATTGTGGTTGAATCTGTGTCTGAAATTCACTGTTCGACTGAGGGACCTTACAGATAATTGTATGTGTGGAGTAAAGAGATGAGGTAGTCATTTAAAAATCATGTTAAATACACAGACTGAGTCCATGCAACTTATTATGTGGCTTGTTAAGCACATTTTTACTCCTGAACTTATTTTGGCGTTTCCATAACAAAAGGATGGAATCATTAATGATTTTAGACTTTTCATTTTTTATTAATTTGTAAAACAATTATAAAAACATAACTCCACTTTGACATTATGGAGTATTGTGTGTAGGCCAATGACACAACATCTAAATGTAATGAATGTTAAATTCAGGCAGTAACACAACAAAATGTGGATAAAGTCCAGGTGTGTGAATACTTTCTGAAAGCTCAGTAACTAAACATGTACAAACTCCTGGGTGGCCATTTGTTTCTATTGTCTACATTAAACTTCAGTTTGGGTTCTCCAGTGTTGCCAATCCAATAACAAGGAGACTAAAGGTTTTCTACAATTTCAACTTATTTGACAATAGAGAATTCTTTAGGAAGTGCCAGGGATCAACGTACTCAGCCACCACTGTATGTATATACCCCCCGTTGCATAACCAAGCAAACTCCTCTGCACAATAGTGATGGGAAATCAATAGTTACATTTCAGGATATTATTTAGTGACGATATATTGTACTGCATCATTTTGACAATATCACAATACTGTTTTTGTGCTAGTTGTCTGTACCTCCAGCAGAACTCCAGGATTTCTCCTTCATAGCTTGTTCTTAAATAGGAAGACAATTTGTTTTCAGCACTTTTATGTCCATGACTGATCAAAACTTGTTTTCTCATGCTTTCTTGTATCTCTACAGCAGACATATGGTGAAAAATATGTTTGGAACATCAAATCACAATGGAATAGCAGTACATATAGAATCATGTGTCTCAACACATATCGTAACGCCACCTAAGTATCATGACAATATGGTATGGTGAGGTCCCTGGTAACTCCAGCCCCAGAAGCTTTAAAGTATCTGTGAACGGCTGTGTTACGATCACGTCATAGGCCATGTTTAGGATGTCATGTAGTCAAGACCTTGGCAACTACCCAGATGACTTCTGGCACAAAATGGTTGCTGTTGATCACCGTAGGAAATCCACATTTATTTATTTAAACTTTATCTAACTAGGCAAGTCAGTTAACAACAAATTCTTATTTACAGTGACGGCCTAGGAACGGTGGGTTAACTGCCTTGTTCAGGGGCAGAACGACAGATTTTTACCATGTCAGCTCGGGGATTCGACCTTGCAACCTTTCGGTTACTGGCCCAACGCTCTAACCACTAGGCTACGTGCCGCCCCATATTGGTGGTGGAAGAGATGAGATTCCCCCTTCACTATCAGAGTCATTTTCCCAGAGCCCTTTGAGCTCTGGAAAAATACATCCAATCAATCATTATTACCTAGAGCCCTCAAATTCTAATCCGGACCTTGAAGACCTTCCAGTGCTTTTTTCATTATTCTCCTCTGATCAGGGACTGATTTAGACCTGGGACATCAGGTGGGTGATATTAACTATCAGGTAGGACTGATTTAGACCTGGGACATCAGGTGGGTGATATTAACTACCAGGTAGAACTGATTTAGACCTGGGACATCAGGTGGGTGATATTAACTATCAGGTAGAACTGATTTAGACCTGGGACATCAGGTGGGTGATATTAACTATCAGGTAGGACTGATTTAGACCTGGGACATCAGGTGGGTGATATTAACTATCAGGTAGAACTGATTTAGACCTGGGACATCAGGTGGGTGATATTAACTATCAGGTAGGACAGATTTAGACCTGGGACATCAGGTGGGTGATATTAACTATCAGGTAGGACTGATTTAGACCTGGGACATCAGGTGGGTGATATTAACTATCAGGTAGGACTGATTTAGACCTGGGACATCAGGTGGGTGATATTAACTATCAGGTAGGACTGATTTAGACCTGGGACATCAGGTGGGTGATATTAACTATCAGGTAGGACTGATTTAGACCTGGGACATCAGGTGGGTGATATTAACTATCAGGTAGGACTGATTTAGACCTGGGACATCAGGTGGGTGATATTAACTATCAGGTAGAACTGATTTAGACCTGGGACATCAGGTGGGTGATATTAACTATCAGGTAGAACTGATTTAGACCTGGGACATCAGGTGGGTGATATTAACTATCAGGTAGGACTGATTTAGACCTGGGACATCAGGTGGGTGATATTAACTATCAGGTAGAACTGATTTAGACCTGGGACATCAGGTGGGTGATATTAACTATCAGGTAGAACTGATTTAGACCTGGGACATCAGGTGGGTGATATTAACTATCAGGTAGAACAGATTTCCCCAAGAGCTTCATTCTTCTTCTGCATCTTCAAACTGGTCGGCCGTGGTGGTGGTGAGTGCAGCAGTATGCTCCCAGTGGCGCCCCCAGAGGACAGGAGGGGTATGGTGCACGGAGGGGGTGTAGTGGTAGTGTACCTGGACTGGCCAGGGAGAGGGCACACTGCTAGGGTGGGACTGGGAGGGATGGACAACACCTGGGCTCAACAGGTCCTCTGGGGCTACAGGGAGAGGTGAGGAGAGCGAGGGAGGGAGGGGGAGGGGGGAGAGGTGAAGAGAGGGGGGAGAGGTGAAGGAAAGAGAGGGGGGAGAGGTGAAGGAAAGAGAGGGGGAGAGGTGGAGGAAAGAGAGGGGGGAGTTGGAGGAAAGAGAGGGGGAGTTGGAGGAAAGAGAGGGGGAGTTGGAGGAAAGAGAGGGGGAGTTGGAGGGAAGGGGGGAGAGGTGGAGGGAGGAGAGGACAGAGAGGGGGAGGAGAGGGGGGAGAGGTGAAGGAAAGAGAGGGGGGAGAGGTGAAGGAAAGAGAGGGGGGAGAGGTGAAGGAAAGAGAGGGGGAGAGGTAAAGGAAAGAGAGAGGGGGAGAGGTAAAGGAAAGAGGGGGGAGTTGGAGGAAAGAGGGGGGAGTTGGAGGAAAGAGGGGGGGAGTTGGAGGAAAGAGGGGGAGTTGGAGGAAAGAGGGGGAGTTGGAGGGAAGGGGGGAGAGGTGGAGGGAAGGGGGGAGAGGTGGAGGACAGAGAGGGGGAGGAGAGGGGGATAAGGTGGAGGAAAGAGGGGGGAGAGGTGGCGGGAAGTGGGGGAGAGGTGGAGGGAAGAGGGGGGAGAGGTGGAGGGAAGAGGGGGAGAGGTGGAGGGAAGAGAGGTGGAGGGAAGAGGTGGAGGGAAGAGGGGGGAGAGGTGGAGGGAAGAGGGGGGAGAGGTGGAGGGAAGAGGGGGGAGAGATGGAGGGAAGAGGGGGGAGAGGTGGAGGGAAGAGGGGGGATAGGTGGAGGGAAGAGGGGGGAGAGGTGGAGGGAAGAGGGGGGAGAGGTGGAGGGAAGAGGGGGGAGAGGTGGAGGGAAGAGGGGGGATAGGTGGAGGGAAGAGGGGGGAGAGGTGGAGGGAAGAGGGGGGAGAGGTGGAGGGAAGAGGGGGGAGAGGTGGAGGGAAGTGGGGGGAGAGGTGGCGGGAAGTGGGGGAGAGGTGGAGGAAAGAGGGGGGAGTGTTTTTATGTTTCAAGTGATTTCCTTCATATCCCAAATAACAAAACTTGTACCTAACTGGGAGAAAGTGTGTATAACATCCTCACCATAAAATAGTCTGCTGTTGTTAATCTCTGCTTCCCAGTCCTCCTCCTCTTCTTCTTCAGAGACCACCAGCTGATTCTGGGACCTGGTAACTCCCCTCCTCTCCTCCTCTTCGTCATTCTCTATCTCCAGGTTACCATCATCTTCAGCATCCTTGTAGATGAAGGTTGGGTAGCGTGCCCAAGTTCTGAAGAGCACCATGGGCATGGCCTTGGAACACACACACACACACACACACACACACACGCACGCACACACACACACGCTAATCCAGTAGCAGATGCTTGCGTACTGAATAGTGGCCTGAAGTTATGTCTAAAACAATACAGCTGGACAGTGAGCCATACAGGCACATGGTTTGGTTTGTTAGCAAGCCATGTTACCTAGCTATATTAGTCCGCTAAAATCACTTGACCAATTCTAGATATAGTTTACACTCAATGCATGTCAACCTGTGAAAATCAATTAAGTGCAGAGAAAAGTAGTGTGATGATTGTATCTATATGATTCAAATCTAGGATAAGATATTAAATTGTCGTTACCAGTTAGCGCCAGCTAGCTACTCTCTTCACCATTCAAAAGTTGTATGTTGTGATTTACTGCTGGCCGCCGAAGCGATCATTATAATCCTGTTGGAATAGTGCCGCCAGCGACACGACGTGGTTATGGATGGCATTACAACAGACATGTTAATGACTCTGATATCCAGCAGGGGGAGCCAACAGACATGTTAATGACTCTGATATCCAGCAGGGGGGCCAACAGACATGTTAATGACTCTGATATCCAGCAGGGGGGTCAACAGACATGTTAATGACTCTGATATCCAGCAGGGGGGCCAACAGACATGTTAATGACTCTGATATCCAGCAGGGGGGCCAACAGACATGTTAATGACTCTGATATCCAGCAGGGGGGCCAACAGACATGTTAATGACTCTGATATCCAGCAGGGGGGCCAACAGACATGTTAATGACTCTGATATCCAGCAGGGGGGCCAACAGACATGTTAATGACTCTGATATCCAGCAGGGGGGCCAACAGACATGTTAATGAATCTGATATCCAGCAGGGGGGGCCAACAGACATGTTAATGACTCTGATATCCAGCAGGGGGGGCCAACAGACATGTTAATGACTCTGATATCCAGCAGGGGGGGCCAACAGACATGTTAATGACTCTGATATCCAGCAGGGGGGGCCAACAGACATGTTAATGACTCTGATATCCAGCAGGGGGGCCAACAGACATGTTAATGACTCTGATATCCAGCAGGGGGGCCAACAGACATGTTAATGACTCTGATATCCAGCAGGGGGGCCAACAGACATGTTAATGACTCTGATATCCAGCAGGGGGGCCAACAGACATGTTAATGACTCTGATATTCAGCAGGGGGGCCAACAGACATGTTAATGACTCTGATATCCAGCAGGGGGGCCAACAGACATGTTAATGACTGATATTCAGCAGGGGGGGCCAACAGACATGCGTTTCTCAGTTAAACAATTGACTGACAGTTTATTTAGGGTGTGCAGGGAAGACCTACATTCCCCCAATTGGCAGCGGAATTTGACCCCCAAGTTTTCAGAGATTTTTTTATTTATTTATTTAATATTGTTGGACATAAAAGACTGCAAAAACACCAGCAAATCAGCTCCAAGTGACTTTATATTTGGAAATCTGTTCCAAAGTATTATCACGAATAATAGAGAAATATGTGATCCAATACAAACGGAAACAAGATATGAAATGATTATGTTTTAGTCATGTATTATACCCGTTTGGGCTTCTTCCGACCCATCTGAATCTAGTTGATGATCCCTGGCCAACATTGATATAAAAATGTAATAGTATGTAAACACTGCCTATGAGTTTTATAGGAACTAATTCTCTGCTGATTTATGAATGAGACAAAGTACACTAAAAATGTACATTACTTGCTAAGTACCACATTTCCAACATCATACATTTAGCACCCAACTCATAACATGTAATATTCATAAAAATAGGCCTACATTTCACTTAAATAATAAAATAGGCCTACATTTCACTTAAATAATAAAATAGGCCTACATTTCACTTAAATAAGACATTGGAAATTGGTAAAGTGTAATTAAAACACTACAGCCACTCAGTCCTTGGTCATGCCAAATCAAATTCATTTTATTTACATTTTCAAGTTTGTACAACATCCTATAAGTCACTGTCAGACCAACAGTACATGAGCAGAACAACATCAGTGATCTTTAGCGTGAGGTGAACACATCACGATATGTCTATCGAAAGACTGACGGGCCTGTTCAAATACCTCACAGATGCATCCTTCCTCCCTCCAAGTCATCACTGATCTGACCATGTTAGACAGGTGTAAACATGATGGCAAACATACATTCACTTATCCAATCCCTTCCTAATCAGTGATTATATTACCTCAAGGAGAAGATGATGGTAGGATGCATTGTTAAAGTACTCAAACGGGGCCTGAGATTCACAGTATTAAACCATGGGACTTTTCAAGCCTTGGCTGTTTTCAGTCACACAGAATTAGAATGATTCTATGATTCTAATTCCCTAGTTCCAGACTCAGCCTGTTGATGTTGTTTATCAGTCCAGGGTGGTCATCCTATAGTAAATACAGTCGCTACGACAACGTCATTAACATGTGCTATACATTTCCAGGTCACACAGAACATCACCTCTAGGATAGAACTCCTTTTTTAAACTCTATAAAATACTAGTTATTAGGTTGGATGAGTCAGTGGCACATCAATACAAACTAACTACATTCTGTAGAAACTTTACAATGTATGAAAAATGCTCCGGCGACGTGTTGGAAAGCAAACTGATAAAAAGCTCACTCACGATGACCAACGGACAAACTAAAAAAACATGACTAGAAAAATAACCTCAATCTAATGGTGACACCTCGTTGCTCATTTACAAAAGGCACAAAGAAAAACTAGAAACTGAATAAGACATGAGAAACCATGAGAGAACATGAGAAACCATGAGAAACCATGAAAACACCATGAGAAACCATGAAAAAACCATGAGAAACCATGAAAAAACCATGAGAAACCATGAAAACACCATGAGAAACCATGAAAACACCATGAGAAACCATGAGAAACCATGAAAACACCATGAGAAACCATGAAAACACCATGAGAAACCATGAGAAACCATGAAGAAACCATGAGAAACCATGAGAAACCATGAAAACACCATGAGAAACCATGAAAACACCATGAGAAACCATGAAAACACCATGAGAAAACTGCTCATTAGTACAATTTGTGCAACGAAGCAAAACTAGTGTTAGTGTGACATCACACTGACTGTCTACACAGATTCTTCTTTAGAGACACAATCAGTTATTAACGAGGTGAAATCAATGACCTGAAGTCCTGGCTATCTATCCATCTACAGTACAGTGAATTCAACAAGCTACTGTGGTGTGTGTGTGTGTGGGTGGCACAGTACAATCATGACATACACAGAAAAGAGCTCTCTCAATCTATAGGTATTACAGAACCTATACACTCTATATATGAGCTGGCCCCACCCTCTTACATACACCCTAGATCCAGGGATTATCGTCATGGCGATTCATTGATTATAGTGACTACCATGTTGTTCTCGATAATGGACAGATCTCACCCCCAATGCTCTGACATCTCCTTACCCTCATTCCAGTCTGATCAAAAGACCGTCCACAACCTTTATCATCTTATAGATCTGTATGAAAAATAAACATTTAACCTTTATAGACATTGTCCTAACAACTCATGACACTTATTCTCTTAGAGGCAAATCCTAACTTCCATTTACGTAACATTTTCACCTCGTCTCCCATTGACATCAAGGCATGACTGAGTGAACAGTTTGACTTGAGTGGAAAGTCAGGTTTGTCCCCTAAATAACTACCACATTGATACCTCTTGTTGGCCTTTTTCAAGTCCAGGGTGGGTCGTGTTCACTAGGGCACACGGTAGCAAAACGTTTTGCAACGGAAAACAAAAACATTTGTTCTTATTGGACAAGTTCAGGTAGTACTTGTACCATTCGACTCAGTTTGAAAACAATGTATCCCTATTGAACAGGACCCTATGTTTTCAGTGTAGAATTACATGAGGACCGTAATACAATGTGTTTCCCTACTACGAACACGTAAGTCCGTGCACGGAGGTTATACATTACTATACAGCACAACAAGCTGGTTATACTCCTAGTAGTACCTACACTGTCTATGCATCCCTAATGGCACCCTAATCCCTACGGGTCCTGGTCCAAAGTAGTGCACTATAAAGAGAATCGGGTGTCATTGGGTCTGGTCCAAAGTAGTGCACTATAAAGAGAATAGGGTGACATTGGGTCTAGTCCAAAGTAGTGCACTATAAAAAGGGAATAGGGTGTCATTGGGCCCTGGTCCAAAGTAGTCGAGCAGCTTTCACCTATCCTATCACTGAAGATGAAAGAGAAGACAAGAAGAGGAAGTGACTATTGAGACACACCCTTGGTCCCTGTTGCACACCTCACTGTTGACTGGTACTGTATCCTGGCATCAAACATCAGAACAGCCCCAATAGGGCCAACGACTCCATCTCTACCAAGCTATCAGATCTTAAATTCCTTTCCTTAACCTACCCACACTATCTGTTACTTCCTCATCCGCTCACCTACGACCTTTACCCACTTTTGAATGTGATTGAACAGCTCAGTTAGCCAATCAGAAGTGGTGCTCTGTTTGCAAATATTCCCATTGTTGAATCAGTAATAAATGATTACATCATTCGAGGCTAATGGACAGTCATACTGGAGCTAGTGAACCCAGAGGGAGTGTGTCTGCATAACTTAGAATAATCATCATCCTCCTCATCATCATAATAAAGTGAACACCATGATAATACTACTAGTCTCCAGATAGCTACTCCAACACAACATCATCCAGGTAGAGTCATTCAATACCACCGTTTCTTTTCTTGGCAACATAACAACAGTTAATCATTGGTGGGATAGATAAAGGAGGCGGGACATCTAACAGTTGATTGACAGATAGACGGCGAGTTTCAGCTGTAAACCACAGACAGCTGTCAGTTGTTTTAAGTTCTGTCCCATCCCCAGGCGTGGAAGTGTGTGTGTGAGAGTGTGTGTGTGAGAGTGTGTGTTTAACTGTTACTCTTGATCTCCAGGATTGAGGGGTTGTGGTCCAGAATGGCCAGGATGATTTTATCCATATACTGTCTCAGACGAAGGTTTACACATTCCTGTTCCTTCAGAGCATCTACCAACTAGAGGAGAGGAGGGAGGAGGACAACAGGAGGGAGAGGGAGGGAGAGGGGAGAGGGAGGGTAGGAAGGGGGAGAGGGAGGGTAGGAAGGGGGAGAGGGAGGGTAGGAAGGGGGAGAGGGAGGGTAGGAAGGGGGAGAGGGAGGGTAGGAAGGGGGAGAGGGAGGGTAGGAAGGGGGAGAGGGAAGGAAAGGGGAGAGGGAGGGTAGGAAGGGGGAGAGGGAGGGTAGGAAAGGGGAGAGGGAGGGTAGGAAGGGGGAGAGGGGGGGTAGGAAGGGGGAGAGGGGGGGTAGGAAGGGGGAGAGGGAGGGTAGGAAAGGGGAGAGGGAGGGTAGGAAGGGGGAGAGGGTAGGAAGGGGGAGAGGGGGGGTAGGAAGGGGGGGAGAGGGAGGGTAGGAAGGGGGAGAGGGTAGGAAGGGGGAGAGGGGGGGTAGGAAGGGGGAGAGGGAGGGAAAGGGGAGAGGGAGGGTAGGAAAGGGGAGAGGGAGGGTAGGAAGGGGGAGAGGGAGGGTAGGAAGGGGGAGAGGGAGGGTAGGAAGGGGGAGAGGGGGGGTAGGAAGGGGGAGAGGGGGGGTAGGAAGGGGAGAGGGAGGGAAAGGGGAGAGGGAGGGTAGGAAGGGGAGAGGGGGGAGGAGGGGGGGAGGGGGGGTAGGAAGGGGGAGAGGGGGGGTAGGAAGGGGGAGAGGGAGGGAAAGGGGAGAGGGAAGGAAAGGGGAGAGGGAGGGTTGGAAGGGGGAGAGGGAGGGTAGGAAGGGGGAGAGGGAGGGAAAGGGGAGAGGGAGGGTAGGAAGGGGGAGAGGGTAGGAAGGGGGAGAGGGGGGGTAGGAAGGGGGAGAGGGAGGGGAAAGGGGAGAGGGAGGGTAGGAAGGGGGAGAGGGAGGGTAGGAAGGGGGGAGAGGGGGGGTAGGAAGGGGGAGAGGGAGGGTAGGAAGGGGGAGAGGGAGGGTAGGAAAGGGGAGAGGGAGGGTAGGAAGGGGGAGAGGGAGGGTAGGAAGGGGGAGAGGGGGGGTAGGAAGGGGGAGAGGGAGGGTAGGAAAGGGGAGAGGGAGGGTAGGAAGGGGGAGAGGGAGGGTAGGAAGGGGGAGAGGGGGGGTAGGAAGGGGGAGAGGGAGGGTAGGAAAGGGGAGAGGGAGGGTAGGAAAGGGGAGAGGGAGGGTAGGAAGGGGAGAGGAGGGTAGGAAGGGGGAGAGGGAGGGTAGGAAGGGGGAGAGGGAGGGTAGGAAGGGGGAGAGGGTAGGAAGGGGGAGAGGGGGGGTAGGAAGGGGGAGAGGGAGGGAAAGGGGAGAGGGAGGGTAGGAAAGGGGAGAGGGAGGGTAGGAAGGGGGAGAGGGAGGGTAGGAAAGGGAGAGGGAGGGTAGGAAGGGGGAGAGGGAGGGTAGGAAGGGGGAGAGGGGGGTAGGAAGGGGAGAGGGAGGGAAAGGGGAGAGGGAGGGTAGGAAGGGGGAGAGGGGGGTAGGAAGGGGGAGAGGGGGGGTAGGAAGGGGGAGAGGGAGGGAAAGGGGAGAGGGAGGGTAGGAAGGGGGAGAGGGAAGGAAAGGGGAGAGGGAGGGTTGGAAGGGGGAGAGGGAGGGTAGGAAGGGGGAGAGGGAGGGAAAGGGGAGAGGGAGGGTAGGAAGGGGGAGAGGGTAGGAAGGGGAGAGGGGGGTAGGAAGGGGAGAGGGAGGGTAGGAAGGGGGAGAGGGAGGGTAGGAAGGGGGAGAGGGAGGGTAGGAAGGGGGAGAGGGGGGTAGGAAGGGGGAGAGGGAGGGAAAGGGGAGAGGGAGGGTAGGAAGGGGGAGAGGGGGGTAGGAAGGGGGAGAGGGAGGGAAAGGGGAGAGGGAGGGTAGGAAGGGGGAGAGGGAAGGAAAGGGGAGAGGGAGGGTTGGAAGGGGAGAGGGAGGGTAGGAAGGGGGAGAGGGAGGGAAGGGGAGAGGGAGAGGGTAGGAAGGGGGAGAGGGGGGTAGGAAGGGGAGAGGGAGGGAAAGGGGAGAGGGAGGGCAGGAAGGGGGAGAGGGAGGGTAGGAAGGGGGAGAGGGGGGGTACCCCACCCTACTCCCACTCCACCCTACCCCACCCTACCCCACCATACTCCCACTCCACTCCACCCCCACTCCACCCTACCCCACTCCACCCTACTCCCAATCTACCCTACCCCACTCCACCCTACCCTACTCCACCCTACACCCACTCCACCCTACCCCACCCTACCCCACACCCACTCCACCCTACCCCACTCCACCCTACCCCACTCCACCCTACCTCACTCCACCCTACCCTACACCCACTCCACCCTCCCCCCCTACCCCACACCCACTCCACCCTACACCCACCCCACACCCACCCTACCCTACCCACCCTACACCCACCTCACCCTACCCCACCCTACTCCATTCTACCCCACTCCACCCTACCCCACTCCACCCTAACCCACCCCACCCTACTCTAACCCACCCAACTCTACCCCACCCCACCCTACACCCACTCCACCCTACCCCATTCTACCCTACTCCACCCTAACCCATTCCACTCTACCCCATTCTACCCCACCCTAACCCACTCTACTCTACCCCACCCCACTCCACTCTACCCCACCCCACTCCACAGTCAGATCCTCTCACCTCGTCCCTAGAAGCGTTGTCTATCTCAGCAGCCAGTGACTGGGCCTTGGTGTGGCAGGCAAACAGGTTCTTAGCTTCATACAGACTCAGACTGAGGATCTGACTGTTCAGGTCATCGTTCTGGTCCCGCAGCTTAAAGTTCTCCTGTAGAGAGAGAGGGAGGGAGGGAGGGAGGGAAGAGGGTGGAGAGAGGGAGGGAGGAAGGAAGAGGGTAGAGAAAGAGGGATTGAGGAAGGAGGGAAGAGGGTAGAGAGAGAGGAGGAAAGAGGGTGGCGAGAGGGAGGGAGGAAAGAGGGAGAGGAAGGAGAAAGAGGAGTTAGAATATAAACTCTGAGAAACTGTTTCTAATATTGAACACCCTCCTAATATTGAGTTGCACCACCTTTTACCCTCAGAACAGCCTCAATTCATCAGGTCATGGACTCTACAAGGTGTTGAAAGCGTTCCACAGGGATGCTGGCCCATGTTGACTCCAATGCTTCCCACAGTTGTGTCCAGATGGCTGGATGTCCTTTGAGTGGTGGACCACTCTTGATACACACAGGAAACTGTTGAGCGTGAAAAACCCAGCAGCATTGCAGTTCTTGACACAAACCGCTGCCCCTGACACCTACTACCATACCCCGTTCAAAGGCACTTAAATATGTTGTCTTGCCCATTCACCCTCTGAATGGAACACACACACTATCCATGTCTCAATTGTCTCAAGGCTTAAAAATCCTTATTTAACCTGTCTCCTCCCCTTCATCTGCACTGATTGAAGTGGATTTAACAAGTGACATTAATAAGGGATCATATCTTTCACCTGGATTCACCTGGTCAGTCTGTCATGGAGAGAGCAGGTGTTCTTAATGTTTTGTACACTCAGTGTATGTCTCTTTGTATGTGTTTACACGTTCAGCGTGTGTGTGTGTGTGTGTACACATTCAGCGTGTGTGTGTGTGTTTACACGTTCAGCGTGTGTGTGTGTGTTTACACGTTCAGCGTGTGTGTGTGTGTTTACACGTTCAGCGTGTGTGTGTGTGTGTACACGTTCAGCGTGTGTGTGTGTACACGTTCAGCGTGTGTGTGTGTGTGTGTGTGTACACGTTCAGCGTGTGTGTGTGTGTGTGTGTGTGTGTGTGTACACGTTCAGCGTGTGTGCCTCACCTGTTTGAGTCTCTTGACCTCATGCTCCATCTCTATTTCCTCACCTGTTTGAGTCTCTTGACCTCATGCTCCATCTCTATTTCCTCACCTGTTTGAGTCTCTTGACCTCATGCTCCATCTCTATTTCCTCACCTGTTTGAGTCTCTTGACCTCATGCTCCATCTCTATTTCCTCACCTGTTTGAGTCTCTTGACCTCATGCTCCATCTCTATTTCCTCACCTGTTTGAGTCTCTTGACCTCATGCTCCATCTCTATTTCCTCACCTGTTTGAGTCTCTTGACCTCATGCTCCATCTCTATTTCCTCACCTGTTTGAGTCTCTTGACCTCATGCTCCATCTCTATTTCCTCACCTGTTTGAGTCTCTTGACCTCATGCTCCATCTCTATTTCCTCACCTGTTTGAGTCTCTTGACCTCATGCTCCATCTCTATTTCCTCACCTGTTTGAGTCTCTTGACCTCATGCTCCATCTCTATTTCCTCACCTGTTTGAGTCTCTTGACCTCATGCTCCATCTCTATTTCCTCACCTGTTTGAGTCTCTTGACCTCATGCTCCATCTCTATTTCCTCACCTGTTTGAGTCTCTTGACCTCATGCTCCATCTCTATTTCCTCACCTGTTTGAGTCTCTTGACCTCATGCTCCATCTCTATTTCCCGTGTCTTGGCGTTGTATTCTGATAGCCCCGCCCCCTGCCCCGCCTCTGAACCCAGTTTAAACAGCTGCAGGTGCTCCAACTCCCGACGCAGGTCCTCTATCAACTACAGAGATGGAGGGAGGGGGAGAGAGATGGAGGGGGGGAGAGATGGAGGGGGAGAGAGGGAGGGGGAGAGTTGGAGGGACGGAGGGAGGGACAGAGGGACAGAGGGAGAGAGAGAGGGAGAGTTTGTCTGTCACATCAATATAGTTTCCTAGGTGATCAGAAGTTAAAATATAGAAGTTGGTGAATTTGGTCACTAAAGCAGTTCAGTGCAATAGGAACGAATGGAGGAAAATATACTGCTCAAAAAAATAAAGGGAACACTTAAACAACACATCCTAGATCTGAATGAAAGAAATAATCTTATTAAATACTTTTTTCTTTACATAGTTGAATGTGCTGACAACAAAATCACACAAAAATAATCAATGGAAATCCAATTTATCAACCCATGGAGGTCTGGATTTGGAGTCACACTCAAAATTAAAGTGGAAAACCACACTACAGGCTGATCCAACTTTGATGTAATGTCCTTAAAACAAGTCAAAATGAGGCTCAGTAGTGTGTGTGGCATCCACGTGCCTGTATGACCTCCCTACAACGCCTGGGCATGCTCCTGATGAGGTGCGGATGGTCTCCTGAGGGATCTCCTCCCAGACCTGGACTAAAGCATCCGCCAACTCCTGGACAGTCTGTGGTGCAACGTGGCGTTGGTGGATGGAGCGAGACATGATGTCCCAGATGTGCTCAATTGGATTCAGGTCTGGGGAACGGGCGGGCCAGTCCATAGCATCAATGCCTTCCTCTTGCAGGAACTGCTGACACACTCCAGCCACATGAGGTCTAGCATTGTCTTGCATTAGGAGGAACCCAGGGCCAACCGCACCAGCATATGGTCTCACAAGGGGTCTGAGGATCTCATCTCGGTACCTAATGGCAGTCAGGCTACCTCTGGCGAGCACATGGAGGGCTGTGCGGCCCCCCAAAGAAATGCCACCCCACACCATGACTGACCCACCGCCAAACCGGTCATGCTGGAGGATGTTGCAGGCAGCAGAACGTTCTCCATGGCGTCTCCAGACTCTGTCACGTCTGTCACGTGCTCAGTGTGAACCTGCTTTCATCTGTGAAGAGCACAGGGCGCCAGTGGCGAATTTGCCAATCTTGGTGTTCTCTGGCAAATGCCAAACATCCTGCACGGTGTTGGGCTGTAAGCACAACCCCCACCTGTGGACGTCAGGCCCTCATACCACCCTCATGGAGTCTGTTTCTAACCGTTTGAGCAGACACATGCACATTTGTGGCCTGCTGGAGGTCATTTTGCAGGGCTCTGGCAGTGCTTCTCCTGCTCCTCCTTGCACAAAGGCGGGGGTAGCGGTCCTGCTGCTGGGTTGTTGCCCTCCTATGGCCTCCTCCACGTCTCCTGATGTACTGGCCTGTCTCCTGGTAGCGCCTCCATGCTCTGGACACTACGCTGACAGACACAGCAAACCTTCTTGCCACAGCTCGCATTGATGTGCCATCCTGGATGAGCTGCACTACCTGAGCCACTTGTGTGGGTTGTAGACTCCGTCTCATGCTACCACTAGAGTGAAAGCATCGCCAGCATTGAAATGTGACCAAAACATCAGCCAGGAAGCATAGGAACTGAGAAGTGGTCTGTGGTTACCACCTGCAGAACCACTCCTTTATTGGGGGTGTCTTGCTAATTGCCTATAATTTCCACCTGTTGTCTATTCCATTTGCACAACAGCATGTGAAATGTATTGTCAATCAGTGTTGCTCCCTAAGTGGACAGTTTGATTTCACAGAAGTGTGATTGACTTGGAGTTACATTGTGTTGTTTAAGTGTTCCCTTTATTTTTTTGAGCAGTGTATATTACAATTATATTGTGTGTGTGTGTCCGTACCTCTTGCATGGCCTCTCTCTCCTTCTGGAATTCATGTCTGTTCTGCCACAGCTTGTCCATCATCTTCCTGTAGAGGTCCATCTCATCCTTCAGCCTCAGACTGGTGTCCTCTAACCGGTCTGTCATACGCTGCTTCTCCTGAGAGAGGGAGACGGGAGAGAGAGGAAGACGGGAGAGAGAGAGAGACGGGAGAGAGAGAGAGAGAGAGGGAGACGGGAGAGAGAGAGAGAGAGAGGGAGACGGGAGAGAGAGAGAGAGAGAGGGAGACGGGAGAGAGAGAGAGAGAGAGGGAGACGGGAGAGAGAGAGAGAGAGAGGGAGACGGGAGAGAGAGAGAGAGAGAGGGAGACGGGAGAGAGAGAGAGAGAGAGGGAGACGGGAGAGAGAGAGAGAGGGAGACGGGAGAGAGAGAGAGAGAGAGAGGGAGACGGGAGAGAGAGAGAGGGAGACGGGAGAGAGAGAGAGAGGGAGACGGGAGAGAGAGAGGGAGGGAGACGGGAGAGAGAGAGGGAGGGAGACGGGAGAGGGAGACGGGAGAGAGAGAGGGAGAGGGAGACGGGAGAGAGAGAGGGAGGGAGACGGGAGAGAGAGAGGGAGGGAGACGGGAGAGAGAGAGGGAGGGAGACGGGAGAGAGAGAGGGAGGGAGACGGGAGAGAGAGAGGGAGGGAGACGGGAGAGAGAGAGGGAGGGAGACGGGAGAGAGAGAGGGAGACGGGAGAGAGAGAGAGAGGGAGACGGGAGAGAGAGAGAGGGAGACGGGAGAGAGAGAGAGAGGGAGACGGGAGAGAGAGAGAGAGAGGGAGACGGGAGAGAGAGAGGGAGGGAGACGGGAGAGAGAGAGGGAGGGAGACGGGAGAGGGAGACGGGAGAGGGAGACGGGAGAGGGAGAGGGAGACGGGAGAGGGAGACGGGAGAGGGAGAGGGAGACGGGAGAGAGAGAGAGAGAGAGACGGGAGAGAGAGGGAGACGGGGGAGAGAGGGAGACGGGGGAGAGAGGGAGACGGGGGAGAGAGGGAGACGGGGGAGAGAGGGAGAGAGGGAGACGGGGGAGAGAGGGAGACGGGGGAGAGAGGGAGACGGGGGAGAGAGGGAGACGGGGAGAGAGGGAGACGGGGGAGAGAGGGAGACGGGGGAGAGAGGGAGACGGGGGAGAGAGGGAGACGGGGGAGAGAGGGAGACGGGGGAGAGAGGGAGACGGGGGAGAGAGGGAGACGGGAGAGAGTTATCCATTGACAGACAGGCAGGCAGACAGCCAGACATACTTTATGACCACCCACCTGGTCTAGTTTCTCAGTCTGAGACTTCAGTTTACACACGTTCAGTTTCATCTCTCCATTCTCCTCCTCCAGCTGCTGAACTCTATAGAGAAAACAGTTAGCCAAACATCTACCATTTCTACTACCAATTTACAGCTGTTCCTGTGCGTTACTAAGGTGGTGTTCCTGTGCGTTACTAAGGTGGTGTTCCTGTGCGTTACTAAGGTGGTGTTCCTGTGCGTTACTAAGGTGGTGTTCCTGTGCGTTACTAAGGTGGTGTTCCTGTGCGTTACTAAGGTGGTGTTCCTGTGCGTTACTAAGGTGGTGTTCCTGTGTGTTACTAAGGTGGTGTTCCTGTGTGTTACTAAGGTGGTGTTCCTGTGTGTTACTAAGGTGGTGTTCCTGTGTGTTACTAAGGTGGTGTTCCTGTGTGTTACTAAGGTGGTGTTCCTGTGTGTTACTAAGGTGGTGTTCCTGTGTGTTACTAAGGTGGTGTTCCTGTGTGTTACTAAGGTGGTGTTCCTGTGCGTTACTAAGGTGGTGTTTCTGTGCGTTACTAAGGTGGTGTTCCTGTGCGTTACTAAGGGTGTTCCTGTGTGTTACTAAGGGTGTTCCTGTGCGTTACTAAGGTGGTGTTCCTGTGCGTTACTAAAGGTGTTCCTGTGTGTTACTAAAGGTGGTGTTCCTATGTGTTACTAAGGTGGTGTTCCTGTGTGTTACTAAGGTGGTGTTCCTGTGCGTTACTAAAGGTGGTGTTCCTGTGCGTTACTAAGGTGGTGTTCCTGTGTGTTACTAAGGTGGTGTTCCTGTGCGTTACAAAGGTGGTGTTCCTGTGCGTTACTAAAGGTGTTCCTGTGCGTTACTAAGGTGGTGTTCCTGTGCGTTACTAAGGTGGTGTTCCTGTGTGTTACTAAGGTGGTGTTCCTGTGTGTTACTAAGGTGGTGTTCCTGTGTGTTACTAAGGTGGTGTTCCTGTGTGTTACTAAGGTGGTGTTCCTGTGTGTTACTAAGGTGGTGTTCCTGTGTGTTACTAAGGTGGTGTTCCTGTGTGTTACTAAGGTGGTGTTCCTGTGCGTTACTAAGGTGGTGTTCCTGTGCGTTACTAAGGTGGTGTTCCTGTGCGTTACTAAGGGTGTTCCTGTGTGTTACTAAGGGTGTTCCTGTGCGTTACTAAGGTGGTGTTCCTGTGCGTTACTAAAGGTGTTCCTGTGTGTTACTAAAGGTGGTGTTCCTATGTGTTACTAAGGTGGTGTTCCTGTGCGTTACTAAGGTGGTGTTCCTGTGCGTTACTAAAGGTGGTGTTCCTGTGCGTTACTAAGGTGGTGTTCCTGTGTGTTACTAAGGTGGTGTTCCTGTGCGTTACAAAGGTGGTGTTCCTGTGTGTTACTAAAGGTGTTCCTGTGCGTTACTAAGGTGGTGTTCCTGTGCGTTACTAAGGTGGTGTTCCTGTGTGTTACTAAGGTGGTGTTCCTGTGTGTTACTAAGGTGGTGTTCCTGTGTGTTACTAAGGTGGTGTTCCTGTGTGTTACTAAGGTGGTGTTCCTGTGTGTTACTAAGGTGGTGTTCCTGTGTGTTACTAAGGTGGTGTTCCTGTGCGTTACTAAGGTGGTGTTCCTGTGCGTTACTAAGGTGGTGTTCCTGTGCGTTACTAAAGGTGGTGTTCCTGTGCGTTACTAAGGTGGTGTTCCTGTGTGTTACTAAGGTGGTGTTCCTGTGTGTTACTAAAGGTGTTCCTGTGTGTTACTAAGGTGGTGTTCCTGTGTGTTACTAAAGGTGGTGTTCCTGTGTGTTACTAAGGTGGTGTTCCTGTGTGTTACTAAAGGTGGTGTTCCTGTGCGTTACTAAGGTGGTGTTCCTGTGTGTTACTAAGGTGGTGTTCCTGTGCGTTACAAAGGTGGTGTTCCTGTGTGTTACTAAAGGTGTTCCTGTGCGTTACTAAGGTGGTGTTCCTGTGCGTTACTAAGGTGGTGTTCCTGTGTGTTACTAAGGTGCTGTTCCTGTGTGTTACTAAGGTGGTGTTCCTGTGTGTTACTAAGGTGGTGTTCCTGTGTGTTACTAAGGTGCTGTTCCTGTGTGTTACTAAGGTGGTGTTCCTGTGCGTTACAAAGGTGGTGTTCCTGTGTGTTACTAAAGGTGTTCCTGTGCGTTACTAAGGTGGTGTTCCTGTGCGTTACTAAGGTGGTGTTCCTGTGCGTTACTAAGGTGGTGTTCCTGTGCGTTACTAAGGTGGTGTTCCTGTGCGTTACTAAGGGTGTTCCTGTGTGTTACTAAGGGTGTTCCTGTGCGTTACTAAGGTGGTGTTCCTGTGCGTTACTAAAGGTGTTCCTGTGTGTTACTAAAGGTGGTGTTCCTATGTGTTACTAAGGTGGTGTTCCTGTGCGTTACTAAGGTGGTGTTCCTGTGCGTTACTAAAGGTGGTGTTCCTGTGCGTTACTAAGGTGGTGTTCCTGTGTGTTACTAAGGTGGTGTTCCTGTGCGTTACAAAGGTGGTGTTCCTGTGTGTTACTAAAGGTGTTCCTGTGCGTTACTAAGGTGGTGTTCCTGTGCGTTACTAAGGTGGTGTTCCTGTGTGTTACTAAGGTGGTGTTCCTGTGTGTTACTAAGGTGGTGTTCCTGTGTGTTACTAAGGTGGTGTTCCTGTGTGTTACTAAGGTGGTGTTCCTGTGTGTTACTAAGGTGGTGTTCCTGTGTGTTACTAAGGTGGTGTTCCTGTGCGTTACTAAGGTGGTGTTCCTGTGCGTTACTAAGGTGGTGTTCCTGTGCGTTACTAAAGGTGGTGTTCCTGTGCGTTACTAAGGTGGTGTTCCTGTGTGTTACTAAGGTGGTGTTCCTGTGTGTTACTAAAGGTGTTCCTGTGTGTTACTAAGGTGGTGTTCCTGTGTGTTACTAAAGGTGGTGTTCCTGTGTGTTACTAAGGTGGTGTTCCTGTGTGTTACTAAAGGTGGTGTTCCTGTGCGTTACTAAGGTGGTGTTCCTGTGTGTTACTAAGGTGGTGTTCCTGTGCGTTACAAAGGTGGTGTTCCTGTGTGTTACTAAAGGTGTTCCTGTGCGTTACTAAGGTGGTGTTCCTGTGCGTTACTAAGGTGGTGTTCCTGTGTGTTACTAAGGTGCTGTTCCTGTGTGTTACTAAGGTGGTGTTCCTGTGTGTTACTAAGGTGGTGTTCCTGTGTGTTACTAAGGTGCTGTTCCTGTGTGTTACTAAGGTGGTGTTCCTGTGCGTTACAAAGGTGGTGTTCCTGTGTGTTACTAAAGGTGTTCCTGTGCGTTACTAAGGTGGTGTTCCTGTGCGTTACTAAGGTGGTGTTCCTGTGTGTTACTAAGGTGCTGTTCCTGTGTGTTACTAAGGTGGTGTTCCTGTGTGTTACTAAGGTGGTGTTCCTGTGTGTTACTAAGGTGCTGTTCCTGTGCGTTACTAAGGTGGTGTTCCTGTGCGTTACTAAGGTGGTGTTCCTGTGCGTTACTAAGGTGGTGTTCCTGTGTGTTACTAAGGTGGTGTTCCTGTGCGTTACTAAAGGTGTTCCTGTGTGTTACTAAAGGTGTTCCTGTGCGTTACTAAAGGTGGTGTTCCTGTGCGTTACTAAGGTGGTGTTCCTGTGCGTTACTAAAGGTGTTCCTGTGTGTTACTAAAGGTGTTCCTGTGCGTTACTAAAGGTGGTGTTCCTGTGCGTTATTAAAGGTGGTGTTCCTGTGCGTTACTAAAGGTGGTGTTCCTGTGCGTTACTAAGGTGGTGTTCCTGTGCGTTACTAAAGGTGTTCCTGTGTGTTACTAAAGGTGTTCCTGTGCGTTACTAAAGGTGTTCCTGTGCGTTACTAAGGTGGTGTTCCTGTGCGTTACTAAGGTGGTGTTCCTGTGCGTTACTAAGGTGGTGTTCCTGTGCGTTACTAAGGTGGTGTTCCTGTGCGTTACTAAGGTGGTGTTCCTGGGCGTTACTAAGGTGGTGTTCCTGGGCGTTACTAAGGTGGTGTTCCTGGGCGTTACTAAGGTGGTGTTCCTGGGCGTTACTAAGGTGGTGTTCCTGTGTGTTACTAAGGTGGTGTTCCTGTGTGTTACTAAGGTGGTGTTCCTGTGTGTTACTAAGGTGGTGTTCCTGTGTGTTACTAAGGTGGTGTTCCTGTGTGTTACTAAAGGTGTTCCTGTGTGTTACTAAGGTGGTGTTCCTGTGCGTTACTAAGGTGGTGTTCCTGTGCGTTACTAAGGTGGTGTTCCTGTGTGTTACTAAGGTGGTGTTCCTGTGTGTTACTAAGGTGGTGTTCCTGTGTGTTACTAAGGTGGTGTTCCTGTGTGTTACTAAGGTGGTGTTCCTGTGTGTTACTAAGGTGGTGTTCCTGGGCGTTACTAAGGTGGTGTTCCTGGGCGTTACTAAGGTGGTGTTCCTGTGCGTTACTAAGGTGCGCTTCATTTCGCTTGGACTTTTGGGACTATTTCATTGGTTCCATTGTACCAGAAAAACTCAAGAGTGTGTACCTGTTAGTGAGCAGCTCTATATCAGTATTCTTGTCTCTCTCCATCTTGCAGTAGGTCTCTCTGTGTCTATGTGTCTCTTCCTCCAGGGTCTGTTCTGCTCTGCTCTCCTGATCCTTCAGCTGCTCCTCCAACTCATGAACCCTGGGAGACAGAGAGACACACAACATCGTCATTACACAAGTGTAATTGTAACGGTTGTCGTTGGATAAAGTGGACCAAAACGCAGCCGGAATATGTGCACTCATCTTCTTTTATTTGGTGAAGAAGGAGAACCAAAATAAACACGTACACAAAGGAAACACAACGACTATATACAGGCTGGTAAGGCACAAGGCTATACACAGAACAATCTCCCACACAGTACTCAACAAACACATACCTATATATAGGACTCTCAATCAGAGGCAACTAGAAAACACCTGCCTCCAATTGAGAGTCCAACCCCAATTAACAAAACATAGAAATACAAAAGACTAGACAGAACATAGAAATACACTAACATAGAACAGTGCCCAAAAACCCCCGGAATACATAAATCAAATATCCTACTAAACAAACCACCACCCCGAACCACATAAAACAAATACCCTCTGCCACGTCCTGACCAAACTATAATAACAAATAACCCCTATTACTGGTCAGGACGTGAAAGTACCCCCCCCCTCCCAAAGGTGCAGACCCCAGATGCACCTCACACAAAAAAACAAAATTACCCCAAAACAAACATAAATCACCTAAACTAAAGGGAGGGTGGCTGCCGTCAACGACGGCACCTGTGCTACACCCCCCCCCTCCCCAACCCACCTATAGTGGAGGTGGTTCAGGTTCTGGTCTACAGCCACACCCTGACCAGTCCACCCCTGCACAATGTTCAGGGCTGTAGAGCGTCTCTGGAAGACCCGGACAGTCGACCAACTCTGGAAGACCCGGACAGTCGACCAACTCTGGAAGATCCGGACCGCAGGCAGACTGGCTCGGTTCCGGACCGCAGGCAGACTGGCTCGGTTCCGGACCGCAGGCAGACTGGCTCGGTTCCGGACCGCAGGCAGACTGGCTCGGTTCCGGACCGCAGGCAGACTGGCTCGGTTCCGGACCGCAGGCAGACTGGCTCGGCTCCGGACTGCAGGCAGACTCGCTCGGCTCCGGACCGCAGGCAGACTCACTCGGTTCTGGACCGCAGGCAGACTCACTCGCTTCCGGACTGTAGACCCATTCACACTTCTCCGAACTGTGGGCCGTCTCAATCGGCTCTGCACAGTGGGCCGTCTCCCTTGGTTCCGAACTGTAGGCCGTCTCACTCGGTTCCGGGCTATACACTCTTACCGGATACTCAGGATGGGGTACTGTTGCCGAATATTCTGGACGGGGCACTGTCGTCGGAAGCTCGAGACTGGACTGACGCACTGGAAGCCTGATGCGTGGTACTGGATGTGCCAGTTTGGGGACACGCACTTCAGGGCTAGTGCGGGGAGCAGGAACGGGCTGAGTTGGACTGGGATTACGCACTGGAAGCCTGATGCGTGGTGCTCGTACTGGAAGTGCCAGTTTGGGGACACGCACCTCAGGGCTAGTGCGGGGAGCGGAACAGGCTGAGTTGGACTGGGTTGACGCACTGGAGGCCTGGTGCGTGATGCTGGTACTGGAGGTATCAGACTGGATACACGCACCTCAGAGCTAGTGCGAGGAGCAGGAATAGGACGAGTAGGACTGGGCTGACGCACTGGAGGCCTGGTGCGTGGGCCTGGTACTGTCTTTACTAGACGGCTAGCACACACCTCAGGACAAGTATGAAGTACTAACTCAGGTGACATTATTTCTAGGACACGCTCTGCAGGGCGAATGTCGTGCCTAATACACCAACACAGTAGCTCTCTCATATTCTTCTCCTCCAATTTACCCATCAACTCCTTAACAGTCTCTGCTTCGCTCCCCTCCAATTTTACCCCGACTGGCTCTGGTTCCATCCTCGGCTCTGCCGATCTGTCCATGTGCCCACCCCAAAAAAAATGATTGGGGCTGCCTCTCCGGTTTGAACGCTATCGGCGTTCCACTGTAATATTCCCGGTCCTCCTTCGCCTTCTTCCATGGGCCCACTCCGGCTCTGATCTCCTCCCAGGTCCACGACTCCCGACAGTCCATATTATTGTTCCATCGCTCCTTACCCCGCTGCTTGGTCCTTGGTTGGTGGGAGATTCTGTAACGGTTGTCGTCGGATAAAGTGGACCAAAACGCAGCAGGAATATGTGCACTCATCTTGTCAACAAAGTGTCTTTGATTGAATCCCGTCCTGTCTTTCTATTCAGAGGTTTACACTACTGCTATCTGGTATTTAAAGTACTTTTCTGTATTTGAGTACTGCATTTTCAAATACACAGCGCAAAACAAGTACTTCTATTTGAGTATTTGAATAGTTATTGTAAAAACCAAATAGTCTGTAAAATTGTATTTCAAATACCTGGGTTAAATGCATAGGAGTGTATTTAAGTTAATGTATTTGAAATACAATATAATTTTCAAGTACTTATTTCAAATACTATCAAAAACTTTCCAAGTGTATTTCCAAATAAGTTACAATATTGAAAATATATCTGAATACTTACTTTGAATTTATGTGAAAGTATTTGAACCCAGGTCTGCTGTGTATACAGTATATCTCACCTGTGTACTAGCTGTGTGTTGCCCTGTTTGAGTTTAGACTTGAGGTCTCCATTAGCCAGACTGTCATTCTCCAGCTCTGTCACCTTCTTCTCCAGGTAACTCACCTGAGGACAGACAGACACATAGGTACAGGTGAGACCAAAGAAACGGGACCGATGACTCCCTACTCAGCCAAGGAATGGATTTGGGGTAAAGCCCTGTGATAGTCTAGTGTCTTGTCCAGGGGGTAAAGCCCTGTGGTCGTCTAGTGTCCTGTCCAGGGGGTAAAGCCCTGTGGTAGTCTAGTGTCCTGTCCAGGGGGTAAAGCCCTGTGGTAGTCTAGTGTCCTGTCCAGGGGGTAAAGCCCTGGGGTAGTCTAGTGTCCTGTCCAGGGGATAAAGCCCTGGGGTAGTCTAGTGTCCTGTCCAGGGGATAAATCCCTGTGGTAGTCTAGACAGGGGGTAAAGCCCTGTGGTAATCTAGACAGGGGGTAAAGCCCTGTGGAAGTCTAGTGTCCTATCCAGGGGGTAAATCCCTGTGGAAGTCTATTGTCCTATCCAGGGGGTAAAGCCCTGTGGTAGTCTAGTGTCCTGTCCAGGGGGTAAAGCCCTGTGGTAGTCTAGTGTCCTGCTGTGGTAGTCTAGTGTCCTGTCCAGGGGATGGATTTGGCTGTTAGGCCTGAAATAAAACTCTTATATGATAGAGGTATTTTTAATTGTGGGATAATAATAATAATCATAGCAGTTCATTTACAGAGTAAAATGTATGTTTCGGGGGGTACAGTTCCTTGTATGTGTGTGTGTGTGTGTGTGTGTGTGTGTGTGTGTGGTGTGTTTTTACCTTCTCAGTAATGTCCACATCACAAGAGTCAATGGAGTCTCTGAACAGGTCCTCTGTGCTTCCCTGACTGCTGCTAAAAGCACTGTGGTTGTGTTGGAACAACTGACTGTAGAGGGGAGGAGGAGGAGGAGGAGGAGAGGAGAGGGAAGAAGGAGGAAAGGGGGAGGAGGAGGAGAGGAGGAGGAAGAGAGGAAAAGGGAAGAGGAGGAGAGAAGGGAGGAAAGGAGGAAAATAGGAGAAAGAGAGGAGGAGTAGGAGAGGGGGAAAAGAGAAGAGGAGGAGAGGAAAAAGATGAAGAGGTGGGTAATTAACTAAATTCATTTATTTTTTTGTGATGAATTTTTGATAAAAAGTTTCCCAAAGTGTAAGAGTGAGATAAGATACTAAAACCACAGACCACCTGATCCATCAGATAACCACAGTACAGTCCCTCCCTCTACCACCTGATCCATCAGATAACCACAGTACAGTCCCTCCCTCCACCACCTGATCCATCAGATAACCACAGTACAGTCCCTCCCTCTACCACCTGATCCATCAGATAACCACAGTACAGTCCCTCCCTCTACCACCTGATCCATCAGATAACCACAGTACAGTCCCTCCCTCTACCAGCCACCTGATCCATCAGATAACCACAGTACAGTCCCTCCCTCTACCAGCCACCTGATCCATCAGATAACCACAGTACAGTCCCTCCCTCTACCAGCCACCTGATCCATCAGATAACCACAGTACAGTCCCTCCCTCTACCAGCCACCTGATCCATCAGATAACCACAGTACAGTCCCTCCCTCTACCAGCCACCTGATCCATCAGATAACCACAGTACAGTCCCTCCCTCTACCAGCCACCTGATCCATCAGATAACCACAGTACAGTCCCTCCCTCTACCAGCCACCTGATCCATCAGATAACCACAGTACAGTCCCTCCCTCTACCACCTGATCCATCAGATAACCACAGTACAGTCCCTCCCTCCACCAGCCACCTGATCCATCAGATAACCACAGTACAGTCCCTCCCTCTACCACCTGATCCATCAGATAACCACAGTACAGTCCCTCCCTCTACCAGCCCCCTGATCCATCAGATAACCACAGTACAGTCCCTCCCTCTACCAGCCACCTGATCCATCAGATAACCACAGTACAGTCCCTCCCTCCACCAGCCACCTGATCCATCAGATAACCACAGTACAGTCCCTCCCTCTACCAGCCCCCTGATCCATCAGATAACCACAGTACAGTCCCTCCCTCTACCAGCCACCTGATCCATCAGATAACCACAGTACAGTCCCTCCCTCTACCAGCCACCTGATCCATCAGATAACCACAGTACAGTCCCTCCCTCTACCACCTGATCCATCAGATAACCACAGTACAGTCCCTCCCTCTACCAGCCACCTGATCCATCAGATAACCACAGTACAGTCCCTCCCTCCTCCCTTTCTGTTGGGGCTGTAAAAAGATGATCTCATTAACTTACCGTCCAAAGGCAGTGCTGGATATCTTTCTGTTGGGGCTGTAAAAAGATAAACAGGAAAATCAGAAATGTTATGGTAGAGGGTTGGTTTATAACTCAGGGCATGTTATAGGGTTGGTTTATAACACAGGGCATGCTAGATGGTTGGTTTTATAACTCGGGGCATGGTAGAGGGTTGGTTTATAACAGGGCATGTTATAGGGTTGGTTTATAACACAGGGCATAGTAGAGGGTTGGTTTATAACACAGGGCATGGTAGAGGGTTGATTTATAACACAGGGCATGGTAGAGGGTTGGTTTATAACACAGGGCATGGTAGGGGGTTGGTTTTATAACACAGTGCATGGTATGGGGTTGGTTTTATAACACGGGGCATGGTATAGGGTTGGTTTATAACACGGGGCATTGTATAGGGTTGGTTTATAACACGGGGCATGGTATAGGGTTGGTTTATAACACGGGGCATGGTATAGAGTTGGTTTATAACTCAGGGCATGGTATAGGGTTGGTTTATAACACAGGGCATGGTATAGGGTTGGTTTATAACACAGGGCATGGTATAGGGTTGGTTTATAACACAGGGCATGGTATAGGGTTGGTTTATAACACAGGGCATGGTATAGGGTTGGTTTATAACACATGGCATGGTATAGGGTTGGTTTATAACACAGGGCATGGTATAGTGTTGGTTTATAACACAGAGCATGGTATAGGGTTGGGTTATAACACGGCATGGTATAGGGTTGGTTTATAACACAGTGCATGGTATAGGGTTGGGTTATAACACAGGGCATGGTATAGGGTTGGTTTATAACACAGAGCATGGTATAGGGTTGGTTTGTTTATAACACAGGGCATGGTAGAGGGTAGGTTGGTGTATAACACAGGGCATGGTAGAGGGTTGGTTTTATAACACAGGGCATGTTATAGGGTTGGTTTATAACACAGGGCATGGTAGAGGGTTGGTTTATAACACAGGGCATGGTATAGGGTTGGTTTATAACACAGGGCATGGTATAGGGTTGGTTTATAACACAGGGCATGGTATAGGGTTGGTTTATAACACAGAGCATAGTATAGGGTTGGTTTATAACACAGGGCATGGTAGAGGGTTGGTTTATAACACAGAGCATGGTATAGGGTTGGTTTATAACACAGGGCATGGTATAGGGTTGGTTTATAACACAGGGCATGGTATAGGGTTGGTTGGTTTATAACACAGGGCATGGTATAGGGTTGGGTTATAACACAGGGCATGGTATAGGGTTGGTTTATAACACAGGGCATGGTATAGGGTTGGTTTATAACACAGGGCATGGTATAGGGTTGGTTTATAACACATGGCATGGTATAGGGTTGGTTTATAACACAGGGCATGGTATAGTGTTGGTTTATAACACAGAGCATGGTATAGGGTTGGGTTATAACACGGCATGGTATAGGGTTGGTTTATAACACAGTGCATGGTATAGGGTTGGGTTATAACACAGGGCATGGTATAGGGTTGGTTTATAACACAGAGCATGGTATAGGGTTGGTTTGTTTATAACACAGGGCATGGTAGAGGGTAGGTTGGTGTATAACACAGGGCATGGTAGAGGGTTGGTTTTATAACACAGGGCATGTTATAGGGTTGGTTTATAACACAGGGCATGGTAGAGGGTTGGTTTATAACACAGGGCATGGTATAGGGTTGGTTTATAACACAGGGCATGGTATAGGGTTGGTTTATAACACAGGGCATGGTATAGGGTTGGTTTATAACACAGAGCATAGTATAGGGTTGGTTTATAACACAGGGCATGGTAGAGGGTTGGTTTATAACACAGAGCATGGTATAGGGTTGGTTTATAACACAGGGCATGGTATAGGGTTGGTTTATAACACAGGGCATGGTATAGGGTTGGTTGGTTTATAACACAGGGCATGGTATAGGGTTGGGTTATAACACAGGGCATGGTATAGGGTTGGTTGGTTTATAACACAGGGCATGGTATAGGGTTGGGTTATTACACGGGGCATGGTATAGGGTTGGTTGGTTTATAACACAGGGCATGGTATAGGGTTGGTTTATAACACAGGGCATGGTAGAGGGTTGGTTTTATAACACATGGCATGGTAGAGGGTTGGTTTTATAACACAGGGCATGGTATAGGGTTGGTTTATAACACAGGGCATGGTATAGGGTTGGTTTATACCACGGGGCATTGTAGAGGGTTGGTTTATATCACAGGGCATGGTATAGGGTTGGTTTATACCACAGGGCATGGTATAGGATTGGTTGGGTTATAACACGGGGCATTGTATAGGGTTGGTTTATAATACAGGGCATGGTATAGGGTTGGTTGGTTGGTTTATAACGCAGAGCATGGTATAGGGTTGGTTTATAACTCAGGGCATGGTATAGGGTTGGTTTATAACACAGGGCATGGTAGAGGGTTGGTTTATAACACAGGGCATGGTATAGGATTGGTTTATAACACAGAGCATGGTATAGGGTTGGTTTATAACACAGGGCATGGTATAGGGTTGGTTTATAACACAGGGCATGGTATAGGGTTGGTTTTATAGTAAGAACAGGGCTGAGTGGGACTGGGAGCCGAGGAAGAGCATGGACCAGGGTTAAGACAGGTTTAGAAGCCTGGCTGGCGAACGGGGTCAGGGTGGAGCAGGTTTACGACAGGTTTAGAAGCCTGGCTGATGAACGGGGTCAGGGTGGAGCAGGGTTAAGACAGGTTTAGAAGCCTGGCTGGTGAACGGTGTCAGGGTGGAGCAGGGTTAAGACAGGTTTAGAAGCCTGGCTGATGAACGGGGTCAGGGTGGGCCAGGGTTAAGACAGGTTTAGAAGCCTGGCTGGTGAACGGGGTCAGGGTGGAACAGGGTTAAGACAGGTTTAGAAGCCTGGCTGGTGAACGGTGTCAGGGTGGAGCAGGGTTAAGACAGGTTTAGAAGCCTGGCTGGGGAACGGGGTCAGGGTGGAGCAGGTTTAAGACAGGTTTAGAAGCCTGGCTGATGAAAGGGGGCAGGGTGGGCCAGGGTTAAGACAGGTTTAGAAGCCTGGCTGGGGAACGGGGTCAGGGTGGAGCAGGTTTAAGACAGGTTTAGAAGCCTGGCTGATGAACGGGGTCAGGGTGGGCCAGGGTTAAGACAGGTTTAGAACCCTGGCTGGTGAACGGGGTCAGGGTGGAGCAGGGTTAAGACAGGTTTAGAACCCTGGCTGGTGAACGGGGTCAGGGTCGGTAGTTACGTCAGTGCCAGGCAGGGATTATTTGAGGTAGATTAGATAAGAGGAAGGCTATGGTGACATCAGGGAGAACCACGCTATATATAGATCACCTGAGTAATGTCCTGGGCTAGGATCCTATTAGAACCTGACCTGCTTTTACATCTCTCTCTCTCACACACACACACACACACACACACAGCCTGCCAGGCATGAACACCCTGAGACACAGATGTCACACACACACACACACACACCAGCTTTACACTCATTACTGTGTTATAGCACCTTCAAGTAAAAGACATGACCACAGTGTGTGTGTGTGTGTGTGTGTGTGTGTGTGTGTGTGTGTGTGTGTGTGTGTGTGTGTGTGGTAACCATAGCTAAACTAACCAGCATCTTAAGAGTCTCACACACCACATCTCATCTCAAATGGAGTGTAACCATGGAAACACAACACACAGAACAGAGAGAGACATACCATCTAGCCTGACCTCTACCTGGCTCATCGACAATATGGTGTGACTGTGGTACAAATGGCACCCTATTCCCTACAGAGCCCTATGGGCCTGGTCTAAAGTAGTGCACTATACAGGGAACAGAGCCCTATGGGCCTGGTCTAAAGTAGTGCACTATACAGGGAATAGGGTGCAGTGATTGAACCAGTGATTCAAGAGAGCATGACGGACAGTTGCTATGGTGAACAAAACAATATAATATAAGGGAGATGTGAAGTAGACTTTGGTCCATACAGCAATCCTGCCGTGGTGAACGGGGTCAGGGTAGAGCAGGGTTAAGACAGGTTTAGAAGCCTGGCTGGTGAACGGGGTCTGTGTGGAGCAGGGTTAAGACAGGTTTAGAAGCCTGGCTGGTGAACGGGGTCTGTGTGGAGCAGGGTTAAGACAGGTTTAGAAGCCTGGCTGGTGAACGGGGTCAGGGTGGCACAGGGTTAAGACAGGTTTAGAAGCCTGGCTGATGAACGGGGTCAGGGTGGAACAGGGTTAAGACAGGTTTAGAAGCCTGGCTGGTGAACGGGGTCAGGGTGGAACAAGGTTAAGACAGGTTTAGAATACTTGACTGAAGTATCCTAGCTACACCAACCACTGCGTTAAGTAATGGTGCCATCTAAACTATCCAACACTAACCATGGTGATAAAATGGCATCTATTCTATTCTATCAATTGTATTTCTATGTCCACTTCTATGTCCATTTCTCAGGTCAGTAACACCTGAACCATAGAATCTGCAGTAACAGACCACAGCATTAGGGAACACCAAGTCTTTACTGAAAGCCCTCATCCCTCTCCACAATACACTGCAGACTACATCCTACCCCCTCCATAGACACACACCCCCCTTCCCCTTCTGCCCAATTTAACCCAGCCTGTGTCTAACTGGGATGCAGTTGCTATGGTAACAAATCTGCCCTTAACAAATCTATTTTCCTAGAAAAGGAGGGAAGAAGAGAGAGAGAGAGAGAGAGAGAGGGGAGGGAGGAAGAAGGGATCTGCTTTATAATAAACACCACTGGCAGTGAGAGCTAATCAGTACTGTATCATGGTACTGTAGGTATCCACTACAAAGAGACTGTGTGTGTGTGTGTGTGTGTGTGTGTGTGTGTGTGTGTGTGTGTGTGTGTGTGTGTGGTAGGCATCCACTTCAATGACTTACTGAATAGGCTAGTACTATGATGGGAGGTTCACTAAAGAACAGCAACGGTTTGTCATTTATTTCAAGGAGAGAGAGTGGTGGTTTGAAGCAGAATGCACACTACCGTTCAAAAGTTTGGGGTGACTTCGAAATGTCCTTGTTTCCCATGAAAACATCCATGAAATGAAATGAGTTGCAAAATGAATAGGAAATATAGTCAAGATGTTGACAAGGTTATAAATAATGATTTTGAATTGAAATAATAATTGTGTCCTTCAAACTTTGTTTTCATCAAAGAATCCTCCATGTGCAGCAATTACAGCCTTGCAGACCTTTGGCATTCTAGTTGTCAATTTGTTGAGGTAATCTGAAGAGATTTCACCCCATGCTTCCTGAAGCACCTCCCACAAGTTGGATTGGCTTGATGGGCACTTCTTACGTACCATACGGTCAAGCTGCTCCCACAACAGCTCAATAGGGTTGAGATCCGGTGACTGTGCTGGTCACTCCATTATAGACAGAATACCAGCTGACTGCTTCTTCCCTAAAGAGTTATTGCATAGTTTGGAGCTGTGCTTTGGGTCATTGTCCTGGTGTAGGAGGAAATTGGCTCCAATTAAGCACCGAACACAGGGTATGGCATGGCGTTGCAAAATGGAGTGATAGCCTTCCTTCTTCAAGATCCCTTTTACCCTGTACACATCTCCCACTTTACCACCACCAAAGCACCCACGGACCATCACATTGCCTCCACCATGCTTGACAGATGGCGTCAAGCTCTCCTCCAGCATATTTTCATTTTTTTCTGCATCTCACGAATGTTGTTCTTTGTGATCTGAACACCTCAAACTTAGATTCGTCTGTCCATAACACTTTTTTCCAATCTTCCTCTGTTCAGTGTCTGTGTTCTTTTGCCCATCTTAATCTTTTCTTTTTATTGGCCAGTCTGAGATATGGCTTTTTCTTTGCAACTCTGCCTAGAAGGCCAGCATCCCAGAGTTGCCTCTTCACTGTTGACGTTGAGACTGGTGTTTGGCGGGTACTATTTAATGAAGCTGCCAGTTGAGGACTTGTGAGGCATCTGTTTCTCAAACAAGACACTAATGTACCCGTCATCTTTCTCAGTTGTGCACCGGGGCCTCACACTCCTCTATCTATTCTGGTTAGAGCCAGTTTGCTCTGTTCTGTGGGAGGGAGTAGTACACAGTGTTGTACGAGATCTTCAGTTTCTTGGCAATTTCTCTCATGGAATAGCCTTCATTTCTCAGAACAAGGATAGACTGACGAGTTTCAGAAGAAAGTGCTTTGTTTTTGGCCATTTTGAGCCTGTAATCGAACCCACACATGCTGGTGCTCCAGATACTCAACTAGTCTGAAGAAGGCCAGTTTTATTGCTTCTTTAATCAGGACAACAGTTTTCAGATGTGCTAACATAATTGCAAAAGGGTTTTCTAATGATAAATTAGCCTATTAAAATGAAAAACTTGGATTAGCTAACACAACGTGCCATTGGAAGACAGTAGTGATGGTTGCTGATAATGGGCCTCTGTACCCATATGTAGATATTCCATAGTTTAAAAAAAAAGCTACAATAGTCATTTACAACATTAACAATGTCTACACTGTATTTCTGATCAATTTGATGTTATTTTAATGGCCAAAAATGTTTGCTGTTCTTTCAAAAACAAGGACATGTCTAAGTGACCCCAAACTTTTGAACGGTAGTGTATATGTGTGCCCGGCGTGCTTGTGTGTGTGTGTGTGTGTGTGTGTGTGTGTGTGTGTGTGTGTGTGTGTGTGTATATATATATATATATGTGTGTGTGTGTGTGTGTTACCTGTTGGCTCTGAGGTTGTTGAGCCTGGCCTCCAGGTCGTTGAGCAGGTTAACCTTCTTATAGCACTGAGAACAATATACATCCAACACATCACTGTTGTACAGGTGACACATCTTCAGAGGGGTCTGACCAGCACTACAGAGACAGAGGGAGGGAGGGAGAGGGGGGAGACAGAGACAGAGAGAGACAAGGGGGGAGGGAGGGAGAGACAGAGAGAGACTAATTACACACGGTTCTTTGTATCTGTCAATAGAACAGAGCAATAGGTTTCCTTCCTGTTACACATGAATGGCTGAAAGGTGAAGAGTGTGTGTTGGTGTAGCATGGAAAGGGGTCTAGTGTGCAGTGTGTGTCAGTCATTGGGGGCCAACTGTCATTGATGAATGTCCTGTATGCTGTGTGAGTTTCCTCTATGTACCACTAACCTGGAGGGCAGAGAGGAGCCCAGGTCTGAGAAGCCGTTGGTTCGCACGTCATCGTCGGGGCAAGGGCTGCTGGGAGTGTAGTCCACGTCCTCCCCCTCTCCGTAGTCCTCAAACTGCTCCTCCCCCGAGAAGACGGACGCAGAAGCCGAGCCAATCAGCTGGCCAGAACTATAGCCAATCAGAACACAAAGAACATGAGTCAACGTATGAATCAGTATGGCCCCGGTCCCATAGGGTCCCGTACTCCCATCTCCCAGGTCCCTCAAATTCCCATCTGAACCTGGAAGACATTTCTACTGTTTTTGATCATACCTCCCCTCTAATCAGGGACTGATTTAGACCCACCAGGTAGGTGATATTAACAGGTAGAACAGAAAACCAGCAGTACTCTGGAACTTGTTGGATAAGATTTGAATACCCCTTCCCTAGAAACTCAGGACATCTGAAAACACTGTCTGGAGTATAGCAATATGGAGCCAATTCCACCAAGCCTATCAGAGGGCCCATTCCACCTAGCCAATAGCAGTCCAACAAGTCTACAAGAAGTGCTTATTACAGGTTGGGGCTACTACAGCCCCGGTCAGATAGATGGTACTACAGCCCCGGTCAGATAGATGGTACTACAGCCCCGGTCAGATAGATGGTACTACAGCCCCGGTCAGATAGATGGTACTACAGCCCCGGTCAGATAGATGGTACTACAGCCCCGGTCAGATAGATGGTACTACAGCCCCGGTCAGATAGATGGTACTACAGCCCCGGTCAGATAGATGGTACTACAGCCCCGGTCAGATAGATGGTACTACAGCCCCGGTCAGATAGATGGTACTACAGCCATGGTCAGATAGATGGTACTACAGCCCCGGTCAGATAGATGGTACTACAGCCCCGGTCAGATAGATGGTACTACAGCCCCGGTCAGATAGATGGTACTACAGCAATGGTCAGATAGATGGTACTACAGCCCCGGTCAGATAGATGGTACTACAGCCCCGGTCAGATAGATGGTACTACAGCCCCGGTCAGATAGATGGTACTACAGCCCCGGTCAGATAGATGGTACTACAGCCCCGGTCAGATAGATGGTACTACAGCCCCGGTCAGATAGATGGTACCGGTATAATCTGTGACATCATAACGTCACACTTACTTGTTGAACAGTCCGCCGAGCCCCTCCTCCTTCTCGTTGCTCCGCCCCCCGTCAGAGATGTCAGAGCCCACCCCGCTCTCATTGGTACTGTCCATGTCACAACACTCCCCCTGCTCCACACTGCAGTCTGGATATGGACGGGTACACATGATGATGGGAGGGCCCAGTCGGGCCTCGCCGTTCTGGAGCGAGAGAGAGGGGGGAGGAGAGGGAGCATGGAGGGAGGGGGGGGGGAGCATAGGGGAGGGGGGAGGGGAGGGGGAGCATAGGGGGAGGGGGGGAGAGAGAGGGGAGGGGGAGAGAGGGAGCATAGGGGGAGGGGGAGAGAGGGGAGGGTAGAGGGAGAGGGAGCAAGGGGGGAGAGAGAGGGGAGGGTAGGGGGAGAGAGAGAGGACATTAGTCAACCATCACCGTTATTCAACTCAACATGCTGGAGACAGACACAACAGTGTTTCCTCTACGTTGTTGTCTTGGCGGAGCACACGGCCAACTTCCAGACCCTGAACAATGAAACATTTATTCAACACCCATCTTCTAGTACCCACAGCTAAGAGCACTCTCAGTGAACCAGCACATTCAATTCAATACAACCCAGGCAGTGATGGACCACTGGTAGGGCAGAGAAGAGTGTCTCAGAAACCCCTCCCTTTCTCCTTCCTCTCCTCTCTCCCCCCCTCCCTCCCTCCCTCCCTCCCTCCTTCCCCTCTCCCTTCCTTCCTCCTTCCCTCTCACTCTCTCTCTCTCTCTCTGAAGGATATCTACAGCAGCTTTAGTAAACCTGTGATTTAATGACCTCTCGTTAGTCTTCTCCACGCCTGTCTGACAGACTAACAACATCACGCACACACCCTCATCATGGCCTTTAAAACAGGATTTATGTGTAGAGTAGTTACTGTGTTGATTATCTGGCCTGTAACAGTCTCTCTAGGGGCTGGTAATGTCTGTGTTGATTATCTGGCCTGTAACAGTCTCTCTAGGGGCTGGTAATGTCTGTGTTGATTATCTGGCCTGTAACAGTCTCTCTAGGGGCTGGTAATGTCTGTGTTGATTATCTGGCCTGTAACAGTCTCTCTAGAGGCTGGTAATGTCTGTGTTGATTATCTGACCTGTAACAGTCTCTCTAGGGGCTGGTAATGTCTGTGTTGATTATCTGACCTGTAACAGTCTCTCTAGGGGCTGGTAATGTCTGTGTTGATTATCTGGCCTGTAACAGTCTCTCTAGGGGCTGGTAATGTCTGTGTTGATTATCTGACCTGTAACAGTCTCTCTAGGGGCTGGTAATGTCTGTGTTGATTATCTGGCCTGTAACAGTCTCTCTAGAGGCTGGTAATGTCTGTGTTGATTATCTGGCCTGTAACAGTCTCTCTAGGGGCTGGTAATGTCTGTGTTGATTATCTGGCCTGTAACAGTCTCTCTAGGGGCTGGTAATGTCTGTGTTGATTATCTGACCTCTCTATCCCTCTCTGTAATTGTTAAGGACTGGGGAGTTTCTCGGGATAAAAGAAATGGAATGGAGCTCAGCACCGGCAAAATCCTAGAGGAAAACCTGGTTCAGTCTGCTTTCCACCAGATACTGGGAGAATAATTAACCTTTCAGCAGGACAATAACCTAAAACACAAGGCCAAATATACACTGGAGTTTTGACTTAAATCTTCTTGAAAATCTATGGCAAGACATGAAAATGGTTATCTAGCAATGATCAACAACCAATTTGACAGAGCTTGAAGAATTTTGAAAAGAACAAATTGGCAAATGTTGCACAATCCAGGTGCGGAAAGCTGTTAGAGACTTACCCAGAAAGACTGTAATCGCTGCTAAAGATGCTTCTACAAAGTATTGACTCAGGGGTGTGAATACTTACGTAAATGAGATATTTCTGTATTTATTTTTCAATAAATTTACTAAAATGTCTAAAAACATGTTAACTTTGTCATTATGGGGTATTGTGTGCAGATGGGTGAGAAAAACAACAATTTCATCAATTTTGAAATCATGCTGTAACAACAAAATGTGGAATAAGTCAAAGGGTATGAATGCTTTCTGAAGGCACTGTATCCATAAGTTATTATTATTACTAATTATGGCAGGTTTGGTCCTCCATAAAATACATGACATAAATGCATAATGAGGAGACATGAAGGGCGTTTTAGAGTACAGGAGTAGAGAACATTGGGTAGTGACTGGACCACTGGCCTAGATCTGTCTTCTCCTGTTCAGGAGTGTGTGTGATTGTGTGTAAATAATACATACACGTCTGTCTGGCCTCACCAGACTGCTCTACCTACCCCACACACACACACACACACACACACACACACACACACACACACACACACACACACACACACACACACACACACACACACACACACACACACACACACACACACACACACACACACACACACACCATTGAATCAACATCAATGTTATTGTAATGAATGGTAGAGAGGGCAGTCCTCCTGAGAGGTTATAGAGGGGAACAGAAGGCTCCAGAGAGTCTCTAACCTGGTTATAGAGGGGAACAGAAGGCTCTAACCTGGTTATAGAGGGGAACAGAAGGCTCCAGAGAGGCTCTAACCTGGTTATAGAGGGGAACAGAAGGCTCTAACCTGGTTATAGAGGGGAACAGAAGGCTCTAACCTGGTTATAGAGGGGAACAGAAGGCTCTAACCTGGTTATAGAGGGGAACAGAAGGCTCTAACCTGGTTATAGGAGGGGAACAGAAGGCTCTAACCTGGTTATAGGAGGGGAACAGAAGGCTCTAACCTGGTTATAGAGGGGAACAGAAAGCTCCAGAAAGGCTCTAACCTGGTTATAGAGAGGAACAGAAGGCTCTAACCTGGTTATAGAGGGGAACAGAAGGCTCTAACCTGGTTATAGAGGGGAACAGAAGGCTCTAACCTGGTTATAGAGGGGAACAGAAGGCTCTAACCTGGTTACAGAGGGGAACAGAAGGCTCTAACCTGGTTATAGAGGGGAACAGAAGGCTCTAACCTGGTTATAGAGGGGAACAGAAAGCTCCAGAGAGGCTCTAACCTGGTTATAGAGGGGAACAGAAGGCTCCAGAGAGGCTCTAACCTGGTTATAGAGAGGAACAGAAGGCTCCAGAGAGGCTCTAACGTGGTTATAGAGAGGAACAGAAGGCACTAACCTGGTTATAGAGAGGAACAGAAGGCTCTAACCTGGTTATAGAGGGGAACAGAAGGCTCTAACCTGGTTATAGAGGGGAACAGAAGGCTCTAACCTGGTTATAGAGGGGAACAGAAAGCTCCAGAGAGTCTCTAACCTGGTTATAGAGGGGAACAGAAGGCACCAGAGAGGCTCTAACCTTGTTATAGAGGGGAACAGAAGGCTCCAGAGAGGCTCTAACCTGGTTATAGAGAGGAACAGAAGGCTCCAGAGAGGCTCTAACCTGGTTATAGAGGGGAACAGAAGGCACTAACCTGGTTATAGAGGGGAACAGAAGGCTCTAACTTGGTTATAGAGGGGGATAGACGACTCCAGAGAGGCTCTAACCTGGTTACAGAGGGGAACAGAAGGCTCTAACCTGGTTATAGAGGGGAGCAGACGACTCCAGAGAGGCTCTAACCTGGTTATAGAGGGGAACAGAAGGCTCTAACCTGGTTATAGAGGGGAACAGAAGGCTCTAACCTGGTTATAGAGGGGAACAGAAGGCTCCAGAGAGGCTCTAACCTGGTTATAGAGAGGAACAGAAGGCTCCAGAGGGGCTCTAACCTGGTTATAGAGGGGAACAGAAGGCACTAACCTGGTTATAGAGGGGAACAGAAGGCTCTAACTTGGTTATAGAGGGGGATAGACGACTCCAGAGAGGCTCTAACCTGGTTATAGAGGGGAACAGAAGGCTCCAGAGGCTCTAACCTGGTTACAGAGGGGAACAGAAGGCTTCAGAGAGGCTCTAACCTGGTTATAGAGGGGAACAGAAGGCTCCAGAGAGGCTCTAACCTGGTTATAGAGAGGAACAGAAGGCTCCAGAGAGGCTCTAACCTGGTTATAGAGGGGAACAGAAGGCACTAACCTGGTTATAGAGGGGAACAGAAGGCTCTAACTTGGTTATAGAGGGGGATAGACGACTCCAGAGAGGCTCTAACCTGGTTACAGAGGGGAACAGAAGGCTCTAACCTGGTTATAGAGGGGAGCAGACGACTCCAGAGAGGCTCTAACCTGGTTATAGAGGGGAACAGAAGGCTCTAACCTGGTTATAGAGAGGAACAGAAGGCTCCAGAGAGGCTCTAACCTGGTTATAGAGAGGAACAGAAGGCACTAACCTGGTTATAGAGAGGAACAGAAGGCTCCAGAGAGGCTCTAACCTGGTTATAGAGGGGAACAGAAGGCACTAACCTGGTTATAGAGGAGAACAGAAGGCTCTAACTTGGTTATAGAGGGGGATAGACGACTCCAGAGAGGCTCTAACCTGGTTACAGAGGGGAACAGAAGGCTCTAACCTGGTTATAGAGGGGAGCAGACGACTCCAGAGAGGCTCTAACCTGGTTACAGAGGGGAACAGAAGGCTCTAACCTGGTTATAAAGGGGAACAGAAGGCTCTAACCTGGTTATAGAGGGGAACAGAAGGCACTAACCTGGTTATAGAGGGGAACAGAAGGCACTAACCTGGTTATAGAGGGGAACAGAAGGCTCTAACTTGGTTATAGAGGGGAACAGAAGGCTCTAACCTGGTTATAGAGAGGAACAGAAGGCTCCAGAGGGGCTCTAACCTGGTTATAGAGAGGAACATAAGGCTCCAGAGAGGCTCTAACCTGGTTATAGAGAGGAACAGAAGGCTCTAACCTGGTTATAGAGAGGAACAGAAGGCTCTAACCTGGTTATAGAGGGGAACAGAAGGCTCTAACCTGGTTATAGAGGGGAGCAGACGACTCCAGAGAGGCTCTAACCTGGTTATAGAGGGGAACAGAAGGCTCTAACCTGGTTACAGAGGGGAACAGAAGGCTCTAACCTGGTTATAGAGGGGAACAGAAGGCTCTAACCTGGTTATAGAGAGGAACAGAAGGCTCCAGAGAGGCTCTAACCTGGTTATAGAGAGGAACAGAAGGCTCCAGAGGGGCTCTAACCTGGTTATAGTGGGGAACAGAAGGCACTAACCTGGTTATAGAGGGGGATAGACAACTCCAGAGAGGCTCTAACCTGGTTACAGAGGGGAACAGAAGGCTTCAGAGAGGCTCTAACCTGGTTATAGAGGGGAACAGAAGGCTCTAACCTGGTTATAGAGAGGAACAGAAGGCTCCAGAGAGGCTCTAACCTGGTTATAGAGAGGAACAGAAGGCTCCAGAGAGGCTCTAAGCTGGTTATAGAGAGGAACAGAAGGCTCCAGAGAGGCTCTAACCTGGTTATAGAGAGGAACAGAAGGCTCCAGAGAGGCTCTAACCTGGTTATAGAGGGGAACAGAAGGCTCCAGAGAGGCTCTAACCTGGTTATAGAGGGGAACAGAAGGCACTAACCTGGTTATAGAGGGGAACAGAAGGCTCTAACTTGGTTATAGAGAGGAACAGAAGGCTCCAGAGAGGCTCTAACCTGGTTATAGAGGGGAACAGAAGGCTCTAACCTGGTTATAGAGGGGAACAGAAGGCTCTAACCTGGTTATAGAGGGGAACAGAAGGCTCTAACCTGGTTATAGAGGGGAACAGAAGGCTCTAACCTGGTTATAGAGGGGAACAGAAGGCTCTAACCTGGTTATAGGAGGGGAACAGAAGGCTCTAACCTGGTTATAGAGGGGAACAGAAAGCTCCAGAGAGGCTCTAACCTGGTTATAGTGGGGAACAGAAGGCTCCAGAGAGGCTCTAACCTGGTTATAGAGGGGAACAGAAGGCTCTAACCTGGTTATAGAGGGGAACAGAAGGCTCTAACCTGGTTATAGAGGGGAACAGAAGGCTCTAACCTGGTTACAGAGGGGAACAGAAGGCTCTAACCTGGTTACAGAGGGGAACAGAAGGCTCTAACCTGGTTATAGAGGGGAACAGAAGGCTCTAACCTGGTTATAGAGGGGAACAGAAAGCTCCAGAGAGGCTCTAACCTGGTTATAGAGGGGAACAGAAGGCTCCAGAGAGGCTCTAACCTGGTTATAGAGAGGAACAGAAGGCTCCAGAGAGGCTCTAACGTGGTTATAGAGAGGAACAGAAGGCACTAACCTGGTTATAGAGAGGAACAGAAGGCTCTAACCTGGTTATAGAGGGGAACAGAAGGCTCTAACCTGGTTATAGAGGGGAACAGAAGGCTCTAACCTGGTTATAGAGGGGAACAGAAGGCTCTAACCTGGTTATAGAGGGGAACAGAAGGCTCTAACCTAGTTATAGAGGGGAACAGAAAGCTCCAGAGAGTCTCTAACCTGGTTATAGAGGGGAACAGAAGGCACCAGAGAGGCTCTAACCTTGTTATAGAGGGGAACAGAAGGCTCCAGAGAGGCTCTAACCTGGTTATAGAGAGGAACAGAAGGCTCCAGAGAGGCTCTAACCTGGTTATAGAGGGGAACAGAAGGCTCCAGAGAGGCTCTAACCTGGTTATAGAGGGGAACAGAAGGCACTAACCTGGTTATAGAGGGGAACAGAAGGCTCTAACTTGGTTATAGAGGGGGATAGACGACTCCAGAGAGGCTCTAACCTGGTTATAGAGGGGAACAGAAGGCTCTAACCTGGTTATAGAGGGGAACAGAAGGCTCCAGAGAGGCTCTAACCTGGTTATAGAGAGGAACAGAAGGCTCCAGAGAGGCTCTAACCTGGTTATAGAGAGGAACAGAAGGCTCTAACCTGGTTATAGAGAGGAACAGAAGGCTCTAACCTGGTTATAGAGGGGAACAGAAGGCTCTAACCTGGTTAGTGTGTATGATATTGTTTTCTCTCTCTCTCTCTCTCTCTCTCTCCTAGTCTGAATGAGTCCCAAATGGCCCACTATATAGTGCACTACTTTACCCTATGGGCCCTGGTCAAAAGTAGTGCACTTTTAAGGGAATAGGGTGCTGTTCGGAATACACACTGGGAGTGTATCTAGCATTCCCATGCAGGAGGCTCAATGCTTTAGTGTGTGAGTGTGTGTGTGAGTGAGTGTGTGTTTTCACTCAACATCATAAATTATACACGGAGATATGTCTGAACCAAGGATGGGAGACAGAGGGTAAAGGACAGATAAGGTCATAGGTTGTTCTGAACATACATCCTTTCCATTCACACTAGTGCCAGTCCAGACTGGCTCAGTTCACTGCAGGTGTTCACAGCTGGTGGCTGTCAAACTTTGTTACCCATTCACCCCCCCACTCCCTTTCTCTCCCTCACTCCCCTCTCTCACTCACTCACTCCTTCATCCCCACTCCTTCATCCCCACCTCTCTCTCAATCTCTTCACCCCCCCGCCACACACACCCGTCCCCTCCTCTTTGACACCCCATCTCTCCCTCGCTCTCTCTCTCTCTCTCTCGTTTTCAGCTGTATCCAAGCGGCTGGTGCTGACCTCCAACAGCAAACCCGTTTACAACAAACCACACCCTCCCCATTCACACACACACCAGACAGCCCCCAAAAACCCCATTCCCACAGACCCAGTGAATCTTCTCTGCTGACACACGTGATGTGTGTGTACGCGTGTGTTGCCACTTTGACCTCCAACGGCTAGTTTCTGGAGTACAGCTGCCTGCGACATTACTGCTTAAATAGCAGCTAATACCTTCATGCACACACACGGTCTACTTAGCATGTGAATAGAGTGCACCCTTTAGTTCTTAGTGGATGAACAGATAACAGCCTAACGAGAGGACCAGCTAATCCAGTTATTTTAGTCCAGGTGGGGAACACTGAATGGACACACACACACCAGTGGGAAAGCTTAGCACAGTACCTTATAGTAGACTGCAGTAAAGCTGGACACTAGGGCTGGGTGCTGTCTGGAACCTCACCATATTATCACCATAGTTACAGTTGAAGTCGGAAGTTTACATACACTTAGGTCGGAGACATTAAAACTCATTTTTCAACCACTCCACAAATTTATTGTTAACAAACTATAGTTTTGGCAAGTTGGTTAGATCATCTACTTTGTGCATGACACAAGTAATTTTTCCAACAATTGTTTACAGACAGATTATTTCACTTATAATTCACTGTATCACAATTCCAGTGGGTCAGAAGTTTACATACACTAAGTTGACTGTGCCTTTAAACAGCTTGGAAGATTCCAGAAAATGTCATGGTATTAGAAGCTTCTGATAGGCTAATTGACATAATTTGAGTCAATTGGAGGTGTATCTGTGGATGTATTTCAAGGCCTACCATCAAACTCAGTGCCTCCTTGCTTGACATCATGGGAAAATCAAAAGAAATCAGCCAAGACCTCAGAAAAACCAATTGTAGACCTCCACAGGTCTGGTTCATCCTTGGGAGCAATTTCCAAACGCCTGAAGGTACCACATTCATCTGTACAAACAAAAGTACACAAGTATAGGCCGCTCAGCAAGGAAGAAGCTACTGCTCCAAAACTGCCATAAAAAAGCCAGACTACGGTTTGCAACTGCACATGAGGACAAAGACTGTACTTTTTGGAGAAATGTCCTCTGGTCTGATGAAACAAAAATATAACTGTTTGGCCATAATGACCATCGTTATGTTTGGAGGAAAAAGGGGGATGCTTGCAAGCCGAAGAACACCATCCCAAACGTGAAGCACGGTAGTGGCAGCATCATGTTGTGGGGGTGCTTTGCTGCAGGAGGGATTGGTGCACTTCACAAAATAGATGGCATCATGAGGAGGTAAATGATGTGGATATATTGAAGCAACATCTCAAGACATCAGTCAGGAAGTTAAAGCTTGGTCGCAAATGGGTCTTCCAAATGGACAATGACCCCAAGCATACTTCCAAAGTTGTGGCAAAATGGCTTAAGGACAACAAAGTCAAGGTATTGGAGTGGCCATCACAAAGCCCTGACCTCAATCCTATAGAACATTTATGGGCAGAACTGAAAAAGCGTGTGCGAACAAGGAGGCCTACAAACCTGACTCAGTTACACCAGCTCTGTCAGGAGGAATGGGCCAAAATTTACCCAACTTATAGTGGGAAGCTGGTGGAAGGCTACCCGAAACGTTTGACCCAAGTTAAACAATTTAAAGGCAATGCTACCAAATACTAATTGCGTGTATGTAAACTTCTGACCCACTGGGAATGTGATGAAAGCAATAAAAGCTTAAATAAATCATTCTCTCTAATAATATTCTGACATTTCACATTCTTAAAATAAAGTGGTGATCGTAACTGACCTAAGACAGGGAATTTTTACTAGGATTAAATGTCAGGAATTGTGAAAAACTGAGTTCAAATGTATTTGGCTAAGGTGTATGTAAACTTCCGACTTCAACTGTATATCGGCAGCTATATCTGTATCTGCAGCTATATCTATATCTGCATCTATACCTGCATCTGCATCTATACCTGCATCTACATCTATACCTGCATCTACATCTATACCTGCATCTACATCTATACCTGCATCTACATCTACACCTGCATCTACATCTACATCTACACCTGCATCTACATCTACACCTGCATCTACATCTACACCTGCATCTACATCTGCATCTATATCTACATCTATATCTACGTCTATATCTGCAAGTGCAAGTGCATCTACATCTATATTTGCATCTACATCTATATCTGCATCTACATCTATATCTGCATCTGCAGCTATATCTGCATCTGCAGCTATATCTACGTCTGCATCTACAGCTGTATCTGCAGCTATATCTGCATCTGCAGCTATATCTGCATCTATATCTGCATCTATATCTGCATCTACATCTATATCTGCATCTACATCTACGTCTATGTCTGCATCTATATCTACATCTACATCTATATCTGCATCTACGTCTATGTCTGCATCTATATCTGCATCTATATCTATATCTGCATCTATATCTATATCTGCATCTATATCTATATCTGCATCACAAACGGCACCCTATTCCCTTCATAGTGCACTAAGTTTAACCGGGGCTCTATATACTAGAAAGGAAATAGAGTGCCGTTTGGGACAAAACCGATGACTGTTGCTGTGGTTTTGAAACAAGAGAGAGAGAGAACGACAGAAACAGAGAGTGAGAGAGAAACAGAGTTGGAACAAAGGACACAGTTTGTCTGCTGCTGCATTCACTCTCTCTCTCTCTCGCAATGCAGGCACACTCTCTTACCGTGCAGTCCATTGCAGGGTGGCTCTCTTCTCTCCTCTGAAGTGTGCTGTCCATTCCTGATTCCACTGCCACAGACATTTACACACACACACATCCACACACACTGCCCAGATACGGGTAATCCACACCCTCCTAACAATTACTGTTTGCACGTGTGTTGTTCAGTCACAATATAGATCGTTCATACACACACACGTGTGTATGCCAGGTCCGAACACACAAACCCACAGTCCAATAGGTCCAGCCCAAACAGTAGTCCCCCAATTACAATCCACAGAATTTTTGATAGAAGAAGAGCTGCGACGAACACACTACACCAGCGCTCCAGCACTGTACCGTCAACAGAACAGCTAACACACTACACCAGCACTGTACCGTCAACAGAACAGCTAACACACTACACCAGCACTGTACCGTCAACAGAACAGCTAACACACTACACCAGCACTGTACCGTCAACAGAACAGCTAACACACTACACCAGCACTGTACCGTCAACAGAACAGCTAACACACTACACCAGCACTGTACCGTCAACAGAACAGCTAACACACTACACCAGCACTGTACCGTCAACAGAACAGCTAACACACTACACCAGCACTGTACCGTCAACAGAACAGCTAACACACTACACCAGCACTGTACCGTCTACAGAACAGCTAACACACTACACCAGCACTGTACCGTCAACAGAACAGCGAACACACTACACCAGCACTGTACCGTCAACAGAACAGCTAACACACTACACCAGCACTGTACCGTCAACAGAACAGCTAACACACTGACACTGCAGCGTGCCGGTTTGAATTTGAAAACACACTGACGCTTCGGCAACAGTTACCGGGTTAAAGCCACACCTCCCACTGTACACCACCTCCCTCCCTCCTGGCTGTTGCTAGGTAACTACTGCTAGGTAACTACCCCGCTAGCTAGGTAACTACACCGCTAGCTAGGTAACTACACCGCTAGCTAGGTAACTACCTACCGCTACCGCTCGCTAGGTAACTACCGCTAGGTAACTTAGGTAACTACCGCTAGGTAACTACCGCTACCGCTCGCTAGTTAACTACCGCTAGGTAACTGTTCAGCTGGGCCGTTCTCTAGCGGTGACATCAGATATATTGAGTCTCGCATTGCAACCACGCTGATCTCTATGTTACTTTGTAACCATAACATTGATAAGATTCCTGCAAAATTATCTGCTTTTCATAGACAAGTATTCATTGCGTGGTCGTTAATATATAAACATAATTTTTCCCAGCATAGGTATTTCATTTGGAACAATAAGGACATTTTGTATAGAAACAAGTCTTTATGTTTTAAGAACTGGTTCACTAATCATATCCTGCTGGTAAGTCAACTTTTTAACGCAGAAGGATTGTTACTCAATTATGAGGAATTTTTATCTCGTTGCAATATCCCTGTCACACCCTAGAGAGTTCGTCATAGTCTTTGATGCTATTCCATCTGGAACTCTCATGTTATTGAGAGGTGTAGCCAGACCTCACCTTCTTGACCTACCCTCGCTTAACTGCATTAACTCTCCAATAGGGAAAATATGTTTCTCCTTGCTTCCTCAGAACAACAGATCTATTCGTGCTTTATTTCAAAGGGATATTGTATCCATTCCTTATGTCACAAGTTACTAGAATACATTGGTCACTAATATCTGTTGGAAAAAAAGTCTGGTTATTATCACACAAATACCTGCTTGTTAACAAGGTCAAAGAGGTCTCTTTCAGAATGATACAGAAGTATTACCCTGCCAATCACTACCTGAAGAAACTTAAAAAGACATTAACATTGATTATACTTTTACACTCTTCCATGTTTTCTAGAATGAATTCGAGCAGTACATTAAGACCATTCTACATTCTTCTAATAAGAAACCTGTTAAAACAATTCATGTGTGTTTTGCGTTTTTGTATAATCTGTAATTTGTTGTACCCCCTAGCATATGCTATCGTTGTCTATTTATGTATTTACTGTATGTATACAGACTTTTCTACATTGGTAATACATTTTTTTTTTACTTCAATAATAAAAGATAAAAAAAAAAAAAAATTTAAAAACACACGCTCATCGCTAACTCTTTCTTTTCATCTTTTCATCTGCTCTCTCTCTCCCTGCCTCACTCTTCAGCATTTCAGCCTATCCTCATGGAGACACAGAGAGGGGTGGGGTTAGCGGCATTTCAGCCTATCCTCATGGAGACACAGAGAGGGGTGGGGTTAGCGGCATTTCAGCCTATCCTCATGGAGACACAGAGAGGGGTGGGGTTAGCGGCATTTCAGCCTATCCTCATGGAGACACAGAGAGGGGTGGGGTTAGCGGCATTTCAGCCTATCCTCATGGAGACACAGAAAGGGGGTGGGGTTAGAGGAAAAGTCAGTTCTTGCAGTAAAAAAACAACCACACAGAAGCTAAACAGCAGGTTGTTAACAATAAAGTGAATCAATGATTGTAAAGGAAACAGGAAATAGAAAGACTCATTATATTATAGGGAAGTGAGGAGTCTCACAGCTCACTACTTCCTGGAAGTACCAGCATGCAGGTCTTGTCTACACAGGCTGTTCTGGTTACTAACATTGTAAATAAGAATTTGATCTTGGTCAAATAAATGTTAAAACAAATGTACTTCTAGGACTTCTAAGACAGTAGCAAGACTACTGACTAGGATTTAGTTTTTTAGTATTCCCTTAACACACACACGCTGTAATACTGGTACATGTCAGACCAGACCAACAGAGAACCTTATTTATGTTACTGAAGGACAGACCAACAGAGAACCATCTTATTTATGTTATTATAGGACAGACAAACAGAGGTCTGGGGTCTGCTCACCAACCAAGAATTCACAAAATAGGACAAACACCAAATTGAGACTCTGCAGGCAGAATTCTGCTAAATATCGTCTGTGTAAAACACCAAATAATGCATGCAGAGCAGAATTAGGCCGATACCCGCTAACTATCAAAATCCAGAAAAGAGAAGTTAAATTCTATAACCACCTAAAAGGAAGAGATTCCCAAACCTTCCATAACAAATCCATCACCTACAGAGAGATGAACCTGGAGAAGAGTCCCCTAAGCAAGCTGGTCCTGGGGCTCTGTTCACAAACACAAACACACCCCACAGAGCCCCAGGACAGCAGCACAATTACACCCAACCAAATCATGAGAAAAGTAAAAGATAATTACTTGAAGCATTGGAAAAAATTCACTCAAAAAAACTGAGTAAACTAGAATGCTGTTTGGCCCTAAACAGAGTACACAGTGGCAGAATATCTGACTATTGTGACTGACCCAAACTTAAAACTTCTCAGGGCTGCGTGGGACGCTACCGTCCCACCCACGGTTCATACTATTCAACAGTCAGTGAAAAATCAGAGCGCCAAATTCAAAACAACAAAATGTCATAATTCAAAGTTCTCAAACATACAACTATTTTACACCATTTTAAAGATAAACCTCTCCTTAATCCAACCACATTGTCCGATTTCAAAAAGGCTTTACGGAGAAAGCATAAAGTTAGATTATGTTAGGACAGTGCCAACACAAGAAAAACCACACAGCCATTTTTCAAGCAGGAGAGGGGTCACAAAAACCATAAATACAGCTAAAATTAAGCACTAACCTTTGACGATCTTCATCAGATGACAGTCCTAGGACTCAATGTTACACAATACATGTATGTTTTGTTCTATAAAGTTCATATTTATATCCAAAAACCCCATTTTACATTGGCGCGTGATGTTCAGAAAATACTTTTCCTCCAAAACTGCCGGTGGATCAGCACAACAATTTACAAAAATACTCATACTAAACGTTTATAAAATATTAAACTGTTATTCAAAGAATTATAGATAAACATCTCCTTTATGCAACCGCTGTGACAGATTTCAAAAAAGCTTCACGGGGAAAGCACACTTTGCAATAATCTGAGTACTGCGCTCAGAAACATACACCAGGCAATACAGATACCCGCCATTTTGGAGTCATCTAAAATCATAAATAGCATTATAAATATTCACTTACCTTTGATGATCTTCATCAGAAGGCACTTCCAGGAATCCCAGGTCCACAATAAATGTTGTTTTGTTCGATAAAGTCCATAATTTATGTCCAAATACCTCCTTGTTGTTAGCGCGTTCAGTAAGCTACTCCAAATGTAGGAACCGCGCCCAAAATTTCATGACGAAAGTCAAAAAAAGTTATATTTACGTTCGTTCGTTGAAACATGTCAAACGTTGTATAGCATCAATCTTTAGTGCCTTTTCAACATAAAACTTCAATAATATTCCAACCGGACGATTCCAATGTCTTGAAAAACGTTATGGAACACAGTACCTCATCACGTGAACACGCGCCACAAAACTCATGTCATTTTCTGAGTCACCAACTTCCCGGCCTTCTTGTTTGCTCTGTGTTCACCGCAAAAGCCTGAAACTAGGTTCTAAAGACTGTTGACATCTAGTGGAATGAACCCTAAGTCACTGTGTGTTAGATAGGCAATGACTTGAAAAGACTACAAGCATCAGATTTCCCACTTCCTGGTTGGATTTTTCTCAGGTTTTTGCCTGCCATATGAGTTCTGTTATACTCACAGACATCATTCAAACAGTTTTAGAAACGTCAGAGTGTTTTCTATCCAAATCTACTAATAATATGCAAATATTTGACTGGGCCCGAGTATTAGGCAGTTTACTCTGGGCACATTTTTCATCCGAAATCAAAACTACTGCCCCCTATACCTTGACAGGTTAAGGAAAGCTTTGACTATGTACAGACTCAGTGAGCATAGCCTTGCTATTGAGAAAGGCCGCTGTAGGCAGACCTGGCTCTCAAGAGAAGACAGGCTATGTGCACACTGCCCACAAAATGAGGTGGAAACTGAGCTGTAGTTCCTAACCTCGTGCCAAATGTATGACCATATTAGAGACACATATTTCCATCAGATTACACAGACCCACAAAGAATTTGAAAACAAACCCAATCTTGCTGCCGTGTGCCATCACAGCAGCAAGATTTGAGCTGTTGCCACAAGAAAAGGGCAACCAGTGAAGAACAAACACCATTTTAATTACAACACATATTTATGTTTATTTATTTTCCCTTTTGTACTTTAACTATAACATTTAAATATGACATTTGAAATGTCTGTATTATTTTGCAAGTGTAATGTTTACTGTTAATTTTTCTATTGTTTATTTCACTTTTATTTATGATCTATTTCACTTGCTTTGGCAATGTAAACATATGTTTTCCATGCCAATAAAGCCCTTTGAATTGAATTGAGAGAGAGAGAGAGAGAGAGAGAGACAGAGAGACAGAGAGAGAGAGAGTGAAAGGGTGAGAGAGAGAGAGAGAGAGAGAGAAATAAGGTATAGAGATTAAGAGAGAACATCCAGTCTTGCCATGCATACCAATTACTCCCCATGCCAATGGCAAACACGCAGGACCTAAGCTGCTTGAGTCAGGGTTAGCTGCTGGGGAGGAGAGACACTGTGAGGGAGAGACACATGGGCTTACACCTGTACAGGTACACACCCGGGCCGAGTCTACGGGTACACACCTGGACCGAGTCTACGGGTACACACCTGGGCCGAGTCTACGGGCACACACCCGGGCCGAGTCTACGGGCACACACCCGGGCCGAGTCGACGGGCACACACCCGGGCCGAGTCGACGGGCACACACCCGGGCCGAGTCGACGGGCACACACCCGGGCCGAGTCGACGGGCACACACCCGGGCCGAGTCTACGGGCACACACCCGGGCCGAGTCTACGGGCACACACCCGGGCCGAGTCTACGGGCACACACCCGGGCCGAGTCTAAAGGCACACACCCGGGCCGAGTCTACAGGCACACACCCGGGCCGAGTCTACAGGCACACACCCGGGCCGAGTCTACAGGCACACACCCGGGCCGAGTCTACAGGCACACACCCGGGCCGAGTCTACAGGCACACACCCGGGCCGAGTCTACAGGCACACACCCGGGCCGAGTCTACAGGCACACACCCGGGCCGAGTCTACAGGCACTGTGGGAGACACATGGGCTGTTATACACCTGGGTTGTATTCATTATTGTAAAAAGTTTTGCAATTGAAAAGGAAGTGGAGTATTTCTTATTAGATTAATTCAGGAGTCTCCCTCCGTGTTTCAGTCTGTTTTCTTCCATTTGATTCCTAATGATCACAACCCTGAGTTGCATTCAGGCGAAGGTAAAGTCATTCTGCCATTACAATAGAAGGTGATGTCAGAGTGAAGCTGTACTTACATGTACTGCTGGCTGTGTAGACATCTAGGAGGTTAGCTGGCTATGCTACAAACACTGCTACTACACCTGTCCTTCTTTCTCTCTGGTGTGTTAGGGGTTCAGAACATGTGGAGGAGGGCACACTGGCGCCACTTGTGGCAGCTTTATGTAACTGCACTTAAACAGAATACCTGCCTATGGGCCAGATTGAGGCACACCTGAGTTAACCAAGCTTTATTTTGAAACCAATATTGTTCATACCTTCACATCTGAATGGTTTCAGAGACTTTCTTGATGAAATGGTACAAGCCTATGCACAAATAAAGAAAGAGAAAGCCCATTGCACAGCGGTACGTTCATCCTGGTGCTGGTTTTGGCAGAACAACCAGTATTCACAAACAAGAGTAAAAACCCACACACTACAAACCACAGGCTGAAAATAATAACAGCTGCTATGGATCTATCTGTCTCCCTGACCTGTCTGTCTCTGTCTCCCTGACCTGTCTGTCTCTGTCTCCCTGACCTGTCTGTCTCTGTCTCCCTGACCTGTCTGTCTCTGTCTCCCTGACCTGTCTGTATCTGTCTCCCTGACCTGTCTGTCTCTGTCTCCCTGACCTGTCTGTATCTGTCTCCCTGACCTGTCTGTCTCTGTCTCCCTGACCTGTCTGTATCTGTCTCCCTGACCTGTCTGTCTCTGTCTCCCTGACCTGTCTGTCTCTGTCTCCCTGACCTGTCTGTCTCTGTCTCCCTGACCTGTCTGTCTCTGTCTCCCTGACCTGTCTGTCTCTGTCTCCCTGACCTGTCTGTATCTGTCTCCCTGACCTGTCTGTCTCTGTCTCCCTGACCTGTCTGTCTCTGTCTCCCTGACCTGTCTGTCTCTGTCTCCCTGACCTGTCTGTCTCTGTCTCCCTGACCTGTCTGTCTCTGTCTCCCTGACCTGTCTGTATCTGTCTCCCTGACCTGTCTGTCTCTGTCTCCCTGACCTGTCTGTATCTGTCTCCCTGACCTGTCTGTCTCTGTCTCCCTGACCTGTCTGTCTCTGTCTCCCTGACCTGTCTGTCTCTGTCTCCCTGACCTGTCTGTCTCTGTCTCCCTGACATGTCTGTCTCTGTCTCCCTGACCTGTCTGTCTCTGTCTCCCTGACCTGTCTGTCTCTGTCTCCCTGACCTGTCTGTCTCTGTCTCCCTGACCTGTCTGTCTCTGTCTCCCTGGCATGTCTGACTCTGTCTCCCTGGCCTGTCTGTCTCTGTCTCCCTGACCTGTCTGTCTGGCTTCCTATCCTGTCTGTCTCTGTCTCCCTGGCCTGTCTGACTCTGTCTCCCTGACCTGTCTGTCTCTGTCTGCCTGGCCTATCTGTCTCTGTCTCCCTGACCTGTCTGTCTCTGTCTCCCTGACCTGTCTGTCTCTGTCTCCCTGACATGTCTGTCTCTGTCTCCCTGACCTGTCTGTCTCTGTCTCCCTGACCTGTCTGTCTCTGTCTCCCTGACCTGTCTGACTCTGTCTCCCTGACCTGTCTGTCTCTGTCTCCCTGACCTGTCTGTCTCTGTCTCCCTGACCTGTCTGACTCTGTCTCCCTGACCTGTCTGACTCTGTCTCCCTGACCTGTCTGTCTCTGTCTCCCTGGCCTATCTGTCTCTGTCTCCCTGGCCTGTCTGTCTCTGTCTCCCTGACCTGTCTGTCTCTGTCTCCCTGACATGTCTGTCTCTGTCTCCCTGACCTGTCTGACTGGCTTCCTATCCTGTCTGTCTCTGTCTCCCTGGCCTGTCTGACTCTGTCTCCCTGACCTGTCTGACTGGCTTCCTATCCTGTCTGTCTCTGTCTCCCTGGCCTATCTGTCTCTGTCTCCCTGGCCTATCTGTCTCTGTCTCCCTGGCCTATCTGTCTCTGTCTCCCTGACCTGTCTGTCTCTGTCTCCTTGAATGTGACTGATATCCTCTCTCCTTCTCAAGACCATCTATATTTCCACGGCTGACCATCCAAAATGCAAGCTGTGCACCAACCCTGATCCCATCCATGACTTCTGATCTGTCTTGATACTGTATCCCATTTATTGATTTATTTTGTTTTCTTGAATTTCCTGATGTATACGCAATTCAGCTTTTAGCTGCTATGTATACTGGATTAAACTAAACTAATCCACACTCAGTACATAGCAACAGGTAGCCAAGAGGTTAGAGAGGTGGACCAGAAGGTTGTCAGTTCAAATCCCAGACCAGGTATAATGAACTACTGGGTTCAGATCCCAGACCAGGTATAATGAACTACTGGGTTCAGATCCCAGACCAGGTATAATGAACTACTGGGTTCAGATCCCAGACCAGGTATAATGAACTACTGGGTTCAGATCCCAGACCAGGCATAGTGAACTACTGGGTTCAGATCCCAGACCAGGCATAGTGAACTACTGGGTTCAGATCCCAGACCAAGCATAGTGAACTACTGGGTTCAGATCCCAGACGAGGAATAATGAACTACTAGGATCAGATCCCAGACCAGGTAGTATGAACTACTGGGTTCAGATCCCAGACCAGGCATAATGAACTACTAGGTTCAGATCCCAGACCAGGTAGTATGAACTACTGGGTTCAGATCCCAGACCAGGCATAATGACCTACTGTGTTCAGATCCCAGACCAGGTATAATGACATACTGTGTTCAGATCCCAGACCAGGTATAATGAACTACTGGGTTCAGATCCCAGACCAGGTATAATGAACTACTGGGTTCAGATCCCAGACCAGGCATAATGAACTACTAGGTTCAGATCCCAGACCAGGTAGTATGAACTACTGGGTTCAGATCCCAGACCAGGCATAATGAACTACTGGGTTCAGATCCCAGACCAGGTATAATGAACTACTAGGTTCAGATCCCAGACCAGGTAGTATGAACTACTGGGTTCAGATCCCAGACCAGGTAGTATGAACTACTGGGTTCAGATCCCAGACCAGGCATAATGAACTACTGGGTTCAGATCCCAGACCAGGTAGTATGAACTACTAGGTTCAGATCCCAGACCAGGTAGTATGAACTACTGGGTTCAGATCCCAGACCAGGTAGTATGAACTACTGGGTTCAGATCCCAGACCAGGTAGTATGAACTACTGGGTTCAGATCCCAGACCAGGCATAATGAACTACTGGGTTCAGATCCCAGACCAGGTAGTATGAACTACTGGGTTCAGATCCCAGACCAGGTATAATGAACTACTGGGTTCAGATCCCAGGTGCTCACACATAGAGACAGCACACACACATCCTTGATAATGTGCAACACACACCTGGCTCTGCCAATAAGTAACTGATAGATCTCCTTACACACACACACCTAGGCAAGTGGTGATAGCTGGTGTGTGATGGAAAAAGGCTTAGAGTAAAACTGTCTTCCCAGCCACTCATCCTGTTCCATCATTAGGTGTTCAGGTCACACACAGCCTTGAGCTGTGTATGTCTCATGTCTCTCTGAGCCCTATACTACGTTTGAGGAGTTAGCAAGGTAGCTTTGGTCAACTTGGGATAACCGGTATCATGAAAATGGCTCACCTTTTAGCCAGGTACAATTCTATGGCAATGTATCCTTTAGAACTAGGGCAGGCTAACTCAGAGCTAACTGAGCCAGGACTAACCTGCTCCAGGGAAGGCTAACTCAGAGCTAACTGAGCCAGAACTAACCTGCTACGGGGCAGGCTAACTCAGAGCTAACTGAGCCAGGACTAACCTGCTCCAGGGCAGGCTAACTCAGATCTAACTGAGCCAGGACTAACCTGCTACGGGGCAGGCTAACTCAGAGCTAACTGAGCCAGGACTAACCTGCTACGGGGCAGGCTAACTCAGAGCTAACTGAGCCAGGACTAACCTGCTACGGGGCAGGCTAACTCAGAGCTAACTGAGCCAGGACTAACCTGCTACGGGGCAGGCTAACTCAGAGCTAACTGAGCCAGGACTAACCTGCTACGGGGCAGGCTAACTCAGAGCTAACTGAGCCAGGACTAACCTGCTACGGGGCAGGCTAACTCAGAGCTAACTGAGCCAGAACTAACCTGCTACGGGGCAGGCTAACTCAGAGCTAACTGAGCCAGGACTAACCTGCTCCAGGGCAGGCTAACTCAGATCTAACTGAGCCAGGACTAACCTGCTACGGGGCAGGCTAACTCAGAGCTAACTGAGCCAGGACTAACCTGCTACGGGGCAGGCTAACTCAGATCTAACTGAGCCAGGACTAACCTGCTCCAGGGCAGGCTAACTCAGATCTAACTGAGCCAGAACTCAATCTCTCTCTGCTTCTCTCTCTCCCTCCCTCTTTCGCTGTCTCTCTCTCTCTCTCTCCTCTCTCTCTCTTTTACTGTCTCTCTCTCTCTGCTTCTCTCTCTGCTTCTCTCTCTACTTCTCTCTCTGCTTCTCTCTCTGCTTCTCTCTCTGCTTCTCTCTCTGCTTCTATCTCTACTTCTCTCTCTGCTTCTCTCTCTACTTCTCTCTCTGCTTCTCTCTCTGCTTTTCTCTCTACCTCTCTCTACCTCTCTCTCTGCTTCTCTCTCTACCTCTCTCTTGGCTTCTCTCTCGGCTTCTCTCTCTCTCTGCTTCTCTCTCTCTGTAGCTATACATCGATGCCCTCTAGTGAAAAATATTAAACATAGCAGCACAGCATATTCACTGTATCATATTCCCATAAAGATGAATGAGCCCAGTAAAAGTAGAACTGCTTATAGTCAGTAGATTCATATAGAGTTGTAATGACTGACATACAGTCTCCCTATAAAACCTGTGAGCCAGCCCAGTACACATTACTGTGGCTTAGGATCTAAAGGAGGTCAAATAGACTGTCTCTCTGTCTCTCTCTCTCTCCTTCTCTCACTCCCTCACTCGGAGAGCAGTCAGACCAGCTACACTCTCAGCAACAAAGCACTGTACAAAAAAAATTCTGGACTCAAGCCACACCTTCCTAGTCATTTAATCTCACTGACAACCCTACAGGTAGAGAGAGAGAGAGAGAGAGAGAGAGAGAGAGAGAGAGAGAGAGAGAGAGAGAGAGAGAAAGAGAGAGAGAGAGAGAGAGAGAGAGAGAGAGAGAGAGAGAGAGAGGAAGAGAGAGGAGAGAGAGAGAGAACTAGAGAGAGAGAACTAGAGAGAGAGAGAGAGAAAGAGAGAGAGAGGAGAGAGAGAGAGAGAGAGAGAGAGAGAGAGAGAGAGAGAGAGAGAGAGTGTGTGTGTGGGTTGTTTGTGTGTCAGCAACACCACTAGACATGGTGATATACTGACACGGTGGAAGGAAACAAATTGTATTATCTGAAGCATTTACCACTGGGAGGCCAGAGGAAGCAATCTCTAACACACACACACACACACACACACACACACACACACACACACACACACACACACACACACACACACACACACACACACACACACACACACACACACACACACACACACACGGGGACACACACACACACTTGCTCGGAACGCCCAGAGCAATCTCCTACAGACAGGGAAGGTGAAAGAGGAAATTCGCTAATCGCCGAGGCAATGTCAGAATACAAAAACTGACTGGACTGACACACTCACGGACACACACATACACACACACACACACACACACACACACACACACACACACACACACACACACACACACACACACACACACACACACACACACACACACACACACACACACACACACACACACACACACACACACACACACACACACACACACACTCTCTCTCTCTCTCTCTCTCTCTCTCTCATTCCCTCACGCTCTCTCTCTTTCTCTCTCATGCCCTCACGCTCTCTCTCTCTCTCTCTCTCACTCTTCCTCTCTCTCTCTCTCTCTCTCTCTCTCTTTTCTCTCTGTCTGTCTGAGAGATAGTGTTCTCATACAGACTGAACAGCTTGGTAGGAAAACAACCAAACTGCCAACAATAGAACAACAACAGAACAGAATGCTAACAGAATGATCAGACATTGGGCAACACTGGTCTCAGTGGTCTAACTGGGCATGAGGACAAGGTGACCAGGCAGGGGAGAGGGAGGAAGGGAAGGAGGGACCACTGCTGGTACGTCCATTGATCGAGGCTCTCACCATTATCAGAATGATGAAATCTAAACCAGCAGAGAACTGAACACCACTATAGAGTTCTAGCCCACAAACATGGTAGAAGCAGAGGGAACGGCAGGATCTCCTGTTACTGTAGTGAGACAGCTTGATGTACCGGACACCCCCTGGACAGGACACTAGTCTATCTCCTGTTTCTGTAGTGAGACAGCTTGATGTACAGGACACCCCCTGGACAGGACACTAGTCTGTAGCAGGACCTTACCCCCAATCTTTCTCTTTAATGCTGGGTGCCAAGCACAGAAGCATCAGGTCCCAAATGATACTTGTTTTGGGTACTTTTACACCATTTTCTTCCCATATGGTAGTTACAGTCTTGTCCCATCTCTGTAACTCCCCTACGGACTCGGGAGAGGTGAAGGTCACATTGCTCGTGTAACCCGGAAGCGAGCCGCACCAATGTGTTGTAGGAAACATCGTCCAACTGGCGACCGAGGCAGCTTGCAGGCGCCCGGCCCGCCACAAGGAGTCGATAGAGCGCGATGGAACAAGGAAATCCCGGCGGGCCAAACCCTCCCCTAACCCGGACAACGCTGGGCCAAACCCTCCCCTAACCCGGATAACGCTGGGCCAAACCCTCCCCTAACCCGGATAACGCTGGGCCAAACCCTCCCCTAACCCAGACAACGCTGGGCCAAACCCTCCCCTAACCCGGATAACGCTGGGCCAAACCCTCCCCTAACCCGGACGATGTTGGGCCAATTGTGCGTCACCTCATTGGTCTCCCGGTGACACAGCCTGGGATCAAACCAGGGTCTGTAGTGATGCCTCAAGCACTGCGATGCAGTATAATATAATGTATGTTACCTTGTATGTTACCTGGTAGATGTAATATAATGTATGTTACCTGGTATGTTACCTGGTAGATGTAATATAATGTATGTTACCTGGTATGTTACCTGGTAGATGTAATATAATATATGTTACCTGGAAGATGTAATATAATATATGTTACCTGGTATGTTACCTGGTAGATGTAATATAATGTATGTTACCTTGTATGTTACCTGGAAGATGTAATATAATGTATGTTACCTGGTATGTTACCTGGTAAATGTAATATAATGAATGTTACCTGGTATGTTACCTGGTAGATGTAATATAATGTATGTTACATGGTAGACGTAATATAATGTATGTTACCTGGTATGTTACCTGGTAGATGTAATACAATGTATGTTACCTGGTAGATGTAATATAATGTATGTTACCTGGTAGATGTAATATAATGTATGTTACCTGGTAGATGTAATATAATATATGTTACCTGGTAGATGTAATATAATGTATGTTACCTGGTATGTTACCTGGTAGATGTAATATAATGTATGTTACCTGGTAGATGTAATATAATGTATGTTACCTGGTAGATGTAATATAATATATGTTACCTGGTAGATATAATATAATGTATG